>NW_019744106.1:1797843-2016943 GCF_002891405.2 Cryptotermes secundus
CTCTAGATTTACACTGAATTTAATTGATTTTTGGAAGAGACTGTGGACCTGTCGTCTTGACAGATTACTGATGAATGATGAATGTCCCATAATGTTAGTTACTTCCTGCACAGAAAGCAGAAAGTCAAAATTCGTGGTAGATCTGCTAGCGACAGTTGTCCTTACGCTATCCATCAAAGTTTGCACATAGAAAATGGAAGTCATGTATCTATCTAATTAAAATAAACGAACTTTATACGTTCAATGCTTTGATTGTTTCGCTTCAGTGAATAGCAAAGTGCCTGTCCATTATTCAATCATATATTTGTCTGTTCGTGTCATTAACACCCCTGTTGATATCGAATGCTAATCGTGTGAGGGGGGCGGAAATCCAATTTTACCAAACACGAGATTGGAAGTGTTCATTAAAAAAAGTCATGTCTAGTTTGTAAAATAGTGGTATTGATGAATGTGTTAGGATCGCAGTAATGCGTTTGCTCCTGTGGTAGTTTGCACCCTGAAGAAGTATGAGACGTCTACAGCTACAACCCTGAACTGTGTGCACGTCTTTGCTTAGGGATACGTCAGTCTCTATCGACTGTGGACAACTGAAACTCTTTACGTCAGCTGCGACGAAAAAGTACATGCTTATTCTCGTACTTCAGAGGGCCATGACTCTAAAATAAGGGGTAAAACTGCAGAATTAGTTATAAAATGGTGGTAAATCAAACAGTGAAAACAATATGTCGGGCTGTAGAAGGGCCTGTTATAGATATCATGAAATCCATGCAAATAAATGAAGATGAACATAAGGATTTCTGCTACTCATCAGAACAGACATCGCCTTCGTATAACAGAAAATTTCAGCCTTACAAGATGTGCAGTAGTTGGATATATGTATTTACCGACATTTCGGAGGTACATACTGCCTTAAAATTTGGAATACATGAGTTCTTCTTTACCCTGAAGATCGAGGTGGAACTTTCCTCCAAAACGTCGGTAAATATCTACAAGTTTACACGGTGTCATTTCCTAAATGATAGTAATTATCTTAATCTTAGTTTGCCAGACTACACTGAATAACACTCCATTGGCGCACTGCCTGTTGCCTAGCAACGTGCTATTAATCATTCGTCCTATTGTTGCGTGCGCTTAAGAGAGGTGTTTATCGCGCCGTTGCGTAGCAATACATCTTACAATATTATGTAGGTACCTGAATGCCAAGACAGAAAAATATAGGACAGTCTGCAATCACTCTTCTATTAGACATCATGAGTGTTAGTAATTCGCATTGTATCATTAACTGTTCTTACAGCTAAGGTCGAAATCACATATACATATATTGACGTCAAAGGTTCATCTTTGTTATCACAGTAATAATAATTCAATTCAATTCAATTCTTGGTTTTATTTACGTGCAGTACTCAACAGCTGGTAGTCAATTACAGAGTCAGCACGAAGACAAGTGAACAATATACAGACAGACTGACGAAAATAGTACAAAAATTCCATTGCAATATGCACAAGTGACAAAACACAATTGGAGGTTAGAGACAAACCAAACAGTGTCNATAGAAAATTAAATAAATCAGGAAATAAACAGATATATATTCAGATGTTACGAGGTTAATTCTTTGATTGTTCATTTGTTAACTCATGGCGAACAATTTTCAGTACTGTCCTCAATCTCATAGAACTGATTTGAACACAAAATATGCCACTATCAGTCGTAAAGTAAGTGTGACTCTGACTGGGGAGCCAGTCGAGTATTGACGGCTGAAGTAGGAGGTCGGCATTCGGAAGCCAGCCCAGTTTAGTCTGGGTGCTAGCAGCTGAAGAAAGCACCACCTATTGTCGTGCTATGGCCGATACACTGCAAGGACTTGAGTCCAGAAGTTGAGGGACGTCCGACTTTGGAAGCCGCTGTCAAGCAACTTCAGTCAGGGCACTAGTTTGTCATAGTGATCTGTGAAGTGTAGTCGCGAGCTGTAAAATTGTCCATTAAGTCCAGTTATCAATCCAACCCAGATTATCATCACTGAAACACGTGACAATATTATCCTCAAATATACATCCGTGTTTCCAAGGAGTTTGCCTGTTGTTCACTGCCATTCTTGTGCCAAAATTAAATTAAAATATTTCTGAGAATTAAATTTGTGATGGTAATTCCTATTTATGCCGGTCACGGTAGACGAGCGGTCTAAGGCAGGTACCGTCTTCGCTCGCTCGGAAGCCGGGATCGTAGATTCGAATCCCACTCAGGGCATGGATGTTTGTGTGCATTTTTCTGTGTTTGTCTACAGGTAGAGAGGCCTTGCGACGAGCTGATCACTCGCCAAAGGAGTCCTACCGAATATGTAAGATCTAGTAAACCGAAGTGAAACGGAGAGTTTCATGGAGGTAGGCCTAGGCCCAAATTGGGGCTGTAGCGCCACAGAAAAAAAATCCTATTTATAGAGCCTAGCTAATGTGTTGCAAAGAGCATTCTGGTATTAAGCTCCTCTGCTTTCACTGTTTGTAGCACAACATATGTATATAAAGGTAAAGCTATCCCTGTAACAGGGTATGGAGGACCATAATGTTGTGAGACGTTGAGTGTTCCACATTATCTAGACAATCGGTTCGCAGGTGGCGGTAAGGTTATCAACCGGCCGCCCTTTACCCCCCAGGAAGGTTCCTGGTACTCATATCTGTTAGAAGCTTAGTCGACCCCAGGGCTATAATGCGGCTTAAAGGATTAGGTCAACTGAAGAAATCCACCTCATCGGGACTCGAACCCGCGATCTTCCTGCTCGTAGCATAGTGCCTCAACCAAGTACGCTGCCGCGTGCCTCTAGTATAACATAGCTAGCAGGAAAATATCGACTTCCAATACTAGCATGTTGTTCCACTCCGGCTTTGCTCTCGTCTCTCCTGTACAGCAGCCCTGCCACGTTTGAAACTTTCCAGTCGCGGTAAGCATGTTAATGATTCTGACAATTAGATTTGCTGGGAATTCAGACTGGAGTCGTTGCGACACAATGCTGACTGCCTTTCTCTCTCCTTCAGCTGGTTATGTAACTGTGCTTTTTCGGTGTCGAGACTATGTGGCGTGGAATGGTATGAAGATGGGTTAATGATTAGTTGGATACAGTTTGGGAGGAAACGACCGCCTCTGTGGTCTAGTGGTCAGTGTTTCTGGCTACAGATCCAGAGGTCCGTGTTCGATTCCCGGCGCTACCAGAATTTTTCGGAGAGACTCGGGAAAACACGAGAAACAGGATATCCGGTGTCTCAGCCGAGATTCGAACCGAGTATCTCCCGGATAGAAGTCTAGCAGAAGTGTAGCAGCCAACTCCGTGTTAATGGTAGATTTATTCGAAAACGTGGGCTGTAACAGGGCAAAGAGAGTGTTTAATCTCAAGTTTGATTCGTAATAATATTAAAGTATTTCATTAAGGTTCACAATTCGATGTTTTTCAATTCTGCTTCGTATTATGAAGGCACCAGATTCGAATTTCACCTTGAAGACATGTCATCCTGTCTGAGGTGATTTCCTTGAGTTCAAGCCGTGTGATGAGAGGGCCCCGAGAATACCACGACAGCTCTCTTCCATATCCTTCCTCTTCTGTCACTACATAGAATCACGTCTGAAGAACCATTCAGTCAAAATATAAAACTGTTTGCATTAATATACGTACCTATACGATCTATCTATGAAAATAAAGACATTTACACATTCTGAGCATCATCCGTCTCATCGTTAGTCTGCATTTATATCTGTCGACTTTTCTTCACTTTTCCACATAATTGAATGATAGGCAAACTTTGTGATTTGCATTATGCCTCTATGAGATGTACGTAGTTCTGTGTGTATATGGCTCTTTTATTGCAATACAGTGACATATCTATTCTATAATGTCCACGACGAAAACCAAATATACTTCTGCGCCACATCGTTTCCGCGTGTTACGGAAATCAGATGTAAAGCTTCACGCATTCTATGAACAGACAGCTTTTCACGTTGGCTGCCTATGTTAGAGACGGTAGAAGAACCAGAGATTTGATATCACAGTTGTCCTGAACACGGGAGCAAAATCATAATCTCTCCACGCGGCTGTCAAGCACAAGTGACAGGTCTGCCTGTCGCACACTAGGTTGGTTGCTTAGTACGAAGAGATATAAATTGAAGCTATTTACCGTAGACTTAGGCAGTGGTTCAGTGTGATATGTAGGAATGGTATTGTAAGGGGGAGCTTGTTTGTTTGGGGGGGAGCTTGTTTGTTTGTTTGTTTGTTTTGTAATTTATTTAGCAGCTCTGTCATTAAACTCAACTTATATTGCGTCGAATAAGGAAGCAGTGGTGAAATAATTTGAAGGTATTGTCCCTGATTTTACCTGGCGTCACTAAGGAATATCACAAAAAACCTGAACCAGTATTGTCTCCGTTCCGACTGGGATTTGATGTCCGGTACCAAATTCAGCTGGGTAATTTCGAATAAAATCAAGCAAGGAATCATAAAAAGTTTAAGTATAGACACACTGTTAGGAAACTCCCGCAACACGCACGCGGTCAGCAATACAGTAGTAGTGTTTTCTGTGGACCGCGCACCACGCGATAGGCACGTTCACGCGTGCGCGGTGGCGTCACGCAACAATACAAGAAGTAATGTAGGCAGGTGTTCTCTTTAAGTCCGATCCGAGATGTTTTTTTTTGTGTGATGTATGGTCCGTGCCGCGTCCGTGTAAGTGAGCTGAATTCCGAGGCTAGGAAATGTGAGGGTCAAGAGAATGGAACACAACTGTGTACAGCGGAAAATAAACAGAGATACAAGAAGTAGGATTTGGAGCCAGTCATCGTAGATCAGAATTTATGGAGTCGGCAGTCGAAGGAATTAGGCTGTGACTTAGTGTGCGACTTTACATGTGCTGTAATACAGTGATATTGGGAAGGTGTGTGATTTAGTGAGACTTTTACAGTTCCTGTGTTATAAATCCTCTGTCAGGAAACGGATAGTGAAGGCTAGTCGAAATAAACAGAGATTAGTGTGGAGTAATTTATCGTGTATAAATCAGCAATAATGTTGTAATTACTTATAGTTACGACCTGGAAGTATCCAATAAACCCAATTACCAATTCAACCCCGTCCTTAGTCAACCATATAAGTTATAATATACATTCATTTATTCGATTTTGAGAGAATTGTGTCTCGTCTAGGAGGACTGAGACATGTGAATTTAAACGTACACTGAGCATGACAACAGACTCACTTCTTAGCATAGAGGAAGAGAAAGAAGAATCGGAAGATAAGAAGAAAAAGAAGAGGGAAAGGGATATAATATGGAGGAGGGAGGGAAATAAAAAGGAATGGAAAAGTGGATAAGAGAAAAAATGAGGCGAGTTAAAGGAGGAGGAGGAGGAGATTAATGCAAATAAGAAAGTTAGGAACATAATAGAAGGGGTTGACGTCCGACCGCCCTTGCACTGTAACCAGCTTTGTTCCCTTCTGCGTGAGAAGGGTTGAAAGAGAGAGATGGCGATTGAAATTATAATTTAATTACATGATTTAAACGACGTAAAATTCTTAATAACCGTTAGTAACACGTGACAACAGAGAGATAAGTGAACTAGAAAACAATTAAACGCATGGGAGGAATCGTATTTAAATTTAATTGTGAGAAAATTGAATATCCTACACAGGACAGTTTTTTTTTTTTAGATGTTCAGTGAACGCTGATTCGGTAATGACTAAGTATTACACAAAATTGTTTTTCAGTTGTAATGATGTAAAACTACGGGAACGTGTATACATAGGGGATTCTTAGCGATTGAAATAATGAAATAGTAATCAGATTAGGATGCAAGTGGATGTGACCCCGCGCCCTGGCAAACAGTCCGTCGGTTTTAGTCCACAACATTCAGAACCCTCGGTGTTGGGTATTGAATGCTAGGACCCCGATAAAAACAATATGCAATATTAGCTTTTTTTCTTTTCTTTTTTCATTTTAATATTTACAGTTTCTGGCATTAGACGGGAACGTGGACGAGTTTTCAATAAAAATGAAGGGGTTACGGTCACAAACAAATATTTCTATTTTAAGATTTGAGGCTTTCACGGCGGTGACTATGAAGAAAGCAGCTGCTTTTACCGGTTCTCACGGTCTCTTCGCTTGCAGATTTCTTATATTTTTTCTTCTACCCTGAAGATGGAGGCGATACGTTCCTCCGAAACGTCGGTTAACATCACATATCACATATACACGGTGCCAAATCCCAGAAGACTGCTTTCTTCAAATATTTCTATTATTACACTTACGTGTTTAGACACAGATAGGCCACCATCAGATGATTCTTGAGGAATATATAAATGTTGACGGAACCGATATAGAAATAGAATGCCAACTATCGTTGCACTTGTCAACATTTGTATTTTACCTGATGATGGTCTGTCTAGGCCGAAACATGTTGTGAGTGGAATAGTAAAATCATTTCCTTGTGTGACAGTATCTTATCTTTTAAGCACCGCAGACAGGAGGCAACAGCCGATCAAAGTGGCCGAGCGGTCTAAGGCATGAACTGTCTACACCCGCTCGAATACCGGGATAGTGGGTTCGAATCCCACTCGAGGCATTGATGTTTGTCTGCGTTTATTCTGTGTTTGTGCTCTCCTGTGTGTGCAGGTAGGGACTTTGCGACGGGCTGATCCCCCGTTAAAGGAGTCCTATCGACAGTGTAAAAGACCAGAAAAGGAAAAAGCGAGCAAAGCCCAACAAAAGGCTATAGACATAGATAGATAGGATGCAGCACTGCAAGGAATAATATTCTGCAATAAAAGCTAGGCAGCATTTTTATAATTTAGGAGGCTCATAATTTAATCATGAATATATTTAACTTTGATATATAACTGTCGTTGCTAAGTTGTGCTTAAAATGTGTTTAAGATGTAAGATATCTTGAGACACGTTGGTCACGTGTTTGATGCTGAATCTCTAAAGTGGTCACTAGATACCTGTCTCCCAAACACGAGGTGGGGGAGACGGCAGATGTGATTTGAGCCCGAAATGGCGAGGCAGTATCTGTCAGACAAACAATGTCGCTTGCCCTGGCTTGAGAACCAAAATGTCGGTTATCGATTTTTCTCTCTTGAACACTGCGTCGTCTCTGCTGCATCATTAAGGGGCCTGCCCCTGCTCGCATGCAACACACATGTCGAGAAATGGAAATGAGCATGTGTAACTCTTCACGACAGTGTTTCTTCGTGTGAGATGCACTGGAATACATTTCATGTTACTTTACATGGGAACATGAATAATGTAGACTTCGTGCAGCTTAGCGCTGAGCTGCATATAGTGACGCGGTTACCTTTTTCAGGACTTTTGTTCAAATTTAATGAATAAGATCTGAATTGCCAATATCTGTATCATGCTGCAACTGCAGCTTGAGTACACATTAACCTCTAGCACATTATATTATACACAGTAATTTAAGTAGAAAAATTCAGCCGGGATGGCTCAGTCGATATAATAATTAAGCTATGGGCTAGACGTCCGAGGAATTTGGGTTCCATTCCTGGTAGGGATAAGAGATTTTTTCTTCTGTACAGCACCCATATCGTCTGTGGGGGCCACCCCTTTTCTTTTCCAAGGGGTAGCAGAGGCCCCCCCCCCCAAGGGTAAAGCAGCCGAAGGACAAGGCTGACCACTCGTGGTAATCGGTTAGCTTTACTGCCGAATTTAATATGGAGCTATACCTCCACTTCTCCAGACGTATTTATGGCGTGGTGCTTAATTATGTACAGGGGTCACTTCATATTTAATTTGCTGTTTACAGAATAATTCAATTCCTGTATGATGAACCATTCTCGAAATTAGAGCATGTTGCATTGTGATTCTTCTCAATTTTCTCGTGATAAATGAAGTTTACTACTATACTTAGAGCTTTTCCTGAAAGTTGATAATAGAAATTGTGGCTTATTAGTAGTCGTGATGTAGCGTATAGAGACATTACTAGGATATGATGGCGAGATAAACAAATACATATACCAGAGCCGTTTTTAGGCAACAGCTCGATAAATTTGTTCCCACAACAACAGACATGAACCCAACAATCCAGCAACGGAGGCTGTGTTTTCTACATGGTCCGTGCCGATATATTATAAGCGAGAAGAAGTTTAGAGCTTAGTCAACACATCTTGTCAGAGAGGATGTGACATAAGGACTATAACCGTAAGGGTTCAGTTGAAAACATCTCCGGTCGTGGGTCTCGATGGGCTTGACCCCAAGACTAATTGATTGGGAGTAAATCGCCAGTCGTGTTAATCAGTTGATAGTCAAGCGGTGAGGAGACTAGGAACTTGGTATGAAATTGTCACGGTTTAGTTGCAAGAGTGCTGAGTTGAAAATCCGGCTGTGATGACAAGATATTATGTGTGGTATCTGGAGTGTGTAATTCAATAAGACTCTTATATTTCCTGTGTTAAAAGCCGTTGTCAGGAAAGGACTAGTGGATACTATAATAGACCAAGGACACTAGTCTGTGTCAGTGATCTGTAAAGTGTACTCGTGAGTCGTGATTGTACGATAAAGCGGTCAATAAATCAAGTCACTAATCCAAACCCCGTCTATAATCACTCATGAAAATATTCTCTTAATGTCGTACCATCAATTTAAATTTTAAGATTTTAAAATTGCCTTCTTGCTAGCATTTGTTTGTAGTAGACCCACAACTGTAAATGTAAAGTCTAGTCTAACAAAGGTAAAAGCAAAGGTAATATTTCATCTGGTTTAATGGTCTCGTAATGAAGGGACGTGTAAGCAACCCTCCACACGTTCATGACCTTCGCATTTCATGGAAATGACTGACAGTTAGTGAGCTGCAACACTCTTAGTGTCAGGGCGAGTTCTGGGTGGACCCCGAATCGTTCTGTACGCAGTCGCGTCTACTTCAATTGGGCCAATTGGTCCAAAATGTCGTTTCGGCTGGAAATGGTGACTTATTCCTCAGTCTCAGGAAGTATTATCCCAGGGTGTCATTTCAACACCACATCTTGGCGAAGAGAAAACGCCATATGTAGGATTAGAAATTTCTACATCCGTGATTATGAAGAGATCTGTCTTCTGGGATACAACGTCATGTAGTCCGTTGAAAGTCAGCCGACGTTTCAGAGGAACTTGTCGCCTCAACTTCAGGATGGAAGAATGGGACATGTAAGAAACCAGCGTGAAGCAGGTAGAAAGCAGAGCCTGCTGTAGCTTATTCTTCGACCATGAAGATGGAGGCGACATATTCCTCCGAAACGTCTGTTAACTTATAACTGACTACACGGCGTTATATCCCAGAAGACAGAACCTGCTCTGATGAGAATCGAACCTCGAATATGTCCTGTAATTTATACAGTAGAAATAAACACAAGACGAATTTTCGGAGCCTGCTCTCTCTTTCTGATGTTGTGAGCCCAAGAGAAAAGATTCACTGAGGGAGAACATCAGGAAAATTATCTTCAGGCCATAATCTGCGGTCTGAAGTGCGTCAGGGATTAGGGAAATGATGCTTGAAAGGTTTATCCAAAGTTTATAATATAAATTAAGATTAAAAGTAAGCATTCTGTGTTGAAAAGTCTTTATTTCCCTATGTAGAGCCTTCAAGCACAAAAATAAGGAATGCAAATAACTCTGAAGTTATAATGTGACGCGCAAATGAAGTTTTCTGGGATGGCGGCAGAGGGACTGGGGGGGGGGTCTACTGTATTGAATTTTTAAGCTGGGCTTTTAACGACACTGTCAGTATCTATACTATATAACCTCAATAACAAAATGCCTAATGAATATGTAGCGGACGGCGGAATTAAAATTGGCATGGGAAACCAAAATACTGTGAGAAAGCCTTCCCCAAGGCTGCGTCATAGCTCAAGCAGCTAGTCGCGGCAGACCAGGATCGAGCCCGGATCTGGTCATGTGGGATTTTTGGTGGACACACTACCACTGGGGCAGGTTTACTCCGAGTACTTCAGTTTTCCATGCCAATCTTTATTCTACCAATTGCTCCACAATCACCATCATATATCATATGGGGCTGGTACAATAGGCCAGTAGTGGCCGCAGTACCAAGTGAACTCAGTATCACCTCACTAAGAATAATAATAATAAAAAGCCTTCCCCAATACCACTTTGTCAACCGCGGATCTGACGTAACCTGGGATCGAGCACAGACTGTTATGATGGGAAGTCACCGACTAACGGCCTGAGCAAGGGCACGGCCCACCCCATAGTACTCAGTTAATCAATAATATTCCGTTTGGATAACAGCGAAGATGATGGGGTATGCTCACACGCATATTTCTACCGTCATCCCCCCTCTTCTGGCTAAAATTAGCTGCGTTGAAAGCCACGGCTGCAAAAACTGGTTAACAATCTCTGTAGAAGAGTATGCAATTATCTGATTATTAACAAATAAGCGGTGAGGAGTTTTCGTTCGCAAAGTAATCGTGTATCGCAGCAGACCGTACAATATACTCGTTAACGTTACCAACCTAGGGCCTTTGTTCTTCGAAATTAATTATGCTGCAGTCACTAATGCTGTTACAGATGCTCGTTTCATAATCACGGGGATTAGAAGACGGAGACGGGGGGGGGAAGTGCAAAGTTTAATAAGTAACAAAGGTCGGTTCATAAGAGGACAAAGCATAGCTACACACCGCCTACAGAGAGAGAACCCCATTTTGTTCTCCCTAACTTCTCATGGTCTAAATTAACATTGTAAATCATAAAGATAATTCTATTCATGCCATACACTGATTTTATAGTTTCTCTAATTTAGTATGTCCATGCGCTTCCGTGGCCTTGTCATTTTATTTCTGCATTTCTGTATTTCAGCATCCTGTTGCAAACCTTTAATAAAAACGTCCATGTGTATCCACAGTTCGAAACATCCACCGAAACATTTTCGGCATTTTGACATGAAACGTACGGTAAGACAACAAGAGAGAGAGCCTTTGTTACAGGCCATGATATAAACAGCTTCAGTTCGAGTCCAGGCTAGGGTCTGAGAATTCGCATTTTTCGGTGAGAAGAGTTCTGGTGACATTCCGACTCTGATCCAATGGACCCTGGAGATGAATCATCCGGAGAGTGAAACTGAAAGTTTTCATCTTGTACCAAGATTATTAACACTCAGATCCGTCTCCTTAAGTCTAAATCTATACTCCATCTGGAAAAATATGTGCTGTGAAATCTTTGAAATATATGCAAAATTTTAAGAAAATTGTTTAGGAAAAATAGAAAATAACAAGGCTTCCTAGAACAGTGCAAAGTTTTACTGCCTTTTGAAGGTAATTCACGAATTATTTTAACATAATGATGCTGCTCTATTATCAATTAAGTTATGTAGTGATATTATGGGAGGCATTGGAATTTTTCATGGCGAAATACTTGGAACTATACAGGGTACATTCATTCCTTATTAAATCGACGGGGACATTGGAAACTTTTGAGTTTCACAGTGTAACATGTACTTCGCTTTAATTTTTGTCCATTACTCGAAATGATACGGTATTTCTTTTTATTGTGAGTTATCGGTTACATCTTCTGTAGACGAAAAAGGAAAGCCATAGTTACTCCTATTCACGATATAAATAGGTAATAGGCCTACTGCATTTAGCGATATTGATTTTGTTGGAGGGTTGCAGCGGAAATTAATTTCGCCGTGGTTTGTTCACAACGGTTGCTACGCCATGTTGTCCCCTAACCTCCATTTCCAATATTACACTGAGCTCCGTATCGCTGGGAGACACGTCTATGTGTGAAACACAATATAATTCCTCAGCCTTTTCATGATCTGCCATTTTCATATTTTCCCAGATTCATATCGCCGGGAGACATGACAGAGCGTTAAACAAAGGGCCATTCTTCATATTTTGTGTGTTTATCATTTTCATACGTTCCCGATCTCGTGCTGTTGGGAAACATTTCTGTACGTGTGAATACCAGTATGATTCTTTGGCTTCTTTGTTGTCTGTCATTTTCATATACTCGCGCCCTCACAACTGAGTGTAAATACAGTATCATCTTTCATTTTGTATACGTTTGTATTCTCCTGCCAGTGAGAGATGTACCATACGGGAAACAAAGTATAATTCTACATCTTTTCTCTGACACTTTCATCTACTTCCAGTAACGTACCGTCAAGAGACACAACTGGGTGTAAATACAATGTCATCCTTCATTTTATTTTTGCTTGTCGACTTTATACATTTGCATTCGCCTGTCGGTTGTAGCTATCACTATCCGTGAGAAGCAGTATAATTCTTCAGTCTTCTTTGTATGCCAATGTGTTCCCATCCTCTTACCGCTGAAACACAGTATAATACTTCAGCTTTTTCATGGTTTTGCCATTGTCGTGCAGCACGAGGACATGACTTCAGTGTGAAACACAATAAATTCCTCAACTTCTTTATGCTCCCATTCTTGCAGTCCCCCCTTCTCTTACTGCATAAATAGCCCCTGTCTCGCTCCTTCAAGTGTTTTCATCCATATCATAAAATTCCGAATAGACCGTAAGCTCTTCAATTATGCCGTATCAGTTGTAGATGTTATTTAACACTAAATGTGTGTATTTGGTGCAGAATAACAGTAAACCATTTAAAAAGACACTATCAAAGCACTTGTTTGTATATATGCAGAAAAGCAAACAAATGTCATTGGTAGTTTCTTCCACGTCGTGGTTGAGTCTCGAACTGAACAACAGAGGAATATAATTGAGAAACATGATTGGTTTAATCGGCTTCGCCAGTGGCTATTTTCCGTTCCTTCTTCTGACTACTTGTGTTCAAATCACTCCATTTCACACAATCATGAGTATCATAATGTTAACGTAATCAAATGAGGGTTGATTATAAGGGCAGGAATAAGGAAATTAGTAGTATATTTAAAATTTTATTCGGAAGACCTGAAGGGAAGACATCACTTCCAAGTCTTATGCGTAAATGGTAGAATAATATTGTGTGTATATGTGTGTATACGTGTATATGTGATTATAAAGGCCGCACCATAGCTCAAGCGGTTAGTCACGGCGGCCCGGGTTCGATCCCGGGACTGGTCAAGTGGGATTTGTGGTGGACAAAGTGGCGCTGGCCGCCGTGCCGAGTGGACCCAGTTGGACTCCACCCCCACTAAGCGAATATGTGATTGTAAGCGGGATTCTGGGTTGCAGACTGAATTTATTGATCACTTACAGGTCGTAACTGCAAATAACTACAAGACTATCGCTAATTTCCACACTTTAAATATCACTGCAGCACATGCTAAGTATTTTCAGTCTGCTTTCATTAGTCTTTTCCTGGTAACGGTTCTTGACAATGGGGATTCTTCAACTGCACCGACCAAGCATTCTCTTCACAGACTTCCTTACAGCTGATTCTCAACTGACTAACTTCTAAATTTAGTCACGGTTATGACATCTCGGCACGGACCGCGTAGAAAACAATTTTAGTACTCCAGGCGTTTCCATGGGAACGCGTTACTCAATAACGGCTCTAGTATATTTGCTTATCTCGCTGTCGTTACACATTAATGGTCTACACGCTATAATGTTAAGCTTATTCTTACAAAATTATGGTTTGAGGATACGAACTGGATTCAGCTGACTCAAAACAGGGTCTGCTGGTGGAAAGTTGTGAATACCCTAACAGCCCTTGGTGTTTCGTATTAAAGTGGGTAATTTCCTAAGTTGAGCAGCTGTCACTTTCTGAAGGATACTGTCCTTTATGAGACTCATTAGTTGGTTTCTGTCTTCACAGTGCCATCTGCTTCTTTTTACATGGTTAATTTCTATCGGGCAGCTAAGTGTATTGTGGGGATCTTTTAAACACAATATGACTGTAGATTATTGCTGTTCAACAAAAGTTTTTTTCATACAGATGTTTCTAGGATACCTGTTTGTATTTCTAAGCCGATTATAGAAGTAAGAATGGAATTTTGCTTTTTCCCACAGTTTTTGAACGATGTGCGAATTTAGGTTATTTGAGATATACGTAGTAGATCAAAGTAGGAAAGGAGAACGTTCCGTTTACTTCTCCTCAGCTTTGTAAGGTTTTGAACGTCATTGCTTTCCGTTTTATGTTTAGTATATTTTTTTTAATTCACTTAGTGAGTGGTGGAGTCCAGTTGGGTCCACTCGGCACGGCGGCCACTGATTGGCCTATTGTACATGCCCCCGATGATTATGATAATGGATAATTTGGTGGAATGAAGATTGGCAGGGGAAACCGAAGTGCTCAGAGAAAACCTACCCCAGCGCCACTTTGTCGACCACAAATCCCACTTGACCAGACCCGGGATCAACCCGGGCCGCCGCTGTGGGAAGCCAGCGACTAACCGCTTGAGTTACGGCGCGACCTTTTTATATTTAGTAATGTCAATATTTATTAAGTTTTGTTTCAATACTTTTATTAATTTGTCAGTTACTTACTTGACTTCGCTCAGTGAACATCGTGTGTTTATTCATGGCTTTACATAATTACTAACAACTTGTGTTTTTCCGTGTTTTATTTTTGAATGCGTGAGCATGGAAATGAGGCGGGAGTGTATGAATCACTTCCTGATATGAGCACCTCATGTGTGCTGTGGAGAGAGGCGAACAGACAACTATTTAAGGGATTTATCTTCCCGCTAAACATATACACTAGGAATTACTAAAGGGTCTAAACATATGGTACAATATCTAGCTATATTCCAGCTTCAAATCCTGTTTCTTCACAGCGAAGATTTTCCAACAAAAGGCCACAGGAAACGTGGAGTGTAACTGATTAAAATCAGACTGAGGTAAAATGTAATAATAAAGTGCAACATGTTTTGCTGACATATTTTACACGGCCCATTTCAATGTGTCAAGCAGGCCTGAGTGATATGGTCTGCGATCTGATGTTACCAGAAGATCAAACTGGTTTTCTCTCCTCCAAGAGCGAAATATATAATCTTCTAGAACGAGGCACTGAGACGTCTGCAAGGATCGATAAGACGTTCTTATGATTTTTCCCCCTCAGGAAGGCAGTTTTTGGTATACTGTAATAATGTGGACTCACGCATGGAAGCCTTTATCCAACAATATGATCCAAACGATTGGCAGCTTTTTATTGATTCCTCGAAGATGGGTTTTGAAGCTGTGATGGTCCATAATAGGAATGCATACCCTGCAGCCTCAATATTATGTGCCATTCATATGAAGGAATTATATGAGAATATGCATCTTCCTGTGCAACATAAGCGCTATGATAAATATTCTTGTTTTTTATGTAGAGTCATGAAAGTGGCAACATTTCCCGTTCGTTTATAAGTGGGAGATATAAAATTCTGTTTTATATCTGTGAATGACGAAGCCGTGCACGGGAAAATTATTAATCAAAGAAACAGTTGCTACTTCTACAAGCAGTGGTTAGAGTTGAAAGAAGTGTCACCAGTTCGTCTCTAATTAAACCAGAAAACTTTCTTTCTTGCCACCATATATTAAATTTGGTTTAATGAAAATTCTTTTAAGACTAGGGATCAAAATGACAGTGGATTCCGGAACTTGAAACAGAAAATTACAAGGATCGGTGAGGCCAAAAGCATAGAATGGACATTTGTTATTCTTATTATTTATTTTAACTGAAAATGGCTTTTTACACGGTGACAGTGGTACGACAATTAGACACAACGCATGAATAACACGTCACACAAAACTACACAAAATAACAAAGGACACACCACACACAATGAATACGATTAAAATACGCTTAAGACTACAACAAATACACTTACAATTACAGGTATATAAATCAAGGAACTTATGGTTTAAAGCGAATGTGATGAAATTGTAAGTGATGTTGAAAGTTGGGTTCGGAGAGTGTCAAACGCAATGACCAAAATTTCCACCGAAACTTACACGCCCGTCGGCCAAAAAAAAAAACCCCGAATGCTTACAAAGTAATAAGGCGCAGAATTCCATTATAAATTTATTTAATGAATTCACATCTCGAATGTACTCCAACAATTTGGTATTCTTGGCAATGTGCACGAGAAACGCATTCATCTCTATGAACCCAGTAGAAACAAAATTCAGGGCCAGTGGAGCCCGCGGATTTTGAATGACTTCTGCCGGACTTCGGTAAATGATATCAGCTGTGTGAAATACAGTCGTAAGTTAAATATGTACTTTGTATTCTGATATTTTTATTACGTATTTCAACTGGCATGCTTTCGGTTCACTCAAAATTGATGGCCAATGAACAGATTTATAACTAATTTTCGAATTTGGATCGAGAATACATATCAGGCCACTCATTTTGTACATGTGACAGGAAAGTTCTTTTTCTGTCCTTAATTTGTCAATCAAGAGTCCTGCGGAGTTAGATTTTTACAACAGACGGCGGTACGTCAGAATATTTGCACATGGAATTGTATAACCCTCTGCTTCTCTGTATGAAAAGTGTATTATAATTTCCTGTTTGTCCTTCCTTCATGCACACATTCATATACGTACTTGCGTGGTCATCATAGAGACGATATAAGAGTCACTCTAAAAGTAAAACAGAAATAAAGATACCCGATTATTGAAACTGATTGTAAGTTATATTTAGATATTTTTAGCCGATCTGGTTGGTGACAACTTGAAATAAAAGTTTACCGATTCTGGTATGGTAGATTGTGAAGTGTACTTGCCTTTTAAATAATTGTATGTATCTTCAATTTTCGATATAGCCATTAAAATTCATTTTATTTCAAGAACCCGTAAGTAATGTTCTATGATGGATATCTTTATGAAAACAAACAAAAAGCAAACTCCGTGGTCTGTAGTCCGCAAGTGAACTATACCGACCGAGTGACCGCAGCTTGTCGGCGAAGTTAGTGTCATCTTTAGTGGATAGAGGGTGTCGCGTGGTCAACGCAACGAATTCCCACTGCCGTTAATCTCAGTTTTCTAGACGGGACATCTTTGTGAATATAACTTATTTTTACTTATTTTTGTAACACGATTCGTCCACTATGGCAGGAAATAATATGCTTTTCTCTTTCAAATATTTTACATCTGTTATTACGCGGGTATTTTCATATTAAACTCTGAAAGCGAAACAGTGTTGAATAATTGTATTCTGTGTTTGTTCCAAAGCGCTTATATTTCAAAATAATTTGTTTTCCTTGGTATATTTACTTCGTAAGTAAATTGAAATCGTCATTTTCACGTCATCTGTTTATTCACAGTCTCAATTCTCATGCGCGTAACGGATAATTTCTATAATCGGGTTTCTGAAGCTAATTGTAAATATTCTGCCCACTTTTATTTATTACTTGTGTGTTGTTGTCATCACTGTGCACTGTCGAATGATAATATTTAATTTGTGACTTCGTATTTCGTTTTATGTTCTTTTCGAGGCACACTTCGGCCTGTAATGTTCGGTGTCTCAAATTAAAACACATACCAGTTCAGTGTGGGATTACTTTTGTATTACAATGCTAATGAAGGTGCAGGTTACATACTGCGTACATTAAATTAAGTATTAATATACAATGCATTTAGTGTCGAATATTTCGGAGAACGTTTTTATCGGCATCATCAAGGGGTTTCTATGACGACGGAGACAGAATGCTAGTCTCCATAACATTCGCAACTAATTTCATATTGACAGAATTAGTAGGCTGAGAAGATTTCGGCAAATTCATGGCCATGAAAACTTTACATAATTTAATATATTGTTTTAATTTATATTTATTCCAGTTCTAGTTTCTTATTCTACATTTCGGGTTTCAGACTTGCTTGTGACGCTCATGTGCATGCTTATACAATGGACGTCACTCAACATAGCCGTAATTGTAACAACATTCATGTTGCAGTAATTATTTACGAAACTTTTTCTGCGTATAATTTATATATTTCCACTCTTCATTTCGCGTAACGACGTTTTATCGTTTTCTTTTGAGTTGCTGCTATACCTCCTCTTCATTTTTCTGCTTAAACCATTTATATATTTCCCCACTTTTATGCCCTGTCAAAAGTTTAACTCAATTAATACCAAGCCTATAAAAATACTGTTGAACTTATGTTACATTTTCATAAAACAATCAAATCCTAATCCGATTTATCTGTTTCTGTGTATTCTCTATGGATATTGCACACCAATGTAAATAAATTTCACCTCTCTGATGTAAAAAAATGCAGATGGGCCAATGAAACTTTACCCCAAATATGAAATACATCTGAGTAATTAATAAACCACTCCTACAGCGCGAGATGACATAAACAGGAGATCTGAAAAGAACAAGAACAGATAAAAAGAGTTCTTTCTGTACGCCTCGTCCTGGGGAAGTCTGTTGCAACTGACTGTATGGCCCATAAACCCACTGACTGAAGCCATTGCTTTTCTGGCACGACACAGTTGCCTAATGTCTGTAAGAATGTGTGTCACAGCGATTGTCTTATAGTGCCGGAGCATTACCCGAGCAGAGTAAGGGCCGATGTTTTCATGCCCCGAGATGAAGCACCGTATTGCCAATTTCTCAGCGCAAAAGTAGCTTAACTGAATTTCTTTCCTCTTCGGAAACGCAGGAAACTGCAGAGCCCTTGATAACTGTAATGTTGATCTGCTAGTCCTGATATTTCAAGCATTTTATGGAAATTTAATGATCTTTATCGTAATCACAAGAGGTTCCTGTTCTGAGTCAGGTAAGACCAGTCCACCTTCATATTCCTTTAAGATCCATTTTAATATTATCCTTCCATCTACGCCAAGATGACCCAAGTTGTCTCTTCACTTCAAGTTTTTCTTCCAAATTTTGTATACATTTCTATTCCGCGCTTGCAGAATGCCCCGGGTCCGTTCTAATATTTTGCTGCCATTTAAGCATCCAAGTGGCATCTTCCCTTCGCATTTCCTTACCAAAATCTGTGTACATTATTCTTTTCTCCGACGCGTGCAATGTTCACCGCTAATCACATCCTCCTTGACCTAATTTTCTCAATAATGTACAAATTATGACGCTCCTCATTTTGCAACATTTTCCAGGTTCCTCTTACTTTTCCCGCGCGGTTCCAGCACCCTGTTCTCAAGCACACCCATCTCTGTTTTCCCACAATAGCAAATCCCAAGCCTCATATCTATTCGAAACTACAGCAAAATTAACATTTATATATTTACGATTTTAATAGCAAACTGAAAGGTAGGAGATTCCGAACTGAGTAGCAGGAACCATTCCCCGAATCTAACCTACTCCAAGGCCGCGCCATAGCTCAAGCGGTTAGCCGCTAGCTTCCCCTTGCGGCGGCCCGGGTTCGATCCTGGGGTCTGGTCAAGTAGGATTTGTGGTGGACTAAGTGGCGCTGGGGCAGATTTTCTCCGAGTACTTCGGTTTCCCCTGCCAATCTTCATTCCACCAATTGCTCCACAATCACCCTCACCTGTTATCTGGGGCTGGTACAATAGACCAAGAAGTGGCTGCAGTACAAGGGACTTAGTCCCACCCCACTAGCAATAAAAAGAAATAGCTCAAGCGGTTAGTTGCTGGATTCCCATAGCGGCGGCCCGGGTTCGAGCCCAGGTCTGGTCAAATGGGATTTATGGTGGACAAAGTGGCGCTGGAGCCTGTTTCCTCTGCCAATCTTAGTTCTACCAAATTCTTCATCATCATAATTACCCGGGGCAGGTACAGTAGGCCAATTAGTTGCCGACGTGCCAAGTGGACCCAGCTGGACTCCACCCCCCACAATGCGAATTTAAAAAAAATACTCCAAATTTTCTCATGAATGCAGTTTTATTGTCTTACTCTTGTTGTTCCAAAATATTTTAACTTTGTCCTATTTTCAAGGGATCTGCTAGCTGTCTTTATGTTATGGTCTGGTCCGGCATTCTGGTGAGAGATATGTGTTGATTCAGCTGTGTAATTTGCTGCGACAGACGCTAATATTTTTCCTCTTGGAAAGATATGCTCTCTAAAAGAGTCTCGCTTTAGCACTGCATTTCTGCGCTTTGTGTTTAATACTCTACCTTATGCAGCTTGTCACGTATTCACATGTTCCACACTTCAATACATCGAGACGATGCAACTATCACGTGCGCAGTTCTCTATAAAGCGGCGTCTTTTTCACTCCAGATTTCCATGACATTCAGAACTGATGTTTTTGGCGAAGAGTCCGGCGTTCTTGTGAATATCGTTTCCATTGAAACTTTGGGAAATGGACTCTTCCATGTCGACCATGACTTGCATCCACGCGTCTACTTCTTTGGGCCTTCCTCACCGAAGTTACTTAAGTGGTAGCTGTTTCCAAACCCTTGCCGTTATGTTTCTGTGTCCACTTAAATATAGATGCCCTGTCACAGCCTTTCCGAATGGAAACATTTTTTCATGATAAAGATACTTTTTATAATAATTTATTTTATTTTTGCGAATATTTAACTCAACAAGGGGAAGAAAAAGTATGAAGTCTTTCTGACACGTAGCAAAATATTTTGTGCCTGTGTACTCACTGATTTGCTCTTATATTTCTGTGGACTTTATGATGTGCCGTATTGTATTACATGGTGCGGTTCTACAGAATATTAAATCATTGAATAAGAAGTAAAATTAAAATGCAGCTGTTGAAACACGTCCTATGTGGTTCCAGATTTACAGAATAAACTGTGCCATTCCATTATTAGCTACTTTCCTTGCGCTCTGCAAAATTCTGAGCTGGCTCTCCTCCCAGGGGAGTAAAGTGAACCGACGTGCATGTAGCAGGCTCCAAATTCTTTCTGAGCTGAAGAATTATAAAGAAGGGAATGAAGGTAAAGGTAAAGCTACCCATGTAACAGGCCGTGGAGGCCCATAGGGTTGAGAGACGTCGAGGCTTCCACATTTTTTTAGGCAGTCGGCTCACAGATGGCCGTGAGGTTGTCAGCCTTATGCACCGGCCGTCCTTTACCCCCATGAAGATTCCTGGTACTCATTTCTGTTAGAGGCTGAGTCGACTCCGTGACTGTAATGCATCTGGAAGGATTAGGTTTACTTGAAAAATCTAATGACCTTATCGGGAATCGAACCCGCGACCTTCCGGCTTTTAGCATACTGCCTCAACCAACTACTCTATCACGTGCCCAATGAAGAAGGGAATAGATGTGCTAAGTATTGCATGGAAAGTTGTAAGATTCAATTTGAAATTAACAAATAACCAGTTACGGGGGGAGGCGTGATTATTTTCTCCCAGTTTCCACTTTCCTTCCATCCTTGCACAGTATCTTTACATGACCATTATCGCATTTGACCAATTTTTCCACTGATGAACAAGTAATATGAATTCATTATTTTTATAAAGAAATACATTACTGAGGAATTCAAACTTCTTGAATGTGGCTACTGGATCATTCATTAATGGTTGCTGTTGTTGTTATTATTATTATTATTATTATTATTATTATTATTATTATTATTATATCATCAACGGACCCAGGAGGTAGGTCTAGCTGTAACACCATAGACTTCTCTTTAGGAGATGTTTGGTTCGAACCTCATCCGGATTACCGGCTGTCCCGACTTAGGCTTTCCGTGGTTTTATTCAGCCCTTCCAGGTAAATTCCTGGATAATGCCTAGATTAGTCCACTATAGCTTCCTTCCAAACCTGTTTAATTTATTTTTCGCCAGTCATTCTACGAGTCGGCCAATCACAGTCTAAGGCATGAACACTCTTCGCCCGCTCAAACACTGGGATCATGGGTTCTAACCCCACTCGAGGTATGAATTTCTGCCTGATTTTATTCTATGTTTGTGTTGTTCTGCGTGTATGTAGTGGCCTTGAGATGAGCTGATGCCCCGTCCAAGGAGTCCTACCGACTATGTATAGGATTATGCAACTGAAAAATCGGCCAAGGTCCATACAGGAATAGAGAAAAAAATAGTCCTAGCAGTCGAGACTATATTCTAGCTTCTGTTGACGCTGTAAAATAATTCACGAAGAGTATCGTGCCTCTGTTTCGCAGGCATTCATTTCCACACTACGACGGGGCGTGCGAAGCACTTGCATTCAGTTTAAAGTGTTCTCTAGGTCCGAGTTAATTTTCCGCACTCACATCCAGACATTATAGCAGTAGCCCTTATTCATGAACGCAATGTGACACATTGTATATATTTACTCCAAGAGTACTTCAGGAAGAAAATAGCAATTTCTCTTCTAATTAAATTGAATATGCAGATGAGTTTAATGTTTACTTGCTCCAAAGTAGAGCTAATGACCAGGTTGAGATTGCAGGAAACGCGTTAATAGGACAAGACATAAGACGTGAGATGTAAGAGGAAATTAAAATTGGCAACTAGTCATTCGTCACACTTAAATAACTTAAATTAGTATTATTACATTTTAGCGTTCTGTTGCATTGGGGCACCATTTTAAATTGTAAAGTATTTCGCTTGTAATGCAACAGAGTCAATCCTTTCTTAAAATACACTTGTTTAATTAACTTAAAAGTATTTATAAAAATATTAAAATGTCATTAAATATGTGCATTCGTTGTTCTTGCTACATGTTTCGGCCGCACATGGGCTATGATCAGTAAAAGGAACAAACAGCACTAAAACACACACAACTAACTTGAAGGTCACACAAAAAATGAACACTGAAACGGCCGCTGAAAAAGATAGGATGAAAATATCCAACGAAGCAAATTAACAACAACAACAACAACAACAACAACGGTGTGCCCAAGGGCACAGAGGACAAAGTGTACGGTGCAGTGGTCTGCCCAGTAACAATTGTTGCCTGATGATGGTCCATGTGTGGCCGAAACATGTAGCCAGAACAACGATTTTATATATTTAATGACATTTTAAAATATCTAACGAACATTTTTAGTGAATTAAATATATTTTAATGTCTTTTAAGAAAGTATTAACTTTGTTGCTTTGCAGACGGAATATTTTACAATTTAAAATGTTGAATTAGTAGACTCCTGCCGCTTAGAGGTTACCCGTCACCGTTTTATCGTTTGCTTCCACTTACATATTAAACGTATGGTCTATCCACTTTAAAACTGCGCCATTTGGATTTGTTGGCTGGATCGTTAGGAGGATTTCAACGTTGTTTGTTTATTTAGCAAAGCTTTGTGGAATGGATTGTCTGCATATCGTGAATTGAAGGAATGTTCGTGCACTGTGAAGACTGTGGAGGTAAGTGAAGTGGTTGTGACCTATTTCAGGACATGATCATGATTCATCTTGAAAATATCTCTATCTATCTATCTATCTATCTATCTATCTATCTATCTATCTATCTATCTATCTATCTATCTATCTATCTATCTATCTATCTTATCTATCGACGTCGAGACGTTCGAGAGGTACTCGCTACACAAAAACACACTAGGAAGAATTCAAAAGGGACGAATTATACTCAAGAGTCAGATCTAAATACTGCTGTACACACAAAATGCATATAAAACGCAGTATACATTTTAAACATATTTTATTTTCTTTCATTTACATATTGTGTTGTAAAAATCTAAGTTATTGTTAACTACTTTTTGTTAAATGAACTATATATTTTAAAAAAATCTATCTATCTGTCTGTCTCTGTCTATCTATCCAACTATGTCTATCTATGGCTCTACAGTCCTTTTGTTAGGCCTTGGTTGCTTTTTCGGTTTCTTAATCCTACACGCAGTCGGTAGGACTCCTTGGACAGGGGATCAGCCCGTCGCAAAGCCGGGCCCCACACCTCTTCTGATCGCAGTTTTTTCTCAGTTTCTATAGGTAAATTCCGGAAGCTTGCTTCGATTAAGTCACGATCCCTTCCAAATTCTTTCAGATTCAAAATGCATCTATCATTCTGCCATTGGATGTTATCTGGTCTGTATCCTGAAAGCATCTTAAAATGAACCGCGGAGGAGACAGAGGACTGTATTAGTAGGCCTGTGCTTCTTCCTTCCCATTCGCGATCTAGTAACATAAGATGAAATTATTTTTTCCTACTTCTTTCTCCGTCATGACTGATCTATCCGCCGCTCTGTAGGTGGCCATGGCGCCGACATTGATAATTCCTCTTGGGAACCTTCCATCGGAAGTCTACGCACGTAAATTCGTTCTTTTTTCTTTGTGCTACTAAGTACAACATACAAAGACTGCATTGAGTAATCATCAAGTGAACCCGTGCCGTTAAGGAGCCCGGAAAGTTCTGCTCCGTCATCACGAGGGCTGGCTATTCGATCCTGCCGTGACCTAGTTAAATGTAGCTTACACTACCGTAGACTGTTAAGTCAAATTGTAATACTATTACCACACCTCTGAATAAGGCCATCAAGTGGTTTGTCTTTTCACGAAAATTTTCAGTCAAGAAGTTCTCAATTTGTTTTACTACTGATGGATGTGCATGTAGTTGCTGTTAGGGAGACAAGTATTTCACCCATAATTTTGGTAAATAACGTCATCTAAGATGTTAACTTTGGACACAGGGGATGGAAGGATAACATTAAACTGAATCATAAGAAGTAGGTTACGAGAATTAGAACTAGATGGAACAAGGTGAAGATTGTGTGGTATTCGATACTTTTAACGTGACGGAGTGTGCCTATGGGGGGTGGGGTTGGATTTATGACCGGAATTAGTGGACTCTTTGATACAACTCTTATCTACACTCATAAGTGCGCTATTACACCTATAACCTAGTGTCTACACTCACGTCTTCACAGCCGTTGCTTGGTAACGGCTTCCAACGGAGAACGTTCCCCTTCCTCCGAGTTCCCAAACTGTCCCTGGCCTCAGTAACCTGCTTCTAACAGTAACATCGCACAACGACTGAACCGTAGCAGTTCTCTGACTGACTGACTGACTGACTGACTGACTGACTGACCGGCTGACTCACTTCAGCAGCTAACTGGTACTGATTATAACATCTCGGAACGGATCGCATAGCAAACAGCATTCCTCTGTTGTAGTATAGTTGTTGCTTAGTAATGGCGTGACGCATTCCACTGTTGCTTGTGCAGCCATCCTCAAGGACTGCGCAGAAAAATAACCATTCCTCTGTTGTTTGCGGGACGCTGCCTAACAACGGCCGGCTACTGTGGCTCTGAAATTCTCACCTTGAGCAAATATGTCATGTTATTAACGCTGTTGAACCTTTCCGCTACCACAGTGTTAAGATCACCTGAGTTGGGTGGACCCCACAGCCTGTCTGGATGTTATGGAGAATAGAAAAAAATTTACCTCTGCCGGAAATTGAACTCCGCCTGTCCAGCCCGCATCCCGTCGTAATACCAGCTGAGTTATGGCTTGTACTCAGCATTTCATATTTTTCTTCAGCTGAAAACAGAGCGTCATAGCGGTCATTCCGTCTTTCCCAACAAAACAAGAGAGATTCATTTGTTTCAGTCACAACTTGACCAGGTATAGGCTACAACAGCCCGCGGTGGCGTAATTTTGTTTACAGTACAAAATAAATACTGACAGGCTGTCTGTAAATTTCACTCATAGCTATTACTTCAGCGTGATTACCATGTACATTTTGCGATCTCTATTTATATTATTTCGCAGCTGCGCAGTATTACGAATGAATGAATATGCAATAAATGGGCGGACCATACCAAATGGTCAGTTCACAGGTACACCATCCAATCACTCACACTTACAAAAAACTCGATATCTCTGAATATACTCCTTATTAACAATGGATATTATTTTTCTGCAATGCCAACTAAACATAGGAGCCTCTCCCGCTGCCAGCTGAGTGTAATAATCGAAATTGTTTCAACAAAATTATGCGCCTTATCGATAACAGATATCTTTTTTTTTCGGCAAAGATCGAAATTACATTACCGACTGAAGCACAGGAGCCTATCTCACTCTCACCTGATTGTAATAGCCGAACTGCTGTTGACATTATGCAGGTATCAACAATGGTTCGAGATTACATTGCCGACTAAAGCGTAGGAAACTATCTCACTGCCGCCTGACTGCAACAGTCGGTAACTTTTGTAAACAACAATGGCTACTTCAGTATTCGAGAAATAATCTGGACATCCAAGCAAGCTTTTATATACTACACTTATGATTTCTTTCCATATCCAGCAACACGTGCCTAGCGCCAGTGTTTCATTAATTACTTCCATCAAAATAGAAGTTCTTCGAATATTTGTTACCACGCTCTCTTCCGCTCCCCCCTCAGAAGTTTGCCATGGCGTCAGCCATGTAGTTACTGAAGATATGTAGGAAGTTAAAGAGTGCGATTTTCTGGTGGCCTTTAATGGCACAGTATTCAGACCATACGCTTAGAAAATATATCATTTAGTTCAGAAATTGAAATGGATATCGACGCATTGGCACCGAACGCAGAGACTAATGCAGACACAAATACGCAGAATGACGATGTTGTAAGCCTATTTTATTTCCTAAAGGAAGGAAAATTCCCTACGAGGTGGATTTTTTCAATTTACTTAATCCTTCCAGCCGCACTATTGCCCTGTGGTCGATTCAGCCTCTAACAGAAATGAGTACCAGGAATATTCTTGGCGGTAACGGGCGGACGGCGCATAAGGCTGATAACCTTACCGCCATCTGTGGGCCGATTGTCTAGAAAATGTGGGCACATCAACATCTCACAACCCTATGGGCCTCCACGGCCTGTTACAGGGATACTTTTACTTTAAAGGAAGGGAAATAGACTAAAAGAGTCCGAGCGAACAAAGGTTCTATTGCAGAGTTCTGTTTCGTGGGATATAACGTCACGTAGTCCAATGAAAATGAACTGAAGTTTCGGAGGAACACGTGGCCTCTATATTTAGTCAAACAAGAAACCAGCGTGAAGAAATCAGTAGACAGAGACCTAAATGTGGAAGCGATATGTCCCTCCTAAACGTCGGTTGATTTGCAACGGACCACACGGCGATATATCCCAGAACACAGAATTCTTCATAACCACTGCTATGAGAACCTCAGATTCTATATAAAATTTATTTTGGGATGTGGCGCCGTGTAGTCCAATAAAAATTACACTTTCGGGTGTACGTAGGTAAATATATACCAGACTGCACGGCATAACATTCCAGAAGACAGCATGCTGTAGTCACTGTAAAGGCCCGTCCACATTACTCGTGCTCGTGCGACAGAAGTTTACTGCTGCCGGAAAATCAGGATCTGCAGCTGACGAAGTGGACGCCCAAACTGGTTTGCAAATCTTCGCATTTCTTCACAACAGATATCAGCAGCAGATCCTGATTTTCCGGAGCAGTGAGCTTCTGACGCACGAGCACGAGTAATGTGGACGCGCCTTTATGAGAACTTGAAATCCAAGAACCTTTCCTTTAGTTAGTGTATTCCTATACATAAAAACGATTCCTTACTAAATTGAACAAGCGCCTCTACAGTGATGCCATTTATTCAAGTAACAACACAACCATCCTGGTTGCTTTACTTTTAATATCCGTAAGGAAAATGAAAACTACAGAACCCAAAGCTTTGACGTACATATCAACCACGACTGGCTCCTAACTTTCTTGTCAAGAGGAAACAATCTCTGAAGCAAAGATGTATACGAGTCTGTACCATCCGCTAGCATCGGTTCTGAACAAAAGTATACGTTTCTTTATATCAGGCTTTCTATCGTAGTAAGTGCTGACTTCTGTATCAACTTGCTTTGTCGAACAAGAAAACTTACGGAGTTGAATGGTTCCTTCTCTCTTTTTTTTTTCTCTCGACATCTTACCCTTTGGTCGTATTCCTCTGTAACCTTGATTCTGTTTTGTTTTCCACAATCTGATGCTCTTCGGTCGTCGAAATCTTTGTCTGGGATTTATCGTCGCTAATCTGGCCACAGCCTGAACCCTTTACCTCTCCGCTTAAATTCACTCTTTCCTACCACTACAGAAATAAACTTTCTTTCTTCGTTTCTGTATTTTCCATCCCTTCGCCTCTCTTCCTCCCCACGCTCCTTCTTTCCTAGCTTGCTTTTTCTGCACGGTACAGTTTTCCTGTGCTTACGTAAGCACCACGTCATGATGACATGTGAGGGGTGGACGTGTAACTCTATTATTCTTGACCTCGGCACTAGATGGAAGTGAGCGATCAGCTTCAAGCCCCGGCCGTGTTACCACCGGGGAAAGAGCTCCCAGTATCCATTGGCTAGGAGGCTGATTGGGGTCCAGAGCCCGCCTAGACGCTATAGAATAGAGAAAAATCTTGTATCCCTGCTGGGAATCGAACCCCGAGAGTCAACTTCGCTATACCGACTGAATTATCCTGGTTCGCGTTTTTCTCTATATGCCCTTCACGTATTAGGTTTTACCATGTTAAGTACAGCAGGGGACATGAGTTTCGTTACTGTCTACTGCGTTAGGCTCGGCTGACGATTAAGCCCGTCTCTTCTTCGCTGTCTTCCTACTTCCATTGATTTGTGTTTCATCTTGCCACTTCCTTTCTCTGTTTCTCTTATTCGCTATTACGAATAACCGCTTCAGGACAATGACTATATTTTTTCAGCAATTACTGCACTACTGTGATTTACAAATTTTGGGACGTGTCACCGTGCAATGTGAAAGATGATTACCCGCTTTTACTTTTAGGAAAGTACACTTACGGTATGGCGCAGTCGGTATAGCGACTGGCTACGGGCTGGACGATTGAAGGTTCGGGGATCGAGTCCGAGTGGCATCAAGAATTTTCTCTTCTCCATGTCGTCCAGACCGGCTCTGGGGTCCACCCAGCCTCCTATCCAATGGGTATAGGGGACTCTTTCCTCGGGAGTAAAACGGTCAGGGCGTGAAGCTGACTACTCACCTTCAACTACTGCCGAGCTCAAGAAAATGTGGATCTACACATCCACTCCTCCATACGCCTTCATGGCGTAGTGTTTAATTAGTTAAGCAGGGGGACAACCTTACCTTTTCCTTTACAATCTCTCTCTTCAGGTTCAAAATGTGAGCTGACTAAGCGCCATGCAGAGCAAAATTTGCCTGTGTGCCTTTGTTTGGCTAATATGCACCAAATACTGAGACTGTGTACGTCAGTGCCATCATCATCATCATCATCATCATCATCTCCTGATGCCCCTACAGTAGGCCATATACACGTATTTGCAGGCGTACGAAGTGGACCCAGTCTCACACCATACTACGATTAAAAGAATATATAACATAAAACGAGCCATACGAACCTCATTTTAGTTGCCTCACTTGAGCTTTCCTGTTGTTTGCTTATAGTTCAACATGCATTCTTAGTCTTTCGTCTAATATATTACATTTGCATTGTTCTAAATTGGGCGGCTTTGGTCTACTACAAGGTTCAGTTATGTTACACGGAGTCCAATAACGGCTAAATGCTAAGTGCTAAATGAGTAGCAGTTCGTCCATCTCATTCCATATGGCGCATGCGCACAAACAGCCGCTGTGTTGGAACGGGTGGAATCATTCTGTAGAGACATCTGCGTAAGGAAAGGGGTAATACGAATGTCAAATAAAGAGAGCAGCCCCGTGGTACTGACTGACCCTTACAGTTGATAGTTGACTTCTACATGCTACACAAGGGATATCTCGCCTAGAAGCACTGTGCCTTCTTTTCTGGATTTATTCCATGCTTTAGATTTCAGTTGGGGAAAAGTGTTCCCACAGCCTTCAGTACCACCTCTGTGGCCTAGTGCTCAGAATTCCTGGCTACAGACCCAGAGGTCCCGGGTTCAATTCGATGTGAATACCTTGTAATATGATGCGATAAACCACATTCCACGAACTTAATGACTTTACATATATATATATACACTCTACATCGGAATGGGTCTTTGGAAACTGGAAAGAAAACAACCATAATTTCGGGACTGATATTTGGAATTATTTTGTTCCCAGGTTTAATTAGATCTCTTAAAAAATAAACAACTCGTGTCAAAGCAACAGCATCGTAGTGATGCCAATAGCAGATATATCTCCATGAAAACACTAGTCATTCTTACAGAGAGGGTTTTCAAATTCGAGAAGACTACGAAAGTAAAGCATCCTACCTTTTTTTTTACGTGTAATTATTGGAGGTTTGATCGTTATAAATTATGCGTTACTAGCGGCAAATCCTAGCGTAAATTTGGCCCTGCAATTTGAAAGAAAATTTTAAATGGTTAACATTATTGTTAACCTACTCGCTTGTATTTCAGGTTAGAAGTGTTTATATAGTCGACATATTGTCCATCTCATTTTCCATTTTATTCACACTCCTTTCTTCATTGTATATTTCAGCATTTATCTCCTATATTAAGCAGTTTGGGGTATAATAGTCCCTTTGTGAACATTAATTCTTCCTCTTCCATGCAAGTTAGTGTGAAAGAACATATGTTGACATACAAAATATTGGAGCTCATGCCCATGGATACATTTTCAAGTACATATCATAAATAATACTAATATAGAAGACATATCAACTTGGAATAATATTTGAGATATTCATCTTCTGCTGCTTGGTTTATTTTGGTTTCCTGGCTGGATTATTCATCGACCCTGAAGATGAAGGCGATGTGTTCCTCCGAAGCCCAGGATGGCTTTAATCGGATTACATGAGTCATGTCCCATAGAACTGTTTATTGTGCAATATTAAGAGAGATATCAACTACACAGACCGTGTTACAATTTTATATAAGTTTCCTGTTTTGGCAATCCTCGCTCTGGTTTCTAATCCACACAAAGAAGAAGTTGCCCTGATATGATCACAGCTGTGTACAGAACCTTTCAAAGAAAGAAACGTTTCCCAGGGTAGCAAACATACAGAAAGAGCATTACTTTACTAATGAAACCACACTCTGAAAGGCGAAGATGTAAGTCTCATTCCAGCGCAGTTTTCTTTAAGTCCTAGAACATGGAATCTGCTATTTTCAATATGACTTTCCTTTCGTCTTGGTTCCTCAATTCTTTCTGAACAGTTCTTTGATACTCCCTTGAGACGAAAGTCAAGAGGGAGTTAGTTTCCTGTGGAATGGTGGTTTTCTGAATAATACAAATAGATGTGACAAGAGCTCAAGTTTTCATCACATTTTCTGTTATTTTTCTTCCCTATCATCTTTTCCTCCTTCCTTTTCTTCTTCTATTCCTCTTCCTCATCTTTTCTGTGTGTTATTTTGCGATTATTTTAGTAGCTAGTCTCTGCAGTATCGAAAGATGGGATAACAGGCCTAAATGAACAAAGATTTGGAACAGTCTTTTAATCATTGCCTTTCGTATATGTAGGTAAGGTTAGATTGTAATTGGAGGTAATCAGAGGTTGGGATAGACTGGATGACGGGTTGTGTTTGTAGATAGAATTGGGTTCGGAAGTGATTCTATTGTTTCTGCGCAGATATGACCGGTAATTAATTCAAGGTGTATGCCAGGAGCCATCAGTTATTCCTGGGCGGAAATAAACTGCAAATTTCGAGGGATTGGCCCTCATTAACAGTCGGGGGCTCGAATTGGGTTAGCTCAGGGAGACTGGGACTAGGATCGTGATGACAGGACGTGATTCAGATGAACAGCAGTCGCTCGATGCAACACAGGTTGAAGTACATAGATGGAGATTTATTATCACAGTTGGAGGCACTGTTACGAGTTCGCTGTTGGCTCTGGGTCTTGCAACACTCTCGTTGTTAATTCGTCGTAAGTATGTATATATTGTTTGACTTCATTCCCTAATTGTTGCTACTTAAATTCAGGGCGAATTAAGAAGATAGCCTAAACAATAATTCAGAATGTAGCTGGAGCGTCACTAGGTCATCTGGTTCTACGAGTGAATATTACGGAATAATTCAGTCTGAATTCCTGAGAAGAAGCGTCTGCCTTGATTTCCACATTTCTAGGCGACAGACATCCCCTTGCAGATTCTGATTGGACGTATTAGAGCAGACTAGGAGCTTTTTTATTGCTAGTGGAGTGGAACTAAGTCCTTTATAATGCGGCCACTTCTGGCCTATTGTACCAGCCCCAGATGATATGTGAGGGTGATTGTGGAGCAATTGGTGGAATGAAGATTGGCAGGGGAAACCGAAGTACTCGGAGAAAACCTGCCCCAGCGCCACTTTGTCCACCACAAATCCCACTTGACCAGACCCGGGATTGAACCCGGGCCGCCGCGGTGGGAAGCCAGCGGCTAACCGCTTGAGCTATGGCGCGGCCTAGACTAGAAGGTTACTAAAATCTACATTCTCAAATTGGGAGAGAAACCAAGCGGCCATGGTCTCAGGGGAACTAAGCCATCTGCCGCCCTTCGAGTAATTAACTTTGAAATAGTGTGGGCCCGGAAAACGCTCTGATAAAAATTACGACTTCTGCCGAAGTCAGAGTTTAGAATTTCGAAAGAGCTGCCGCCGCTTCACCCTAGTTTCGTATTTCATTTAACTCGGGGTGACTTTATTTCTGGCAGCTGACTCAAGCCTTGTTATAAGCCGCCTCCTTAAACCAGGAACTTGACTAGATCTATTACAAATGAACTAATTGTATGCTGGAAACAATTAATTCCAAATTGGGCCAGTTAATTAAAGATTGTCCTAATTTGGACTGCTACAGTTTTCAGGGGAGCGGTTGTGGCCTAATTGAGGTGCTCTTCAGGAACTTGCCTGGAGGCACTGAGGGAAACAGCGTAAAACGTCAGTCAGGACATCCAATGTCCAGATCGATATTCGAACCGAACACCTTCCAAATAGAAGTCAGCATTATTGCTGGGTCAGCTGCTGCTCCTCGCTCTTGTTCTGCTTTAGGGCCGAGACGAGCAAAGTGGTGCCAACCCTCAAGAATCGCACCACTAGCGTGGCGGGCAGGTGCCCAGCTCAGATCTCAGAATAGCTACCACATCCTTCCAAATTCTGACTTATTCTTGATAATTTTCTGTATCAATATCAATTCTGTGACTTCTGCATTAAAATAGCGGCGTTAAACGGCTGAAATGCTACAGAGTAAAATTCGTGATTATAAAAAAATTAAGATTTACTGTTGCGAGTTGAATGTTTTAAGTTTTAACTCACTATGAGGGAGATAAGCAATGCACACAGAATTCCATTCTGACAATATTAGAAGATGAAAGTTTGAACACTCAGGCGCAGTGGGAGAAAAATATTGGAATTAATTTTAAGCCTGTTGATTATGCGGCACGCGGCAGCGTAGTTGGGTGAGGGGCTATGCTATAAGCCGGAAGGTCGCCGGTTGGATTCTTGATGAGGTCATTAGATTTTTCAGCTGACCTAATCCTCCCAGCTGGGCTATGGCCCTGGAGTAGACTGAGATTCTAACAGAAATGAGTACCAGGAGACTTCCTGGAGAGTAAAGGGCGGCCGGCGCTTAAGACTGACAGCCTCATCGCCATCTGTTAGCCGATTGTCTAGAAAATGTGGGAGCCTCGACGTCTCAGAACCCTACGGGCCTCCATGGCCTGTTACAGGGATAGCTTTACATTCTTTTACTTTTAGAGTATGGAAAAAATTCCGATGGCTTGTTAAAATATCCAAGAGCAGACACTTCTATGAATATTTTATTGAACCTTAGAGGTTCTGTGAAAGATATTAAATAAGTTCATCGGATGATCGACCATTAAGTTTTCAAGAAGGAAACTGCACCGTGCAGTTAGTTAATTACTTAGTTACGTGTTTCTCGTACGATCATAAATCCGAGAAAATGTTTCATAAAAACGTCAGCGATAAAAGCTTGGCACTTTCCCTCCAGGCCCTCCCTCCTTCCCTCCCTCCATACAAAGTGCTTATACAAGATTCATTATGTTCCTGTAAATGAGGAAAATGCATATGTTATGTCGCGTAAAACTTAGTATACACACACGTTCTGTGTTGGAATTGCATGGCATTATATCCATCCCATACACTTTAGTATCGATGTGGCAGTGATTAATATCCACACGAAACAGGATTTTGAGCTGCCATAAAGCTACTGATATTCCGTTTATACAACTTTTATCTATTGATTTATATCATTAACATCGCCTCCTCATACATTACAACAATAAGAGTGAATTTTCTGATTGCCGATTAAACTTATCAATACGGAGAGTTCGCGTCAGTTAACATCAACGAACCAGCTAATAAATAAATAAAATGAACCATGTCAGCAGCTAAACAAGTAACTAAACTAAATATATAATTTAACAACTAAACAAAAACATTAGGTAAAGAAATAGACTAGCCAACTAAATAAAGATTATTAATTTAGTTTAATTTGATTGAACTTAAATACATTTTTCCTTTGAATGACACTAAAGTTCAATACGGTCCAAGGCCTCCCGCTTTCCAGGATCCGTAAGATATTTGACAGGACTCTTTGGACGGGGGATCGGCAAATCATAAGGTTTTTACGCATGAATATCAATAGGAACACAGGATAAGAGCATAGATACGTCCGTGCCCTGATTGCATACTACCATTGCCCAGGCTGCAGAAGATAATAGAAGCCTTAGACCTTAGAGCCACTAGGACTGGCTTAAGTGTGGCTTTTGTTCTCACTGGTTCTTCTAGCCCATTGAGGCCCAGGCATCTGTTCAATTCTATAATCATTTTTCACAGACTGCAAAACTCCTTGAACGAGTGACAACACGAATAGAATAAAAGCACACACACACACACCAAACATCCATGACCTGAGTGGGATTCGAACCGACGATTCCAGCGTCCGAGCGAGCAAGATAGTTCATGCCTTAGACTGCTCGGCTGCTATGACCGTCTGAGTGTGGCTTACCTAATTAAATAACAAGCAATTAATAAATAAAACTTAACTGAAACAGATTAAATGAAAAAAGAATTGATTAAGAGGTGGAATTTATTAGGCTAGGAATCTGTATTGATGGAAAATATTGCATAGAAACCTATCACTGAATTCTGTGATTATTAAATGACAATTCTTATTAATTGATATAGTAACCAATTGACACCACAGCCCTTTGTTTGTCCCTGATTTTTTTTCTATAGTTTCCTAATTCTAAACGCAGTCGGTAGGTCTCCTTGGAACAGAGATCAGCGCGTCACAATTCCTCTGCCTACACACGGAATTAACGCACACAGACATCCATGGCACGAGTGAGATTCGAACCCACGATCCCAGCGTTCGAGCGGACGAAGACAGTTCATGCCTTAGAACGCCCGGCGACTGTGATCGGCAGTAGTTCCTGTTACCCCAACTTTCCTTTCGAATATTTGTAAATAGCGTTCTTGCCTTAAACGAAAATAAGAGCCTAGCATATTTCCAGCCCGTACACATCACAAGTTCCATGCCTTGGAATACTCCAGTTAACCATCCCGTAAGTTCCAGTCTTGATTTTAATTTCCTGTTTATATCTTGTCTGCAGGTATTGGGCCGTGACCAACATTGACTATATTCACCAGAGGACGGCTCGCCGGATCGGGCTGATGATCCTAGTAGTGTGGTCGGTTGCATTCCTCGTGTGTATAGCACCTCTGTTGGGGTGGAAGGACCCGGAGTGGTGGACAAGGGTGTCGGAGGAACGCGAGTGCCTCGTGAGTCAGGACGTGGGCTACCAGATCTTTGCAACTGCGTCTTCATTCTATCTGCCCCTTCTCGTCATCTTGTTCTTGTACTGGCGGATCTTCCAGACGGCCAGGAAGAGGATCAGAAGACGGGTGACGGCGTCGGCAGGATCTTCGGCAGCAGGCGCGGGCGCCGTTCGGAATCCTGCCGCCGGGGGAGTTATTGCGGGTGCAGCGGGTAAGGCAGTTCATATCAACTGTGAAGGTTATTTACCGGTATATGTAATATGAGCAACTGAGGATCGTTTATCATTTATTTCAGTCACCACCTCATCGGGACTCGAACCCGAGACCTTCCGGCTTGTAGCATAATGCCTCAAGTAACTACGCTATAAGATTTTACAAATCAGCGGTAATGAGCTCACAGTTTCAGCAAGAGGCTTAGTTATTCTTGACCAGTTACGCAACTGTGAGCGTTGTAATATGGTTACCTCATATCCGGTTTTAAGAGGAAGGAAAATGCTTTATATTTCGGTTCATCACGCCACATCGAAAGTTGTGTGAATATTTGAAACAGTTCATTTGCTGTAAACGGAAGTGCTATAGCTGAAGAAAATTAGAATATTTCTAACAAAGCTGCTTTATACTTACCAGCACGGGAATGTTCTTTGCTATGCAGATTTGGAGGAAGTTTGTGAATTGTAAATGTATCCTTCACCCTCTGAGAGGAAACTTAACCTTGCCCGTAAAAATTTAACATCGCGCATATTTTATTAAAATACAAAATAAGAAAAAACTAAAAACAGAATATAGCTAGTAGAAAATATATTGTCACATGTTGGGTACGTCACGCGACAAATAACTATATTACAAACCCACATTTAAATTTCTCTCCTTGCATTACTCATATTTTGTATGTACAAATCCCTTGACTATTTTATGTCAAATTGTGGAGACCCAATTCAATTTCAGAAGAAGCCATGGGCTGTTGAGAGATGTTTATCTGGTGACCCCATGTTAAACTTTCTTCATCTTGAAAAATATTTTAAAGGCGAGAGTCTAAAAAGTTGCAAGTTTCAAATTTTGAAAATGTTTCTCTTTTCTCCCCTTCCTCCACTCTGAATGTTCGTTTCGACGGGGGACCAGCCCTTCGCAAGACCGCTACCTAACACAAACACAGAATAAACACAGACATCCATGCCTTGAGTGAGATTCAAACCCACGATCCCAGTGTTCGAGCGGGCGAAGACATTTCATGCCTTAGATCGCGCGGCCACTGTGATCGGGCGTTCCTACGTTAGTTGCCTATAACAAGCGGAGGTTACTTTCCGAATAGCCCTCATATACCTGTTTTTGCATCAGGCGTAAGAGAGGAAAGGACTCAGTTGAGTCCATTAGACAGAACTGCTGTCGTCACTGGAAGCAGACTTCTGAGCAGAGTACATATCTTTTAAAGGCAACACACTTACTCGTATATTATTGGAATATAGATTCCTGGAACTTCTTTCGATATCCAGTTGTCGGACTCTCTTCTTTTGCCAGACTCGAGTAGGAGCAGCTGCTCCCTTATATCTGATAACGGAAATACGGCAGTCTCCGAAACGATGTGGTTTGTAACGAACCAAGATAATTAACAATGTTCTAAATAGTAATTAATTTATATTATTGGATGTTCATGACACAATTAATCATACTTTAAATAATGTTTGAAGGTGGTTAATAACCTTCAGACTAATCAAGCATTCAGAGTTTAGTAACAATAATTATGGAGGGAGTTTGTTTCGACTAATCGCATGTTGCATTTTACTGTAACTTTTAACATGAATACCACAATGAACTCTTAACATAACTCTTAATTTCCAACTATGTCTTATTGTCTTGCATTGATTTTCAGAGAGGCGATAAAACAGGTACTGAAACATATTTCAGCATTCTACTAAATTATGCTAGATGTCAGATTTGTAGGCTATGGAAGACCGTTGTGATTTGATGACGAACTGAAGAGAGAAACACATCCAGGAGGAAATAAATAACATATTCTTTACAGACGAAAAGTAAAGTAATGTAGGGAAAGTAATAAACTGGTGTAAGATTTGAGGCATTCACGGCGGTGACTATGAAGAAAGCAGTCTTCTGGGATGTGGCGCCGTGTATATGTAGTGTTAACACCACATATACACGGTGCCCAATCCCAGAAGACTGCTTTCTTAATAAACTGGTGTTTGTTTCAGGTACAACAGGAGGAATCGCAGCGGCTGTGATCACAGTGATTGGACGTCCTCTACCGACAATCTCTGAAACCACGACCGCCTTCACAACTGTGTCCTCCACAAACACGAGCCCAGAGAAGGGTTCGTTCGCCAATGGACTGGAACCAGAAGCCCCTACAGTGACAGACTGCAATATCAGCCCTAGCTACCAGCAGCAACAGCATCATCATTATCCTACCAAGAGAAAATCAAAAGATTCAGCCGACTCAAAAAGAGAACGAAAAGCAGCGAAAACATTAGCAATTATCACTGGCGCTTTTGTGATATGTTGGTTACCATTTTTTATAATGGCAATTCTTTTATCAGCGTACAGTGCTTACGAATTCAACGAGTATATGATTGCGTTCTTCCTATGGCTAGGGTATTTTAATTCCACGCTTAATCCTATTATTTACACCATATTCAGTCCCGAGTTTCGTCATGCCTTCAAGAGGATTCTCTGTGGTAAACGTAGCCTGCGGAGAAGAAACAGGCACTTCGGAGTAAGATACCTTCAATAGCTACTACATTGCAACATACACGTATTTAGTAACCGTTGTTCCATGTTCCGTTTTTATGCTCAATACTAAATACAAATAGTACAGCTTTTCTGATTCTTGTGAAGACGTCAAGACTGAATGTGTGTTTATGTGTATGTATGGAAGAGATTGTAGAAGTATACGATATGTCTCTTTGTGAAACATCATTTTGCTTTTATTACAGTTACATTTTTCATAGTAAAGCATTTAGCCTAAAAATTCTATTCGAGATAAATTCAGTTACAAAATGTTAGCGTAAATTTTCAACAGTTGGCATAATGCGGTTGCATAATGAAATGTTAACGAATGCGTTGTTGATAATGAGGATTGATTTCAAAGCGCTAAATCTCATTTGTAACATGGGATGTGTTGTCTTATACCGATGAAAATAGAACTACAAACAATATATAGTTTAAATTATCTGAAATTAAATATGTTTTGGAACATTTCTGAGAAATGTTAATTATATTCTCAACACACGTTCTTTTCTTAACAGTAATCATAATAAGGCTCCATGATCATCATGTATAAATTAATTATGATGAAACCATTTAAAATTTTATCAACTCTAATGGTCACACAGTCTAAGGCACTGTTCGTTTCTGGTTTCATGTTCTAATCCTCTTCATGGTAAAAATATTTGTCTGTATCGTTCTGTCCTTTCACAAGGTTACTAAAATAACACACGATGAAGTGGTCACCTGTGTCTGTTCTTACGTATGCCTACATTTAATTTCCGAAAATTCTAGATGGATTTTGGTTAAATTTGACTTTGATGTTTATATGAAAATTGAGATTTGAAATTTTCTTGGAGGTGAGTGTTAAGATTGCGGTCTTCTGTGATTTGAGTTGTATGATTTGGTAGGTAAATATCAACGTTTCGGAGGAAACAGCTGCCTTTGTTTTTAGGGTAGAATTTATCGGTCAACATTTATGTTATTTCCTATATGTCTGCTATAAACCTTCTTTCATAAGAAGCCTAAATTGTACTTTATCAGTTTTGTCAGAAATGGCCCATCATAAGAAAAATGTGTATATAGAAATAGTAAGACGCACAAATTTTAACTGGAAAATTCGTAGTTACGTTGAATATTTCATATCGAACAAGTACAAATACTTTAGCTTTGCGACAGTACCTTTTTATCTGTAACATGACTGAGCTCAGTAATCACGTCCATTTGTTTTACTTTTGTTGTGGACAAAGTACGTAGTTACACATCCAAGTAATAATTTACTTAAATATTTTTCAGCATGTATTTTGAAAAGCTATAATAATTATGTAACACAGTATCAACTCCGTGGCCTGTAGTCTGCAAGCCAACTGTACCGACCTAGCGATCGCCGCTTGTCGGCGAAGTTAGTGCCAACTTTAGCGGATAAAGGGTGTCGCGTGGTCAGGGCAACGAATCCCCACGGCAGTTAATTTCAGTTTTCTAGACCGGAGCCGCTATTTCCTTGAAATACCTCCACAATTATCCTCACGAGGCTGAGTGGACCCCGTTCCAGACCGCTACTGATCAGAAAATCTGGTAGCGCCTGGAATTGAACCCGAGATCTCTGGATCTGTAGCCAGGCACTCTGACAACTAGACCACAGAGGCGGTCACGTAACACAGTATAATATATGTTAAATATTTGTTTAAGATATATATATTCCAACCAATGTCATTTATAAACATAAGCCTGTACTAAACTAACTTTAAATAAGTGAGGTTACATACGTAATTATATAAATTGGAGATAGATTTTAATTGTACAGATAAATGTTTGAATTGGCATGAGGTAAAATTGCAAAGACCGCTTTTGAAAACTGGAATATTCTTTCCACAATTACTTTATGTTACTCTGTGAGTGTAGAGATCTCATAAGGCCAAGGGAATACATCACAGGAGATACAAAAGCTGTAGTTTCACCGCAATCTGTAATTTATATGAAATATAAATTTAAATTTATAACTTAACAGAAACAATTTATCTTTCAAAACTGTGCCGCGTAACATAAAATATATGTATCTCTCATTAAAGTTTGTGATTGTGATATCCCGTGCACGTAACGAAACATAAGGAAACTAAGAGATTCTTCTGCACGTGTAGGATGTTGGTGGCGCATTGAACAGAAAATCCATATTTCGTGCAAGCTATGTACTCAGTTCTACGGAAAATTACAGTGCCCTACTGCACTGTCCTAAAATGAATACCCAGAAAATTTATTCATCCGGTAATAATGAACAGCCGGATGTAATAAACAGCCGGAACTAAGCTCATCTGATCATATGCTTGTGGTCGTCTTTCACGGAACTTCTTCAAACAGGTAGACAGAGGAGACCTTTGTAATGAACTTCTCCTGTCTTGAAGACTCCGTCGTGTAACAATGGCGTTTGAAGATTTTAATCATGAAATATCCAGCTTAGGAGCACTGCCTGTTATGGTCTATATATTATTTATTATTCATGATTTATTTAGCGACGCTCTTCGACGTAGAATGGCAGGGAAGTTAGTGATTAATAATGTGGAGATGGTGTGGGAGGAAGCGTTTGTGGTCCGGTTTGACTTGTAGTCTCGGAATAGTACAGAGAAGGTAAAGGGTGTCTTACGATAGACACCTTTACATTATCAAACTTCTGAGGCTTTGCAAGCTAAAGGTAAAATTGATCCTGTGCTTAATTAATTAAGCACTGTGCCGTGAAGACTTACGAGGGTTGGAACTTTAATAGTGGCAATACTGCTGTAGAGACGCCATGCAACGGGACCAAATAATGTCGCTTATGCCACACGTTAGTTACATACCTACCTTACCTCAGAGCAAATGGACTCTCCCTTCCCACATCACGCGCATGCGCAATGACGAGAAGAACAGAGCCTCGTGTTAGCCGGCGGTCTAATGTAGTGTTGTCACGATGTTTTCGAAAGAGGAACAACGGAGTTGGATGAAGATTGAATGTGCCAGAGGCCGCACAGCACGACAGTGTCATCAAGGTCTTCAAGAGGCTTGCGGGGAATCTGCATTGCCTTACAGAACAATGGCAAGGTGGGTAGAAACCTTCAACGAGGGACGCCAAAATATGGCAGACATGCGTCGGCCAGGTCGTCCTAGTGTCAGTGTCCGCGTTACTGGAGAATAATCGACGCCATACGATTCGTGAGCTGGCCCGAGAGACAGGATTAGCGTATACGACTGTGCTTCACATTCTGAAGGAACGCCTGGGCATGAGAAAAATTGCATCACGAGGGATTCCTCATGATTTGACGGAAATGCAGAAATGGCTACGATACGACGCTGCTCGTAACCACTTGGAGCGCTATGAGCGCGAAGGAGAGGCTTTCTTACGCGGTATAATTACGCTGGATGAGACATGGGCCAAATCGTACGACACAAATGAAACGCCAATCGAACGAATGGCGTCATTACGGGTNAGAATAATCGACGCCATACGATTCGTGAGCTGGCCCGAGAGACAGGATTAGCGCATACGACTGTGCTTCACATTCTGAAGGAACGCCTGGGCATGAGAAAAATTGCATCACGAGGGATTCCTCATGATTTGACGGAAATGCAGAAATGGCTACGATACGACGCTGCTCGTAACCACTTGGAGCGCTATGAGCGCGAAGGAGAGGCTTTCTTCCGCGGTATAATTACGCTGGATGAGATATGGGCCAAATCGTACGAGCCACGAATGAAACGCCAATCGAACGAATGGCGTCATTACGGGTCACCACAAAAATAAAAAAAGTTCGTCAGAACCCCAGCAATGTGAAAGTTATGGTGATTCTTGTTTACGACTGTGATGGTGTTATCCTAACGCATACCGTTCCCCGACAGCAGACCGTCAATGCGCAGTATTACTGTTCATTTTTTGAACACAACCTGCGACCAGCTTTGAGAAAAAGCGGCGACACTTTCTGCAGAACCCACCCATCATTTTGCAGGACAATGCTCGGCCGAATGCAGCGCAAGCTGTGGCTGATATGTTAGATCGATGGGGCTGGGAAGTGCTGTACCATCCACCATACTCCCCGGACTTAAGCCCTTGTGACTTCGACTTGTTTCCTAAATGAAGGAACCACTTCGTGGCATTCGCTTCAGAATTGTTCCAAAGATTCTTCAGGCAGTAGACCGCTCCATTCGAACTATGAACACAAGAGGCGCTGCTAAAGCTATCCTACGACTTCCACATCGCTGACAACAGCTTGTACACAATGCTGGTGACTACATTGAAGGACAGTAAAACTTCGAAACATGCTTCTGTTTTGTATCAGTTGTAAATAAATAGTTGCCACTATTAAAGTTCCAACCCTCGATGAAAGAGTGGAGGTAAAGCTTCACCATTGTTGACCTCGCCACTAGATGGAGGTGAGTAGTCAGCTTCACGTCTCTGTCGCTTTATCCCTGAGGAACTCTCTCCCCGTACCCATTGGATAGGAGGTTGGGTGGGCCCCAGAGCCGGTCTGGATGCTCTCGACATGAGAAAAATCTTTGAACCTTCCCTGAATCGAACCACGGTCCTCCAGCCCATAGCCCGTCGCTCAGGTAGGCCGTTTATGTGGTTATCTATAGTTGAATAAGATGAAGTGACACGATTATGAACAACAAATACGGAGGAATCGCGGGCGGAATTAACATAATACAGCAAGGACACGAACCGGTACTACTTTAAGGCGAGTTCAACGGAGTACATCTGCTCCAAATTTCTGGGTCTCATTCTGTAGCCGTGAGCTTAGGAAGGAGAAAAGAAGCAATCAATTTCGGTAGCGAGTGGAATCTGAAGTTGGATCAGATTCACCATTCACTAAGCTAAGTCCTCAGAAATTTTCATCGCTTTAGAATTAATAACCGTCTTAGCCTCACATTGTCGTAGGGAAATACGCGTAAGAGCCACCATAGGACACGACCGAAAGTTGATTGCTTAAAAAATGCAATTACGTCTTGTTGATATTGCATATTTGATTTCATTTTCCATCATCGTATTGCACTATAAAAACTGAATCCACAAAGGACAGCATTATCCGAATTGAAATACCCCTGATTAAAAGGAAATACTGCAGAAATGGAACTAGTGGAGTGAAATAAAAACAACTGAAATTTCGTGAAATTTCGACGCCTTCAAATGCTCTAGAAGGAATCAGTGGTACACATGAGATGTTGGCAGGTTTGAAGAAATTGCATGAGGAGCTTCATAATTTATACTCCTCGCCAAACATACTTAGAATGAAAAAAAGTGAAGGAGGGTGAGATGGACAGGGCATGTAGCACTTATGAGGAGAAGATTAATGAGTATAAGATTTTGGTGGGAAACCCGGAAGTAAACAGACCACTGCTAAGATCTAGAAATAGGTGGAAGGATAACATTAAATGGATCTGAGAGACATAGGATGTACTGTTGTGGACTTGATGCATTTGGCTGTGAATAAGGACCGGTGAAGGGCTCTTGTGACCACATTAATAAAACTTCAGTTTCCATAAAATTTGAGGAAATTCTTGAGTAGCTGAGCGAGTGGCGGTTTCTTAAGAATAATCCAGCTCCTTGGAGTTAGCAGTAATGTATGTAGCTAGATTTTTCATTGGTAATTTAGAAACAGAAAAAATGCATAACAGGGTGCTGAGGAGAATATTTTTACCGAAGAGAAATGAAGAGACAGGAGGTTGCAGAAAACTGCATAATGGGGAGCTTCATTACTTGTACTCTTTGCCAAGTATAAGTAGAATCATCAAGTCAGGAGAATGAGGTTGGCAGGGCATGTAGCACGAATGGGGGAGAAGAGGAATGCATATAGGATATTGGTGGCCCAGGATAGGGACCAGTGGAGGGCTCTTGTGAACACGATAATGAACCTTCGGGTTCCATAGCATGCTGATAAATTCTTGAGTAGCTGCAGATTTGGCGGCTCTTCAAGAAGGGCTCAGCTCCCTAAGTATGGAAGTAAGTAAGTAAGTAAGAAATAAAGAACGCATATCGCAAGCGTCTGAACACGTAGTACTGAGGGAAACATTTCTAGGCGTAGGACGGTTGAAGTGAGGAACTTTCTCATTTGTACAAGCCACTTGAGGGTAGTAAAATCTAGGCTGTTAAGAAGGACTGGGCATGTAGCTACGATGAGGGAGACAGGGGATGCGTACAGAACTTTGGTGGGTAACTCTTGAAAGACGCCCACTTGGAAGAGCAAGAACGAGATATGAGGAAGCAATTAAGATGGCTTTTAGTGAAACAGAAGTGAAGATGAGAGTTAACTGGGACGTTGATGGAGATCACGCCCTGTTGCCAATTCTATAGGTGGTGCTGAATCGTGGGGTCCTCTTATTCGAAAGCAGATTTACTTAGAGAACAAAAGAAATAAGTAAAACCTGTCTCCTTTTGGAATTTATACTTCATTGTTTAACGTTTCAGCGTCTACAAGTTTCGGTTCTTTCCTTAATTCCGTCATTCCTCCTCCTCCGATGAAGAGAGGTTTCGATTCAAGTTTGTAAATTACAATTTAAGATTATTAGAAGAGCAGTATACGACACTTCGAAGGATTTAAAATAAAAAAAAATCTGTGTTAAATCTGTCCTTGTCTCTCATAGATTTTGCCGCACGTTTTACACATGCCGATCCATCATGGGTGGAGATTATCAGTTAGACAAGCGGCGTGTTGTGTAGAGTAATAAATGATATTGCTTCCACGCAATTGAACTGCGTAAATATGAGACGGTCTGTTAGTAGCACTCGATGATTAGCCGCCACCAGACGCACTGGACACGATTCTGACTCGTACTGTCAACGCTGGGTCGCCAAATTCTCTTAGAATTACTCAAAATATATATCCACTCACATGTAAATGTGACAAATCAATAAGCCAGCAAGATTCAGAATTGGTATTTTCGGAAAATGTAGTCGCTGCCAACAAAATGTTTCGTGATTTTCTGTGTTGAAATTATAGCTAAGTGAGAGTATAGAAAAATTTGAATCTATCTACTTCTCTGTGTAGGATACTGCAATAATGTGTACAGTTTCACTTTTCGCTGATCGGAAGAGATGGGTTTCGGAGAAGATTCGCGTATATTTACGTCATATTTTGGAGTGTCACGGTATCATAAATTTGGAGGACTCCACCCATACTATATAAGATTTTTATGGTAAATCATTGGGCGAGGATATTCTAAACTCATTCAGGTGTTTTCAACATATCAGAAACTCTCATGAAACCGAATTCAATGTGGGTCCGATTCATACTCATTTGTAGCTTAGTAAATTAGGATGAAAAGGACTTGGATTAACGACAAAATATAGATTTTATTTATGTCATTAATTCCACTTTTTTACAACATGTGCCGAAGATTAAAAAATTACGAAATTCCTGTTTATATTAACGTTTGAATAGTGCAGCGGTACGGACAGAATTCTTTGCGAGGCGCTTCAAGATCACGTTCCATAGTTTGGTTGCCACTGGTTTACACCTTATCCTGTAATAACTTTATGTGTAAATGTTGCGAAAAGCAATGAACAGTATGAAGCGAAACCGCTGTGTGAGCACCCAATGGATTTGCTTCTGTAGGCCACGTGTTCCCCGTGTCAAATGAAGCAGAATTGAATCAGTGTCTTCTATCTCGCTCCCGTCGCCTTCGTGCCACCCGTCGAGAGATGTCGTTTCAAACAGAGCTCTCGGGTTTTGTATAAAAGTGAAAGGTAAATGTATTTAAAAAACAAACAAGTACAAAGCATAAACCTCTCTTTAGTCTGTTACAGTCAGTTGTATTTGATGTCAGAGCGCTTGTGTTTCGGTAGTTTAAATGGATTTTCAGTACGTTGACAAATTTCATATCGTATTTTGTATTGTATTTCGGCTGAAATGGTGCAAGTTAAAGTTCGTGTATCTGCAAAAGATATTGACGGCTGTAATAAAATTCAATGCAGTAAGTTTCTCTTGAAAAGTTGTCACTTTCCTGATCAGGAAGTTTTATATATGCGTAATCCGAAGATTTAATACTATGTTCACATGAGCCTGCCAATAGACCCCATCCAGAATAAACTTCGCACGATTATACCATTCTTGTTTAAGATCCATTTCATTATTATTATTTATATAATAATGTATGATATTTATAATGTAGTGTTTCTTTCATGGCAGAAATCTTAACTTATTTAAATTAATGGAGATTTCTAAGCCAAACAATAAACCAGCAAGAAGCAGGCAGGTTACTATTCAATCCTGAAGATGGAGGATAAGTGTTTCTCCGAAACGTCTGTTTGCTTTCAACTGACTACATGGCGTTATATCACAGAAGGTCGAATTCTTTGTAACCACTGTTGTGAGAACCTGAAATCCAACGTTGTGTTTCGGAGACATTAAACGTTTTCTGCGAAATGAAGCTTTTGTTAGAATATTGAACTGTGAGATAAAATCGATTATTGTGTGGTAGCATCATTACGGATGACTAAATGCGTCTTTGATTATTCAGCTTTGTCATCTCCCATGACAATAATGGTATAAATTTTCCAGGAAAGACAACACAACATAGTGGGAACTGAAAATATGTTCGCAAGTAATTGTGTATGCTTGCTTGCCGAAACAATATACACTGACGTACATACTATATATATTCCTCCCATACGTACGTAAGTGTATTAACGCACTTGTTAGAAGTAAAATATGTGACCTATATGCAATAGGAAATTTCTCTTTATATAAGTTCTTAATTTACCAATTCGTACTTTTTCAAAATCTTTTCCTGAGTTTTTGTTAAAAACCTTAAATTTATATTCTGTTCTCAACGTAAAAACAATGTTTGACATCCATAAAATAACTGTCGAAGCCATTATTTTGTATAACTATAATTTTTAAACATTTCTGCAATCTCTTCAGCACTAACTAGAATGGATGTGTTCTCATTGCACTGTACTTCCCGATAATACATGTGAGGGTACTTGTTTTACTCAAAATCAAGTACAATATTTACAATTCTGTACTTTGTGATGTGCAATCATTGTAAAGTAGATATCCATGTGTTGAATTTTATTTAATTAATTTATATTGCATAATGTGAGATAGGAAAAAGCAGACCTTATAGATAATACACAGATTTAATTGTGATTGTAATTAAAAACTTTCTGACCATAAATGGCTTAGGTAGAAATGTAGCTTTCCTAATGGGTATAAGCTTAATAGTTAAATGTTAATCAACTGAATAAGTTGTTTAAATCCGGACGTTTGAAAGGCCGCTACAGTTCGTTTGGCTTACAAACTGGATTTCGAACTAGAAAAGAAATATCCGGTCCCTAACGATATTCTTTGGATAAAATGTAAAAGAAACTACAAGTGGTCCACTTTTTCCAATTATATTAAAATTTGTTTATAATTATGTGATCATGTCCCAGATACTACCAGAGAGCTTGCCTGCTCAAAATTTCCTGTCTCTCTACCCCTGTATATCAGCTAACATCGCTGTTTTGAATCCCGTTTGTGAAAGTCCAAAACATGTTTCCTTGCCTATTTCTGAGTTCGGAATGAAACATGTATCTTTAGAATCATTAGAATAGTATTTGTGGCAGTAGATTTGTAAAATATTTGAAATACTGAAGCTATAAAACTGTAACAGATATTTTGTTCAATGAAAAATTTGTACTTGTGATACAGCAGCTAGGTCAAAATCATCTGACGAGGGTGTGTAACGGAAGCAACTATTTTTCTAGACGTCTATTGTCCTGCGTGTTTTCAAACACAGTGTTTGGGAAACCAGATTTTATCCGGAATCAGTTGTGAGGGCATTACAGTCCCCGCGTAGTTGGTTGAGGCAGTATACTACATGCCGCAAAGGTCGCGGGATCGAGTCCCGTTGATGTCATTGAATTTTTCATTTGACCTAATCATTCCAGAAGCACTATGGCCCTGGGGTCGACTCAGCCTCTAACAGAAATGCGTACCAGGAATCTTCCTGGGGGTAAAGAGCGGCCGGCGCGTAAGGCTGACCACCTCACCACCGCTTATGATTCGATTGTCTAGAAAGCGTGGGAGCCTCAATAATTCACAACCCTATGGTCCTCCATGGCCTGTTACAGGGATAGCTTTACCTTTTTTTTTTTTTTTACTCATTTGGTAGTAATTGCGACTAGACCTTTCCAAAAGACTCGGCACAGTGGGAACAACTCCTTTTTTAAAATTAATGAGCAAAGAAATACTGTTTTCGAAATTTTCTGTTTGTAAACACTCAAGAAGAGAAAATTTCCAATGTAATAATTGTGTTTGCCGAGATGTAACAGTCTTTATAGTGACATAGAATGCTGAAAAACCTTAGAAACTTATGAATCTTATCCATCTTTGTTGACTACGCAATAACAACTGTAATATTTGAAAGACACGAATGAATATGCGGAGTTCGAACGTATGACAACACGGATACCTCTGGAAATGTTCTTGATAGAAATTAATAATAATATCGTTGAATAAAATTCAGAGGAATCAAGCGTTTATCTGTTATAAAAATTACATCTTCATAAGCCAAATTGAAACACGAGAACTTCGTGGTCTGTAGTCCGCAAGCGAACTATAGCGACCGAGCAACGGTCGCTTATCGGCGAAGTTAGTGCCAAATTTTGTGGATAGAAGGCGTCATGTGGTCGGAGCAACGGATCCCGACCGTCGTTAATCTCGGTTTTCTAGACCGGAAATTGAAACATACCAAAAGCTCGATATTCTTATACCTTTTTTCAATGTGTGCATTGTTGTTGAGAACGAAACTAGGCCCGTATTCTTTTAAGCGGAAAACAGTACCGGTAACTTGCTAAACACTGTAATTATCTCAGATGTCGCTCAAAAGGTTGTTCTTTTCATCTAACAAAAAAGGACACAGTTCCAGGAGACTTGGAAATGTTTTGTCTTCAACCCTTAGGAGAGAGGAAATTCATTCTCTTTGAGGACAAGAGAGACCTCAATTATATCAGGGTTTTTGTAGCTTACAATTCAAAGGACGTGTAGCTGTATGCAAATAGGATTATTATGAATGATCGTGTGGGCGGAATGGGACCATACAAACACAAAAAATGCCCTTCGATCGAGGAAACAAAATCGATTATTGATATTAGACAAAAAGGTCAGCAGTCCCGAAATTTAATATATTGTCATGTTTCAGTGAGCCATAACTCTTCCTTACAGTTCACAATTCCATAACACCCTCTGACCATAAACATCGGATAACATAATGGTGTTCTTCTTTGGCGTACTATCTCAGTGGAGCAGTTACGATAACGTACCGCAGTAGTGTTACCATTCAAAATGAAATTAAAGCTAATTGCGGCAAGTGAGGGATGGTTCATGTCGTTAATAGAATATACACGTATTTCATCTTTCTTAATGTAGTCGGTATTATTCAACTTTCATTGTATTATTGAATTCATTTCTGCATTTCAATTCGTGGTGAAGATTCTGACTGCATTGTCAGTAATGAAAATAGGAATTTATAAATTCTAAACAACAATATCTCTCAAGAATACTGTCTCATACTGCAGAAGGGTGCTTAAACTTCTTGCCAAATCTCTACCAAACTATACAGTATCACATCTCATATGACTGTGATCTTAATACCGACGTGAAAACCTCAAATCTCACAACAGTATTTGTTTCTCATTTTGGCGAACATGGTCAGTATTACGAAGAAAGCAGTCTTCTGGGATTTGGCACCGTGTATATGTGGTGTTAACCGACGTTTCAGAAGAACGTATCGCCTCCATCTTCAGGGTAGAAGAAAAAATTATAAGAAATCTGCAAGCGAAGTGACCGTGAGAACCGGTAAAAGCAGACCCTGGTTTTACCGGTTCTCACGGTCTCTTCGCTTGCAGATTTCTTATAATTTTTTCTTCTACCCTGAAGATGGAGGCGATACGTTCTTCCGAAACGTCGGTTAACACCACATATACACGGTGCCAAATCCCAGAAGACTGCTTTCTTCATAGTCACCGCCGTGAAAGCCTCAAATCTTACATGGTCAATATTGATTAATCGTTTGTCAACCCGTTTAATTTCAGGATGACGTGTGTGTGTATATGTACACAGTGTAAGCTGGGATTCAGGCTTTGACGGTGGACTTGACGTATAAAATCCAACAGGGTTCAAGATTTCTCCATTTTTTCTTTTTCTAAAAGTATTTTGTAGGTGATTTGATATGTCCATATTATTTTGTATTTATGTTTTACCAAAAAAAAAAAAAAGCTTTACAGAAATGTAATTATTGAGAAAGTGTGTACTGTGAGAGGTACTTCAAAGCGACGAATGAAAAATGGTTTATGCATCATTATAAATTACGTCAAGCAAACTGCGAGTTTACAGTAGTTGAATATGTGAATGATTGATGGACCACTTTAATGAAATCTCCATTACCGTACTACGTGTAATAACATGACATCTAGAGAACCTTTTTACAATATAACATTGATGTACAGTTAACGTACCATAACCCTGCAGTCAGTATTTTTTTTTCTGTGGCGCTACAGCCCCAATTTGGGCCTAGGCCTACCTCCATGAAACTCTCTGTTTCACTTCGGTTTACTAGATCTTACACATGCGGTAGAACTCCTTGGGCGAGTGATCAGCTCGTCGCAAGGCCTCTACCTGTACAAAAACACAGAAAAACGCACACAAACATCCATGCCCTGAGTGGGATTCGAACCCACGATCCCGGCTTCCGAGCGAGCGAAGACAGTTCATGCCTTAGACCACTCGGCTACCGTGACCGGCTGCAGTCAGTATAGGCACATAGTTTTTTGCGTATAAATAAAGATCTGTCCTAAATGTTTCTGATTTTGGAACAGTTAATAGTTCTGAAAATTGATTTTTGAAATCATCAACCTCTGAAATTTATGTATGAATATACAAATATAAATAAATAAGAATGAAGATTTCTATACGAAGTTACGGAATTTTCGAAAGAGGCTCTAAGAAACAATCAGCTTTTTCCAGACCATTTTAATGAAATGGTATTAAGTCAAAGTGTATTATTGAGCACGGTCGGTTTGTTGTGAAGGGCAAATCTTAAGTCACAGAAGAGTTTTCAGCAATTCTAATAAACTGCAGATAAAATTAACCGGCATAATCATTGTTGTTATAAACTAATAAGATTGTTAATGTTATTATTTTCTCAAGAATTCGAAGCAAAACAAATTATCGAAAATATGCCGTAGTTGAACTAGTAAGCCGATTTCGCGTTGTCAGTTCGTCTGTGAACTGCAGATGTTCTATAGAGCCTTAACTGTTAAGTTAAAGTAGATTTTCTCTTGTTTGAACGCCCTATTTCGGCATTTGCCTCGAATAACTGAGATAACTTAGCCACTGCTCCGATCGTGAAACGAAACGTACAGGCTGCTTACCTTTTAGTTAATTGTTTGTTGCGTCCGCTGCTGAAGTGTACGTACCGAGAAGTTGCAAACATTTTGTCTATTGGCTTCAACATATATCTGTGCCACTATATAACAATTACAGAACCGCTGCACGAAAAGTAAGGACATTGTTTAAAATAGAACAAGGAAAAAAAAACTGGCAATTTACACGAAGATTGCAGCCCTTTTATATCCATCTCGAGTTTATCTCGCCAAGAAGTTATCGGAATGAAAAACCTTCCGAGCAAACAAAATTACAGAGAAAAATGAAATAAATTTCATGCCGAATATATTTCCTCTTCAAGTTTATGGTTGAACGAACGCGCCAGAACTGTTTCTCGATGCATATGTATTACAACTTGATAAAACGGAGAAAGCTATGTGGAGTTTCATAATCCATACCCTTCACAGAACATTAGTACTACGATCAAATCAGAAATGGCGAGTTGGGCGGAATGTATTTGCACGCTTCTGTGAAGATGAGAACTTTATGTTAAGTTCTTTGCTGGAAAACCTGAAGGGGATAGGCACGTGCAGAGGCAAAGACATACGTGGGAACATATGGAAACGGACGTTAGAGGAACCGGAGGAATGGGTGCGCTGGTGGCAGCCCCTCGGGATGCTGAACAGAGGCGGCTGTTGTGACCACGGTAACGAGTATTATTGAAATTTCGTCACTAGCTCAGAACCTATCATGTTTTCCAGAATAATTCCGATCCAGAAAATCTGATGTTATTTCTTTCTCCGAAATATGGGCGAGTTGCAGCTATAAATAACTTCTAGCATTTACAACCAGAATGGCCGGTCACGGTAGCCGAGCGGTCTAAGGCATGCACTGTCTTCGCTCGCTCGGAAGCCGGGATCGTGGGTTCGAATCCCACTCAGGGCATGGATGTTTGTGTGCGTTTTTCTGTGTTTGTCTACAGGTAGAGGCCTTGCGACGAGCTGATCACCCGCCTAAGGAGTCCTACCGAATGTGTAAGATCTAGTAAACCGAAGTGAAACGGAGAGTTTCATGGAGGTAGGCCTAGGCCCAAATGAGGGCTGTAGCGCCAAAGGAAAAACTAAAATTACAACCAGAATACTACTCAGTTTTCAAAATTATTAATATATCGAAATTTATAAATCAGAATATGAGTATTTACTTAAATCTCATTAATTAATGTCATTAACTGAATGTGGCTCATGGAGACAGCTTCGTACTGGAACCATATTCGAACCGCATTTCACCATCTGCTTAGACCAATGGGTTAAATAACAGGGGGTCCGAAAACTAAGTGGACTTCTAAAGCTGACTTTATTTGATATCACACGACACTCAAATAACATATTTGTACTGTTTTCAAAATAATAACATTATCGATTAAAGTATTTTTTAAGCTGTGAGATAAGATTACCCACACCGTCGCAGTAGAGTCTGGACTCAGATCTAACAGCCAAAGGCGCACTTCAAGTCCGACTCTTAGGTCGAAGTGCCCTCGAGAACGGTGCTGCTTTAATGGCCCAAACGAATGGAAGTAGCAACACATTTCTGGAAGGCAGTTAGACGCAAACGCCGACATTCGGCCTGAAGTGCCTTGTTGACTATCTGAGCTCAACCGAAACTTTTACTGCATGAGTATGGATACTCAGCTCACGAGGGAACAGATGTTTTAGTAAGCAAGGAGATTATGTTGAGAAGTAATACAAACACGTATCTTGATTTCCGCATAATTCCATAACGGCACGATTGAAAGTCTTCTCACAAAAGAAAAGTATTACATTATTTTCGAATGGTCGTCATATATAGGCTTACGTGACAGGCACTCTCGGCGCATTCTGCCTGTATTTAAACACAATTTTGACGAAGAGAGGCGAAAGAAGAACAGAAAATGAGCGCCCACTTAACTATTGTACCTTGTTATAGAGCAACGGTCATTTGAACATGGTCACTCATATCATAAATATTTTTTTCTGACCATTCTGGTATGGGGGGGAGTTTCTCGATTAAGGGGACCGATTAACCTGATAAATGATTTCATTGTTTACCCCACTCTCTCTCTCTCTGTAAGTGACAGATTGTCATCTGAAAATATTCTGCGATCAGTTGACATTTTCTTCAGTCTTATACAAATCTGCAGTTGACACGGGATTATTAAATCAATTAAAAGGTGCATACAGATACACATAAATTGTTAATATGGAGCAAATTTTTATCTCTCTATGTCAGAAATTAAATAAATGTTTACAAATTAATTAAGTGCACTTTGTGAAACGAATGATCTTCTTAACAACGTAAACAGAAAAGAAGGCAAGCTACTGAAGAAAACAGTCTTCTGGGATTTGGCACCGTGTATATGTGGTGTTACCCGACGTTTCGGAGGAACGTATCGCCTCCATCTTCAGGGTAGAAGAAAGAATATAAGAAATCTGCAAGCAAAGAGACCGTGAGAACCGGTAAAAGCAGACCCAGTCTGTTTTTTATTTCTACGCTGAAGATGGAGGCGATACGTTCCTCCGAAACGTCGGTTAACACCACATATACACGGTGCCAAATCCCAGAAGACTGCTTTCTTCATAGTCACCGCCGTGAAAGCCTCAAATCTTACAAGGCAAGCTACTGTTTGTAATTAAGTTGGAAGGCTGAAAATTCGCATTTAATCAACGGTTTCCTTTACTCGTATATTTGCAATTACTTGTGATCTTCTGAACAAATTGATACGTATTCTACTATTTGCTTAATAGAGCCATGCAATTTGAAGACGGGAAGGAAATGAAGACTCTTAACACGGAGGAAATTTATGTGCACTATACCTGAAGTCTGATCAGGCATACTAATCGCGTAGTGATTGAGCCATTGCCGAAATAATTCTGAGGTCCACTTATACGATAAAATATCCAACCAACATTTGGTGAAATTATTATGAAGTTATTTGAACTGCTACAGTTTGACCGGCTTGAGATATCACATAGATAGAAGGTGAAGTTTTGAGCAGCAGCTGAGGTACACACCACTTCAAATCTGGTTTTAGTATCACATTCTTCTTGAGCCCAAGGATATGATAAATGAACCAGAAGACATTGCTGCATTGTGTCAAGAGTAACAAATGTGTTCGTAACTCCTTGACACTTAAGATTAGGAATGTAGATTCTTACACAAAACATTACAACACACGAGAGAATATGGGTATATGTGCACATGAGCTTTTTGGTTAACACACGAATGTGTAGACTATATGAATCAAAGGGTTACATGTCATTTATTAATTAGTATTTCTGTATGAGTACTATATAACTAAAGAAACCCTGGAGAAACAATTATATCTATGTACTATGAAACTGTGGGTAAACTCAAGAGGATTTTAGTCACACACAAATCTTCCTGCAAAAGGCATGTTGAACAGAAGCCCATAAGTATAATGGTAAAGTAATATTTTATATCTGAACATAATGTTACGCACTGTATTTCTGGGTGTGCGCTGTTCTTGTTTACTTCATGGCACCAAGCATTTTAGCTGAGACTGATATCCAGGTTAAAAATCTTACAACAAAACTTTTAAAAATTAATAGTACATACAGAAGAAAATAGGTGTTGTTCATATATTTTGAATTTAATTGTCTTCAGAATGTACAATTAAAATTATTCTGTATACTGTGTATACTTCATTTCATATTCCTTCCTAGAATAAACTCCTCTCCCATCGTCAGGACGCAGGGTCGCTGATGGTCTAATATGCCCAGATTGATAATCCCCTCAGAGAGAAATTAACAAGATTGGCAATCTGAATAGAAGTATTAAAATTTAAAATCGATCACAGTGAATGGCAAATATCTAGCAAAAATTTGACAATCGAAATAAGAGTAGTGAGTCATAAAATAAAATTGTGATGGTAACTTCAATGTTCTGGGACTGCGCCTTTTCCTTCTTTCATTCAGAGTTGTGTCTGTCGGAGTCCAGAGATTTCAGTACTGTAACATATCGTCGGGGTGTGTTAGTACATATCCTGCTTTATACTTAGAAATGCGCCACTCGAATCTCGATGTTATCAGCAGTTGTCGACTCGGATTTACAGTTGCTTCCCCAGATTCCTCCAGGAAGTTGTAGAGAGGCATTACGATCTGCTATGTTACATACAGCACATCGGCCACAAGTGCCTCACCACTTTGCATTTGAAGCTACACGTTTATATGTATATCAAGGAATAAATGAATATATAAATTCATATTCCAGTCTTCTGGCTTGTGACACCTTGCAGTCTTGTATGTATCCATCTTGGAATATTTAGACCTTTTCAAGCCAGAATATTGCAGCTTATTTTCTATCAATGTTTTAAGGTGTGGTTTTTAATTATTTGATTTTACTGTTATCGCGTGACGAAGTGGAGAGTATTTTTCAGCTATAAGACTACAAGCTGTCACAACCTCCAGGCCCATAATCTGAACAATCGCCCGCACGGAAACCTCAGATTTTTAGAAATACAAGTATTTCTCTTTCGAAAAAGTTATTATTACGTTTATTAAGCATTACGTTAATAATTTTAGTATCCGCGCCTTTTAAGGAGGATCACAGCTCCCTGTGTTGGCGCGCCGTAGAACACCATTTAACTATGTTTACATTTCTCTACTTTGTCTGATATTTTCGCCACATTTCGCTACATCTCTGCTTTTGCCAAGGACTATCCACCCCCTCCCACGCTGATCCAGGCTTAAACATTATGGACATTTAATTTCAGGATTGACATAACTAGGAAAATCACGAAGAAAAGGCTCTAAAAATATACATTTCCTTAAATTTCTTCAATTTCATGCTTTTTTACATGGAATGCATAAGATGATAAGTTTACTGGGAGATTCCGTCCATTTGATTCCTCCGAAATATGTCGACGGATTTCGACTAAACTTTGTGTGGAGGAAAGGGAGGTCTGCAACAGTGGTTATCAGTCCAATGTAAACAGTACTTCACATAAAACTAAAATCGAAGTTGACCTCTTTTTTAAAGATCGCTTTCAATACTAGAAAGATTTACCCATGACAGAAGAGCACAAGTAAATAAAAACAAAAGTAATGGATGAAACTTATGTCGTTTTTAATCTACAGTGTTTGTCCGGGCTTCAACCGTACATCCGAATCTGAATTGCGTGAACATAGAAGTTTAAGGTGTGTTCAGAGCTCGAAACGATGTATTTTGAAAATATACCTTTACAAGATACTGAAATTTATTTATTAAGGCGATATGAAAGATTCGACAGAGCAATGGCACGAATCACTGCCCTACTGCAATGCATGACGTCATCTACTGTAGGTATGATCCTTGGGGAACAGAGTTTAATGCTGACTCCGTTCTCCCCCCTGCGCCCACTTGTGGCTATACCGATAATTCTCGATCTGTTATTCGTATTCATAACACCCGAAGGTCGAGCGCGTTAAGAGTGTGCAGGAATAACGTTGTGGTGCAATGAACTATTTGTTAAAATGTTGTTAGTCGTGAAAAGTGTTTAAAATGCGTGTGACAAAGTGTGGAATTATACTTCCTTTCGTGAATAATACTGTGTGTGCTGTAAAAACACTGTTGTCTGAAGCAAATGTGAACCTCGTGCAACAGATGGCGTATGCTGTGGTTCAGCATGGTACTGGGCTGTGTGTGCAATGGCAGGTAAGATCACGCCATACGACTTAATGCATAAACCAACGTTACAAATTTCATTAGACATAACGATTCTGTTGATTTATTATTTATTTGCTTAACATTTCTTTAAATAAGTCTTTTGCAGATCAGAATACACAGTATCGAATAGTGTGGTGCCTAGTAAATAATGAAACAATGTGGATGGAGGTGGTCGTGGACGAATTTAAGTACTAACCTAATATTAAGGATAACCGATATCTTAGCAGAGGTTTAGGCCTATGACTGCTATCAACTAGAACGAAAGACGTTTTCACCGTTCGGGCTACCAACATTTATACTGGCTTATATCAATACGAAGTTGGATTTTTTAGAGCGTACGATTTCTCTACGAAAACTTAAAAGTGAATACCTCTAAATGCTTATTTTCTCATTTAATGGTAGCGTCGTTAATAATTATTAGATTCGATTTAAGAATATGGTAATATATTAATATTGTTAAGTTTACAAATAAAATATATCTAAATATACAATGCACATAGAATATGCCCAAGTGCATACGTGATTTATCACAGCATTCACTGCCCCCCATGCCTTGATGGGAAGCAAAACAGCAGAAAACTGCTGTACTTGGGAACTCGGTGAATATATCCACTAGTGAACAAGGCATTTGTTTACTTATATGACCGAACCAAACTAACTGAATTCAGCCGAGACCTTGGGAAGCTAACAGTTACCAAGCTACCCAAAATTTCCCACAATTTTATGGAAGCCAAACTTCATTACAGTGTTAACAAGAGCCATCCATTTGTCCGTATCCTGAGTCATACGAATCTATCCCATCCCACTTCATCTAATTTCTCTAAGGCCCATTTAAATATTATCCTCCCACCTACGTTTAGATCTTCCTAGTGCTCTTCTTCCTACCAAAATCCTTGATGCATTGCTGGCCTCTTCAATATCTCCTACATGCCCTGCCCATCTCATCCTCCTTGACTTGGTCATTCTAACTATAATTGGCGAAGAGTACAAATTATGAAATTCATTATTATGCAAATTTCTTCAGCCTACTGCTGTTCCATCCCTCTTCCGTCCAAACACTTACCTCAGCACGCTGTTGTCAAACACCCGCAGTCCTTATTCTTTATTAATGTCAGAGACCAAGTTTCCCACCCATACATGCAGAGCCACAGGCAAAATTATAGGTATATATATCCTAACTTTTACGTTTCTGCACAGCAGACGAGAGACAGAATATTCTGAGCTAATCGTAGCCAGCATTACCCAAATTTAATCTGCTCCTAATTTATTCACAAATGAAATGTTGATTTGTTATTGTCGTTTATGCGATTTAAGAAGCTAGCAGCTGCTTAGCTAGTCAAGCAATTTCCAACATACTGTGAAACCCGAAGGTTCATTACAACGTTCACAAAAGTCTGCGAATTATTCCTATTCTGATTCAAATAAATTTAGATCACACCTTTCCATCTGATTGCTTTGATATCCATTTTAATACTCTTTTCCTATTTATGCTTAGTTCTTCCCATTGTTGATTTTTTCTTACAGAGACGTTTAAATATAGATCTTCTCCATTAAATGTTGTTGGGACGATTCAGTCAGAATAATGTATTGAAGAGAGAATAATAAATGCAAGGTCATTTAGTTTTAAAACACTAATGGAAGAGTCTACTTGAAACACAGGGGCATAGATGAGAGGATTTACTAAAAAGATTTTTGAGAAACAGAGGCTTGATATTTAGACTGAGTGAGGTTAGAATCAAGTGGTGGGCTTTTACAACATTCATGTTTCATATAAACGGAGGCTTCCTTCAGCTTTATTAGCAATAAGCAATTTTTCCTGAAGGTCTTTTGCAGTTATTTTCACTAATACCACAAATTTCGGAAATCTATATCCGCTTATGAAATCTAAATTCTAGATTTTGTCTGGTGGTGTTCTAAATTACGATTTCTCAATATACACCAAAAAGTTCCGTAACGGTTGTATATTCTGCACACGTGCCAGGAGGATGCTCCAGAATATCGAATCCTGCCAATCAACAAATGTAACCCTGCCAACACTCATCTCGCGAACAACAGAATAACACAATGACAAGAAGGGATACGTTGGCCTCTGTCCAAAAGACTTCATTGCTATACTTATTTCTCGACACCGCACATGTAAAGCCGAATTTATTGAAAAACAAGCATGGAAATGGGGTACCAGTTTTTAAATGCTCGTGATAAAGCAATCATTCCTTGAAAGGTTAAAGTTTTTCGGAAGTTACATATGTTGCTCCTATTTTCGCCATTACAGCAGATGTTTTTGTCAGTTATATATTTTACAGAGCTTGGAAAGACATTGAATGACACTTTTTGACGTATGAAAGAATGTAAAATATTTACTTATGAAAATTGTAAAAAAATAAGTTTGTCCTTGTACAGAACTATGTAATTAAGCACAAAGGTATGAAGGTGTAAGGGGAGTGGAGATATATCTCCACAATTCTTAACCTCGGCACTAGCTGGAGGTGAGTTGTCAGCTTCACGCTCCTGCCATATTAATGACGTAGACAGAGCCCCTGGTACCCATGGGATATGAGACTGGGTGGGCCCTACAGCCAGTATGGACTCGCAGAAGACAGATTTCTGACCCCTGCTCAGAATCGAACCCCGTTCTTCAAGTCCGTAACGTAGTCGCTCTACCAACAGAACCATCTCGACTTCTTATTTACACATGTTGCATTTCGAAATGCTTACACAGTACATAACATAAATTTTAACCCTTCTGTAGGCTATAATGTTCAGCAGAGGAGCTCCAGCAGTTCACCGCTTTCATTTGCTATTTATATCAGTTACAATGTAGAACACTGACGAGACACGAATCACGGAGGAATACATTTCAACGAGAATTTCTGTTTGCAGACGATCAAGAAAGTCTAAAAATAGCCAAAGTGAAAATAAATTACAAGGCGCAGTAAATAATTTACAGTTCGTTGCCTCAGGATGTGATGTGTAATTTTCGGTTGAAAATGTCATGGCCGTTTCAGTTGAAGACCTCAATAGAAACAAAATTTTCATTAATAAAAATATGCTAAAACAAGCAAGTGTTCTTAATTAACTGGGCTTATTTATGTTATATGAAGGCGAGTATGCCGTATTATTAGAATTATTAAAGATTTCACAAACCACTGGAGCAACAGTAAATCTGAGATCTTGCACGGCTGTAGGAATCATATTGTGGAATTTTAGGTCATGGAAAAATGTTATAACCTATTAACATTGTACCATGTTATACGGGAGAAGGAATGTACGTGTGTGTCTGTGTCTGTCCGTCTCTGTGTATATATGTATGTATATTATATGTGTATATGTACTTGGTACAGTCATTAATTTCTTGGACTGTTGTTTTATCGCATCGTATTACAAGGTATTCACATACACTTACACAGATCCACATCGGCCCTCAAAATAGTTACCGTTGGGCGCTATGCAAGTCTACCAACGTTGATATAGCTGCCGAAAATATTTCTGAACCATATTGGCAGGAAATTCCCGTACGGCGTCTCTTGTGACAATGACCATCTCCTCGGACGACTGAAATCTACGACCACGTAGCTTTGCTCTCAAGCGGTGAAAGAGAAAGAAATCGCATGGTGCGAGATCAGGTGAGTATGGAGGGTGTGGCAGAACGGTGACCTGTTGCCTTGCCAGTTCCTCTTGGACAAGAACAGAGCGATGTGCAGGGGCGTTGTCGTGTAGCAACAGCCAAGCAGTCTGCTTTTACCGGTTCTCACGGTCTCTTTGCTTGCAGATTTCGTATATATTTTTTCTTCTACCCTGAAGATGGAGGCGATACGTTCCTCCGAAACGTCGGTTAACACCACATATACACGGTGCAAAATCCCAGAAGACTGCTTTCTTCAATATAAAACATGACTACCAGACAAAATCTGTTTTCACTTTTTCGTTTATTGGTCAATTATGCATGTGAAATTTTGTGGGGAGAGGGATGAGAAACATTCCTACAAAAAATTACTAAAATTGTGTTATACCGTAACAATTAGCGGTAATGGTGTAGATGCGAAACTTTGAGCCTGCATTTATTACATTTAATATAGCGGGAGTATGTCTTAGTGGATATTAAGAACACAAATGACAAATTAAATTACGGAATTGTTAATTTATAATTAGTGTTTGCCGCAGTACATGGACTGGAGCATTCTGTGCTAGATTAAACGTCACCAGTTTTCAGAAGTCCGGTGTACCCATACGGTGTCGAATATCCTGCCGAAATTCCCACTTTAATACGAAGAAGTTAAATGTAAAATCTTCCATCTTCACGCATACTCATGGTACATGTACCTTGCGCAACATCGTGCAAGATTATCGTCTTAACGTGTCCAGGTTATGGCATTCCTTAATAACGTAGAATTAGCCAAATCTATTTAACTGACTCTCTTTCGTTCTTCTTAGCGAATGCTTTTATCTGCTTGTATACAGGCAGTTATATTGTAACTGTTTAGTCCAACGTTTATCTCAAAGTCCCATTAAATTTTACCTGGTCCAGTAAAAAATTTACAGTCTGACATATGTTTTTGTTTAATTTATGCTGCGATAAATAATTTATATTTTAGCTGCAGTTTTATCCGTATGCATATATTCATCGTTGCANTTATTCTAGTGGCCTTAAAACAAACTGGTGGTCTTGTCAGACTATACCTAACACGGAAAAATCTAAAGATACAGCGTTCACAGTTTTCGAGCACGTTCGTTTGCTCAATGACCTTCATGTTCATTTATTACAAACAAGCTACAAATCTCTTGTAAGATTTGAGGCTTTCACGGCGGTGACTGTGAAGAAAGCAGTCTTCTGGGATTTGGCACCGTGTATAAGTGGTGTTAACCGACGTTCCTCCGAAACGTCGGTTAACACCACTTATACACGGTGCCAAATCCCAGAAGACTGCTTTCTTCACAGTCACCGCCGTGAAAGCCTCAAATCTTACAAGAGATTTGTAGCTTGTTTGTAATAAATGAACATGAAGGTCATTGAGCAAACGAACGTGCTCGAAAACTGTGAACGCTGTATCTTTAGATTTTTCCGTGTTAGGTATAGTCTGACAAGACCACCAGTTTGTTTTAAGGCCACTAGAATAACACTTAAGGATTTGGCATCTACGAAGCTTATCTGAATGTAAAGTAGCAATAGATCTCTCAAAGGAAAGGAGGGAAGCCAAAATTGAATTTAGTCCCAATTTTCAGATCCGGAATTGAAGAGGACGTAGATATATGATCTTAATCCAAGGAAAAGACCTCTAGCTATAAGGCAGGCGCAATTCTAAGCTTGTTTGTATCGATTGGTTAATGATAGTCCAGCCACTGAGTTCCGCATGCTGCGATAGCGAATTGTTCAGACTGGCGGAAGCAGCAAGCAAGGTTTAACTTTGCTAACAAGGCAAGTTCTGGGAATCTTATGACGTCTACCCCCTTTAAAATGCTTCAGCCCACTTCGTGGGACGACAAGGAACTACACATTAATAATTCTACAATATTGTTACGTATTTAGAGGTGACTGTAGACGAGGGGGATTATGGATTGGATGATATGCTCTTCATTTGTGTCAAATATCCCCCGTTAGCACAGATATGTCCCGTTAAGTTCGCTCAGCAAAATCACTAACTTTCGACCCGTCGCCTTTCATGTTGCTGTAAACACACAGAATATTACTTAGCACAGAATTTGAAAGTACTGTATCATCAATATACATCTGCATGAATTTTTTCATGTACGTAGCTCCAGTGTTTGACTGTTTGCTTACATCAGAATGAAAACAATATATTGTCACGTGTAAGGGTATGCATGACGTATAGAAGGGTTCTGGATTGGATGATTGCATTTATTGACATCTTATTCACACAATCCGAGACTACAGACAATTTCAGCGCCATCGCTGATCTACACACTTTACAGTTTACCATTGCACACACTAGCGTTCTCAGTCTTCACTACTCGTATACAGGCAACGGATTTATAACAGTCTCACTGTCACTTCAAATCTTACAAGGAGTCTAATTTTTACAATCTAATTGCTTTCTTGCCATTATTCTGCAACTGCCAATTCAATTCAGTTCCTCTGTTCCCAAGCTCATATCCCTGCCGGCTGGCGTCTTGAAACTCGACTAGTTCTTCTCAACTGAACTTTTCTTTATAACCACTTTGCACGGACGACGCAGAAAACACAACCTCTCTATTGTTTTGGAAGGCGTGTTTGCAGCGCCGTTGCAGAGCAACGGAAGTTACTCAGTTGTTGCTTGCGTATTCGTTGACGCTGGAATATGTTTACCTAGTCGTGTCCTAGCAATGAACGTCTATTCTGACTTTTGGGTGTCATGTTACAATATATATACATACATAATGTACACACAATATTCACGCCGCTGCCATTTTGTTGTTTCAGATTCGACAAAAATTCTATCACCAAAAGTTAATTACAGTTCTAAAAGGTGTTTTCTTTGACAGGGAATTGAAAAATAAAATTTACATGGTCTTCAGTAGCATCATGTTCGTACCACATTCAATAAAATTCAATCAATTAGTTACGATGCTATTACGGAGGAAGACATGATGGTACCATAAACATGTTTTATTAGGAATGAAGGAAATTGTGCTCTAAAACGTAACAAACGGACGATGAAACTATTGTTCTATTTAATTCTTCTTTCCAAATATTTTCCTTTACGCGGGAAAAAATAGTAGTTCTGTTGAGATGTATAGCCAAACAAAACATCTTACAATTGCCCATAAGAATTTGTTTGTTTCTTAAATAAAGCGCCACTGTAATTTTCTCTTTTTCCTGCAGCCATTTTGTTAAACTTGCTTGGGTTCCAGTTTCTCCTCCGCCGTAAATCAAGTGTGAGAACACATTGATTTCCAAACCGATTAATAGGCACATTTTTTGTACAGCATATGAACAAGAGATTTTACTTCACTTAGAGCATTCAGAACTGCAGAGCTGTTCTTACTACTTTATTTTCCTTAGAGGGATTGGTATTTTTTTTTATTTTATCCTTGACAAAATATTGAAAACTTCTGCTTATTATTACTGCGAACTCAACGGACCTCTACCCATTCTCCCTCTAAATTATATTATCCTTTGAAATCTTGGTGTATATTTCATCAAACTTACCTATTTATATTTTAATCAACTGAAACTTTTGGCGTTAAAAGAAAAAAAAATGTGTAAGGGAATGGCAGAAAAATAAAATTATAAATTGCAGTATTGATTGGAATTTTTCCCACAAAAGGCGAGAAAATTTATGATTAGGTTATTATTGAAGTGGTTTTTTGTATTCTTTGTACGAAAGTAAATTATAATGGAAGAGCCCGTCAGTCTTCCCACGTGGATTCACGGTTCTGCTCTAAGCTTTTAGAAGAAAAATTTATTTTGGTACCTACTGGTCATTGCCGACTTCTGCTTTACGTGGAGCGTTCTTCATGTTAAGCACTATCTCTTCATGTCTGAAGTGAAGCCGTTCCAGAATAATTAAATAAATTCAGTTTACTCCATGAAAAGTAATAGAAAGAATTAAAAATTAAGTCACTTCACAAATTTATACAAAATTACCGAAATTATTGGAAAAATCATGTAAGAACAGTGGACAGAAATAATACCTGAATAGGCTCGATCGTAGAAACCAAACTGAAATAGAATTAACCACTCGCATACAACTGAAGAGTTGTCACAAACTGTAACAGATGAAGTGGTTTAATACCACACATGATGATGATGGTCATGACTGAATTTATATTGAATTAAAATATATATTCATCCACTTTTTTATTGCTAGTGGGTTGGGACTGAGTCCCTTGTACTGCGGCCACTTCTGGCCTACTGTACCAGCCACAGATGATAGGTGAGGGTGATTGTGGAGCAGTTGGTGGAATGAAGATTGGCAGGGGAAACCGAAATACTCGGAGAAAACCTGCCCCAGCGCCACTTCGTCTACCATAAATCCTACTTGACCAGACCCGGATTCGAACTCGGGCCGCCACGGTGGGAAGCCAGCGACTAACCGCTTGAGCTATGTCGCGGCCGTATATTCATCCACTTACTCATAAGGCATTTAATAAGCTGGAACATACACGTGACAGTGTTACTGTTGTTATTGATATCTTGATTTTTAATATATTCTGGAATATGACGTATTTTTATGCAAATATAGCAGAAAATGAGCATGCAGCTCAACTTATTTACTGATCACATATTAGCTTTGTTTACAGAAATTATAATAAAATAACTTGAAAATTCTAATGCATAATACGAGTTGTGAACAGGAGTATGCCTTTCAATTATTGCTATATTAATAAATTTATACTTTTCAGTGAGTTCTCCACAAGCATACATTCCATCTATTTTCGAACTTCGGTTTCGATCCAAATAACTGTGAAGATATGATGTACGACTGTTGTATTTCTGTACATTATCCATTATTTCATGCATTTGGTAAAGCCACCATAGTTCAAAAAGAAAGGTGTTGTCCGTGGAGCACAGAACTTCAAAACACGTTTACGTAGGATTTGAGGTTCTCACAGGAATGGTTAGGAAGATTCTGCCTTCTGGGATATAACGCCATGTAGTTCGTTGAAAGGCAGCCGACGTTTCGGAGAAATATATCGCCTCCATCTGCAAGGTCAATTCTAGCTTGGCTTATTTTTCGACCTTGCAGATGGAGGCGATATATTTCTCCGAAACGTCGGTTGACTTTCAACGGACTATATTGCGTTACATTCCAGAAGGTAGAACTCTTAATATTCTTTACGCTTTCTCAAACCTCATAAGCCTTGCAATTTATTTGTTATAGATACAACTTTTTATTTCAGAGCGTAGTCAGAAATAAATTTGTAATCATGTATATTCCTTAAATAAATCATGTTGAAAAACAATTCAAATGAAAACTATATTGTCTAGTTAAGTATTTTTTATATTAAGTTCAATTAATTTGTCCGCATAAGGGTCCTTAAGAAACTAGACAAAATTTAATTTGAGTTCCGTATAACAGGGGTTCCATTTGAAGATACAAACAGATAATAAAGAAGAAATAAAGGTATCTTTGTAACATACCGTGGAGGACCATAGGGTTGTGAGATGTTGAGGTTCCCACATTTTCTCTAGACAATCGGCTCATAGATGGCGGTAAGGTTGTCAGCCCTACGCGCCGGTCCGCCTTTACCCCCAAGAATATTCCAAGAATATTCCTGGTACTCATTTCTGTTAGAGGCTGAGTCGACCCCAGGGCCATAGTGCGGCTGGAAGGATTAGGTGAATTGAAAAAATCCAATGACCTCATCGGAATTTGATCCCGCGACCTCCGGCTAATAAATAATAAAGGAATAATATTGATTTTAGTCCCATCAATACCAGATTTCGTCGAAAATTTTGAAATTGGTTCGGATATGAAATTTATATAAGGACAAATTTAGATGACACATTATTGTGCTTTGAGTCTATGCAGCTTTGCATGTAACGCTCACTGCAGGAAACCTTATCGTTGCGATGTCAGAGTACAGAGAGGAACTTTGTTATGCTGACATCAATATGTATATATAATCGCCAAATACTATCTGTCCGTCCGTCGTACCCTGTTTCTCCGAAGTTGCGCGTCGTAGAAAAAAGAAACTGCACTTGGGGAGATAAGCCCGTAAAAACGGTTGATTTTGTTGCTTCATGCATGAGTTCGAATCCAAGTCAAACTATTTTTTCATTACTTCTTCCGTAAGGAAGACTTTAGCATCCTGGCAACAATGGAATTTAGACGACAATGTGTTTATGAAAAGAGTAGGTTCTTTGCTCGGATGGAAACGGAGGAAACTCAAGTTGTCTTCTGCCGTTCTATGAAAAGTTGCTGCTGGTAGGATATAGAGTAAACTCAAATTGTTTTCTGCCATTACTAGGAAACGGGGGAAAACGTAAAATATCACCTGCTGTTGCTAGATATAGGAGATTACTGACGACGAGGTGAGTATGTAAATGGGTTGGGAAAGGAATACAGGAGAATCGGCAGAAGTATATGAAGGTATGAAATAGATAAGGATGATAAGAAACGGAGGCGAGGAAGTTGTTTTAACTCAAAGGAGAGAAAAGAAGAAAAAAGAATGAAAATTGCGGTATAACAGACAGTAGATATACAAGAAACGCTGAAAGAAGAAGGGAAATGATATTCCCCAATCAAATTTCTAGGATAATATAAGAAACCACCAAGAGCAAGAAAAATATTTTCTGAAATTGCAGTGCAGAATTTTCTGTACGCCAACTCTAATTGTAATTCAGAAGCTATAGAAAATTATCCGTTAGCTAAACGTAATATGTTTTAACGTGCTTAAAAATGCATTCTAGGGCTCTGGCATAATAATTTCAGAAACGTTAATATCTGTATATCGTAAGGGAGCTTCCCCCACAACAAATCCGAAGAGGGAGGTTCCCTACCGGGAGGCCATGCCATCGTTTTGCTGTACGTGATATGCCTCGCTAATGCTTTGTGACAAGAATTTATTATTGTATTAACTAAACACTCCCGAACGAATATGTATATCACGAGCACATGAAATGCGCAGAGAACGTTTGAACCACAGGGGTTACAGCATACCTCATTGCACATACAGGGATGCAATTAGACGTTCTGTCTTCACCGCACGAACTTCTGTCTACTGTTTAATATAATTATTATTTGCTGAAAGATATAGAGCAGGCAATTTTATTCCTGCTTAAAATCGGACATGATTTTGTTTGTAGTTTAATCCTTTCTTTCTATATATTTATGAAGTTTTCTGGTTCAGTTTATTCTGATTGTGAAGGAATGCGAATACATATTTCAAGTTTAACTTATAAGATCAACGTTTGTAACAAATAGGTATGTATTTAAGAGGAAAACATAATTAAGGGTCAAAGAGAAGAATCCAGTTTATTCAGCCAGAAATAATTGTAGACCGTACTAACGCCCGTGACTGCAGTAACATTTGGAGATATTTATTATAAACACGGATAGTTACAGAATAAATATATAAAAATCTCCTTTGCTACTCGATCCTGCTTCTATTTTACTGCACCAACTCTATCTCTTTTCCAGCACATTAAAATTGATGACTCAAATCGGAATAAAAGAAAAGAAAAAGGAAACCCCCATACCTTGCTTGAAACAAGGTACAAGATTTTAAGGAAACAGCAGCTGTCATATTTCCTAATCATCATCACGGGCACGACATCCCTTTGTGAGCCCTGGCCTTCCTCAGAATTGCTCACAATTCTTCTCCATTCGATGCTACATTCCTCCAGTTCTTTACACCCAAAATTCTTATGTCCTGCCACACACACATTCTTCCCATCTCAATCTTGGTCTTCCGACTTTCCTATTTCCTTCTGGTTTAGTATTAAGTATTTTCTTAATCGTTCTATTCTCGCTGGCACGTATTGTGTGTCCAGCTCATTTCAAGCCGTTTCACCTTTATAAATCCAATATTGTCTGGTTCATTAAATAGTTTGTATAGCTCATGGTTATACCTCTTCCTCCATATTCCATTTTCTTCCACTGGTCCAAAGATATATCTCAAGATCCTTCTTTCAAATATACTTAACAGTCTTTCATCCGATCTTGACAGTGGCCAAGTCCATGTTTCCTAATACTGACGGAAAAATTGCAGTTGTGCCTAAACAAATTATGCTGGACGTGGAGATAAAACTCCGCACATTACAGACCTGGTCGTTGGACGGATGCATCTTCTTAACTAAACGCATAAATGAGTGCGTCATTCTATTACTATTAGTAGTCCATGCAGCATAGCCCTTCTTGAGGAGTTAATGGTATGTAAGATTTTGGGATTTCACGCCGGTGACTATGAAGAAAGCAGTCTTCTGGGATTTGACACCGTGTATATGTGGTATTAGCCGACGTTTCGGAGGAACGTATCTCCTCCATCTTCAGGGTAGAAGGAACAATATAAGAAATATAAGAAAGCAGTCTGCTTGTACCGATTCTCACAGTATCTTCGCCTGTGGATTTCTTATATTTTTCCTTCTACCCTGAAGATGGAGGCGATACGTTCCTCCGAAACGTCGGTTAACACATATACACGGTGCCAAATGCCAGAAGACTGCTTTCTTCGAGTTAATGGTAGTTCACTTAATTAGGAGTAAAACCAAATTTTACTGAATCTGAAGGTTAATTATCACGTCCACATGGAATCGTCGCTGAGCCATAATTTGAGCCAACTTAATTCAGTAGGCAATATAAAATCCTGTTAGTGTAACGATGCTCTGTCCTAACGTGATCCCAATATGTACTGTTAGGTATTTCAAGTATTCTCTTTCCGTCTTGTCTTCCGTCGAAAAATTGATTTGCATTTATGATCTCCCCCATGCATCCTACATGCCCAGTTAATCTCAGCCTCCTTAATTACGTTATGTTACCAAAATATTATTAATGGCATGCGACGTATATTTGTGCGAATACTGGACACTTGAGTTTCTTCATAAATTGCCTAAAATACGTAAAAATATTATAGAATGTTAATCGTTAGTGTGAATAATCATTTATTATGATACGTTTATATGTAACGACGATAGATGAATGAACATCACCATTACATTGGAAGTAATGAAAATGCTTTTGTATGCTTCTCTTTCCCGTTTCCGTCCAACCTGTTTGGCTGGTAATTGCTAGGAGATCATATAGAAGGTCCGTGTTTACCCGTATATGTTCTCTAGGCAGTCTCTATTTACAGATCTTCTACCCATATACAGTCACCGCGGTAAATAGCAGAAAAGACGAGTTTTGTTACATCCTTTCACTCGTTGAATCTGAATTTGATGATACATGATAATAATTAATTGTTTCAAGAGTTCTGTCTTCAGGAATATAAAGCCGTCTAGTACAATGGAAGTCAACAAAGCAGACATCTGCCTTCTGCCTGGTGAATATTAGATGCTTGGCTTACTCTTTGCTGTTTTCCTAGGAAAAGTAAGTTGGCTTTCATCTGACTACAAGGCACAATATTCCAGAAGATACAAATCTTTACACCTCTTGAGAAAAGGAAATTTAACAGTTACAATGTACTAACCTTCGTGTGGGTTAAGATGTTAAAGTGCCCTCTTACAGCTTATTAATTACTTACTTACTCATGGAGCTGAGCCTTTCTGGAGGAAATTCTGGAGCCAATTCTGCAGCTTCTCAAGAATTTCCCAGCATTTAATGGAACCTGAAGGTTCATTACCGTGTTCACAAGAGCCCCCCACTGGTCTCTATGCTGAGCCAGATCAGTCCAATCAATGCCATCTCATTCTGCCTCCCTAAGATCCATTTTAATATTGTACACCCACCTACACTTTGGTCTTCCCAGTGGTGTGTTTCCTTCTGGCTTTTCCACCAATATCTTATACACATTTCTCGTCCCCCCATTCGTGCTACATGTCCTGCCCACCTCATCCTCCTTGACTTGATCATTCTAATGATACTTGGAGAAGAGAACAAGTTATGAAGCTCCTCATTATGCAGTTTTCTCCAATCTCCTGTCACATCTTCTCTCTTCGGTCCAAATATTCTCAAAACTCCGTTCTCAAACACCCTCAGTCTGTGGCCTTCATAAACGATTCTGAAGACGCATGCAGAAGACTAGTTTAAAAAACACATAGTTATAAGAATGTGGTTAGAGTCTCAGGCAAAAGAGCGCATTTATTTGCGAGAAATGTACATCTGTATGATTTGTATAAAATGAACGGAAGGGAATTAATGCAGTTTATATGAATGTGTACATGTATGTGACGTAACAGAAAGGCAAGGTGGCAAAGCTTCAATCTTGTAATCCAGATGTATGCAGTAGTTTACGTGAACACTTTCTGCAACACTGTGAGCCTCTTTATTTGTCACAAATCCTCTGGTAATCTGATATTAATAATCGGAATTGAGAATGAAAGTATTAATTTTTTTTTTAATGCAGAAGAAGAGAGGAAAAAAAGTGAGGTTTCTCCTTTGAAAACCTACAGAATCAAATAAAGTAATGTCACGTGTCGGGCGTATATCGCGACAAATAACTTCACGCCGTATTTTATATAGCGAATTTTATTTCACATTCGCACTTACAATCACCCAAATTACAGATTTACGATTACTTCTATCTGCAGTATCACAAATAGTACACTCCAAATGCCACAATACAACTGACTGGTTGCTGGCTAACTCGGAACTAACGTAGCTCGAGGACTGACTCGGAGGTAGCTCGAGAACTGAATGTGAATAGCCTTCGCTGCTCCTCATGTAGCCTCGATCGGACAATACAGAAAACGGCCACGTAATGAGCACCCTTGTTGCCTGGCGCTGTGTTGCTAGCAACACTAGCGGCAGTAACCGCTGTTACTACCGTCGTCTCCCGCAATCCTGTTGACCCGCGCTGCCTAGCAACCCGCGGTACCCTTGGTGACGTCATCGCTGTTGATTCGCGTTGCATAGCGACCAGGATGCTAGGACTCGGCTATCTTCGGCTCACTTCGGCTTTGCTCGGTGCATCACAGCTGGCGGGGGTGGGGGAGGGGCGTCATCCATAGCTCAACATGTCAGTAATAACGACGGAATATTTTGAAACATGCTGTAGTATGTAGATCCGTTTCTTTTTTTAAATTCGCATTTATTACACACACCCATCCCTCTTAGTTAGTTAGTTAGTTAGTTATTTAGAGAGGGTGGGTTTCCCCATGCACCGCGACCAGTTTGATCTATTGTGCTTCCCTCTATGATATTCTACCAGCCTCTTTACCCTACCGATAAATGGTGCGTACCATCAGTCCCGCCGAGCAAGCGAGTTCGGCCACTTGCTTAGCGGTGTCTATAATGCTTCCCCCATCCTATCAGAGGCCTTAGAGGCTATTGTTGGGCGGGAAACGTCCGTAATTTGGCTCAGTGATCCCCTTTGGAGATATGATATATATGTATGTATGTATGTGCATATACTGTATGTATGCATGTACTTATGTATATATGTATATGTATTTGTATGTATGTATTATTGCTATTTGGCCTTAGTGTTAGCATTTAAATATAAATATTATAAGTAATGTGTACTGAATCTATAAGCAATAGTAACAGTTTAATTTCCGATATAGTAGTAGGTACATACATACATACANGTAGATTGTAAAATAAAAAATTCGCTTAATGGGGGGTGGAGTCCAACTGGGTCCATTCGGGACGGTGGCCGCCAATTGGCTTATTGTAGCCTGCCCCGTGTGATTATGATGATGGAGAATTTGGTGGAATGAAGATTGAAAGGGGAAACCGAAGTACTCGGAGAAAACACACCCCAGTGCCACTTTGTCCACCACAAATCCCGCTTTACCAGACCCGGGCTCGAACCCGGGGCGCCGCGGTGGGAATACAGCGACTAACCGCTTGAGCTGTGGCGCGGATTTAGACCCGTTGCTAAGTAATGACTGCGTAAACAACGCCCGTTGCTAGTCAACAGATCCCTAACACCCACCAGTGGACTAATTGGCAAGCGGTTTTCTCTGAGCGATCCGTGCGACAGCTGTGTGAAACAACAGTAGATGAATTATTGGAAGCGATGTAGTCGCCGGCCAGTAAGGACGTGAATATGGAAGTTGATGGATCTGTGTCGTTGAAAGCCATTAGCAGACAACAGCCGGTGAAGATATAGTAAACAGAAGACTTGTTACGTGCTGTGGTGAATTGTAGAGTGTCTGAAATAGGGATAACGCTAGAATTATTTCTAGTTATGATGTGTAAGTGTTCATTAAATACAATTGCATACCCAAACCCCGTCATAATCATACACAAACGTCGTGATAATACTAATGAAAAACTCTTGTACATTTTCTCGGCGTTCAAAAGCGCCGAACTCTTAACCTGAAATATATAGGAATCAAGGCAGTAAGCTTCCATGAATCCCTCTCAAGTTTTCTGGAGTTCCATTGTGCAATTCTATGACGTTCGCTCTCTACTGGGTGTTATAAATGGCTTCAGTGCCTTCTAGAAGCTTGGATTTTGACACTTGGATTTTATTCCTAAGAATACTACGAACTTCAGAGAATTAGACGCCATGGGCGACCCACAAAAGAATGTCATGGTGAAACTTGAGGAGCCGTAACAGGCCTTACGGTCCAATACATGATGTAGAAGAAGAAGACGACAAGGAATGTTAAGGATGACATTGTCACTGTTCTTAGGCGCTGTGCATTCAGACGTAGGGGGTTATAGGCTTATGGTTCGTACATTTGTATCTTCGACACTAGATGGAGGTGAGTTGTCACCTCACATTGTGGCCTCTGTACTTTTCGAATAGAACACTCGGCAGTTATTGCGCCTTTTTGTATTGCTAGTGGGGTGGGACTGAGTCCCTTGTACTGCGGCCACTTCTGGCCTATTGTACCAGCCCCAGATGATAGGTGAGGGTGATTGTAGAGCAATTGGTGGAATGAAGATTGGCAGGGGAAACAGAAGTACTCGGAGAAAACCCGCCCCAGTGCCACTTTGTCCACCACAAATCCCACTTGACCAGACCCGGGATCGAACCCGGACCGCCGCGGTGGGAAGCCAGCGACTAACCGCTTGAGCTATGGCGCGGGCTTACTGGGACTTTATGACCGGTCTGTACGTGACTGCGAGTAAAGAAATGGATTCACCGTGTCAACCAGCTCCTAACCAGACAGCTTGCTTACCCAGCTATGCCGTATTCCCTCAGAATATAAGTTAATTTAAATATTTCAATATACGCTTCCGATCCATTACAAAATTCCTGTACAACTTTGTTACGCCAGTTCGTCAACTAGCGAGGTTAATCTGTTATTGCAGCCGTAAAACGAACTTGCGTCACATGAAGGAGCAGACGCGTGGCAGTCGTCATACTATTGCAGTAAGTTAAGAAACAAATAATGTACATCTAGTCTGCCAGTCTCCTCTCTCTCTCTCTCTGAGGGGAGAAATGGGAGTGTTCGAGACATCAGAGAGACACAGAAGAATGAATAGAAATGTACAGTGTGAAGCTTCACTTTGTAATATTGGAGCTATTAAATCATGAAGCACGAAATGATCGGATAATTTAACATGTACCTGGGGAAAAGAAGAAATAATTAATTATCTCTGGGAAAGAGACCATTTGGAAGACGAAGATATAAGGGATAGAGCAGAAGGGACTTAGAAGGAGAAGAAGAAGAAGAAGGAGGAGGAGGAATTGGTTTCCATTACGCTGAATTAGCGTATTGATGTTCCAAGACAGATTTTTGCTATTTGTTCATTTGTAGTTTATTTATCGACTCTACAAGTAATTAGCAGGCTATATATACTTACTTACTCATGGAGCTGAGCCCTTCTGGAGGAGCTGCCAATTGTGCGGCTACTCTAGAAAATCCCAGCATTTTATGGAACCCGAAGGTTCATTACCGTGTTCACAAGAGCCCTCCGCTCTCCCTATCCCGCGCCAGATCAATCCAATCCATACCATCCCATCTTCTCTCTCTAAGATCTATTTTTATATTGTCCACCCACCTACGCCTTGGTCTTTCCAGTGGTCTCTTTCTTTCTGGCTTTCCCAGCAATATCCTGTACGCATTTCTCGTCTCCCCCATTCCTGCTACATGCCCTGCCAACCTCTTCCTCCTTCTCTTGATCATTTTAATTATACTTGGAGAAGAGTACAAGTTACGAAGCTCCTCATTATGCAGTTTTCTCTAACCTCCTGTCACTTCATCCCTCTTCGGTCTAAATATTCTCCTCACCACCCTAATTAGCTGGCTATCCATCCATCAGTAATCTGTCAGACGACAGGTCCACAGTCTCTTCCAAAACAGTTCCTCCACTTAATGCGATCTTCTGTTTTTGGAAAGAGACTATCCAGGAAAAGTGATAATGTGGTAGTTTTTCCATTTGCTTTCCACATCGCAGTACAGCAGCCGTTCAAACCACTCTGGTCACGCCTGTTGCTATACGAACTTGAACCATCTCGAGCATCATTTGCTCTGTGCTTCAAGTCGCTGCTGATGACGCTGCTTCCGGCATCAGTTTTTGGTGTCTCTCTTCGTCTGATGCCTACCCTTTGACCTGTCCAGCAAGGGAGGCCCTGCCAGTAGCTACGCTACCGCTGGTATAGCTCTCAGGGTCCTTGGCATACTCAAACCCCCTCACCACGATAAGGTGGAGACACCATCGAGGGGGCTATATCCTGAAATAATTCAGTGGTGATGTATAGTGAGTTGGATAGGATTTTGGAAGGAAGAGCCATTGTCCTAATTTTTAGTACAATCCCATTTTACAGGAGGGACTGTGGAAAATCACTGCAGCAAATGTCACCCTTTTCCGGGCCGAGATTTGAACCGAACATCTCCAGAATACAGGCCAGAAGAGTTACTATTTGAGTGAACGTGCTTAGTATAACGATAAACACAGGATATGTTAAAAGAAGTCTTTTATCATATGAGTGTAGGAAGCTGAGGAAAGAAGGCATTCTGTTATTTAAGAAAACTTTTGTTTTAATTGCTATATCTCATTTGAAAATCGAGTCACGAGTGAAATAAAATGGAATGTATTGTGCATCATCCTCATTAAGCCCCAGAAACCTTATCACATATCTTCATTAATGGTTGCGCATGCGTGATTTAGTGTGTCGTTGCTAAAATAAATGAGATTAAGTGTCTCTGACAATGGTCTATTAAAAATTATTGTGTTCCTGGACATTATCCATCATCTTGTTTTTATTAAAACACAAGTTTTCGGAGACTGGATTTTTTCTCCGTCTTCAGGTGGAACCTACTGAGTTGGGCTCAATCGATAGAGCTAGGCCCTATCTCCGGACACCTGTGCCAACACAAGACTGGATGTAGAAACCAAGCACAGCGTAAACCAGCCTATCTTGTGTTTATGCTGTTTTCCGGAGATAGGGACTAACTTTATCTTTCTGGCCCAACTAAGTAGGTTCCTCCTGAAGGCGGAAATAGAATCCAGTCTCCGAAATGTTGTATATTTTAAATTAAAGCAGGATGATGGATAATGTCCAGAAAAATAATAATTGCGTTTGTCAGGTAAAGGTAAAGCTATGCCTGTAACAGGCCGTGGAGGCCCACAGGGTTGTGAGACGTCGAGGCTCCCAGATTTTGTAGACAATCGGCTCACACAAGGCAGTGAGTTTGTCAGCCTTAGCCGCCGGCCGCTCTTTACCCCCCAGCATGATTGAATTTATTGACATTCGTAAGTAGTTTTGAATATTATATCAAATCAGCATTCTTCATAATTCTAAAGTATGTATCATAGCTGATATCCTCATAGTATTAATCGTAGTCACGTCCTTATCACCACGATCGTGCTGCCACTTGCCCTGGTAACGCGACAGGAAGTTGACGAGTTTCGGATGTATTGGACAATCTCACCAGGCGGAACTACAGATAATTATAACACACTCGCATTACTTCAACTAAAATATATAAAAAAAAGGTCTTCAACGTCTGGTTACTTGAACGACGTCTGTCTCTCGAAAGCACACTAGATCACTTCTGGTTTCACTTCTGTGTCCGATTTTCTCGCTTCTCGCTTATGGCATCTGAACTGGCGTGTCATTTACACCTGCTTGGCGGCTGCGGTAGAAGACACCTCCTTCAAAAGTTTTTGTTTTCATTTCCGTGATAACGGTCTGCCTATATACGCGTTGTCGCGTGAACGTGTTTACAATTGTCACCCAGACAACGGTGTATTCACTGCTCTTACTGTAGCAGAAACGTGATTACTGAGCCGTTGTCTAGCAATGGACGTCCCCTCTGACTCAGATATTCCGGCTTTTAGGCGACACGTCGCAATACGTAAACACATCATAATGGTGAACAATGTAATTAAGTTCCGAAGATAAGCGCTTGTGTGGCTGCTCGATCGAAATACTAGTCGACCGAACCCCTCCCCCCGTGACTCCGACCCTCACGAGATCCCTCCTGCTGTCTTGTGTGCTGTTTGCTGTAGTTTCTGTCGTAGTCCCTTGGACTGTTTCCGTCGACTGTAAACTCATTCAGCTACACATTCAATGGGTACTAGAATTGTGGCTCAGCAGCAATATTTTACCATTTATTTGGAATCTGTAATGTTTCCTGGATGTTGTCAGATGCGACAACCAGACTCTCAAGTTAATCGCACAACTCCCTACTTGGTGACGAGATCTAGGAAGTATCCACATCTCCTTTGTACACCCTCTTTATGGACGCGGCTACTGACCACTCTTCCGGTTACATATATACGTATATCATCATCATCATCATCATCGAATCTCGGATGATCCATTCTGCAAAGATAACTGATTATAATATCCTAAATAAACTAGCAGTTGATGCAGCGTTGTAACATAAAATATTACCCCTGAACCTCCGAATAAATATTGCGACAATAACCTGTCCATATCTTAACCCCAGTTTTAAACATCCTTTCATCTGATTCTTCACTAAATGACCTCTACAGTTAAGATAGAGTCGTTAAATAAACTTGAGAGTTTCAGCTCTGCAGCTGCCATGATGAGAAACTCTAAGGGTACGAAGTAAGTTCTCATTTTCTGGCTCGCCTCTGACGCATCTAATATGACACGCCCCTCTAACAAGGTGTCGCTATGACTTTTCCTTAGACGACCACACATTAATTAGGGCAAAGTTTCCCTGCCGTAACACTTGCGCTCACAAAGGTCGACATGTACACCAGAAGCTAATTAGAAGCTAATTCAAAGAGCACCTGAGAACACGTTCACTTTGCACAGTTACAAATGCTTCATGGTCAAATTTCCTGTAACTTACACCACACGGCATCTTGTCGCCCTTTAAATATTGCACACTTGTGTTATCTGTTGTCAGCTGCAGATTTCAGTCTTCCATAAACACGGTGCATAGTGTGTTAAAGTTACGAGTATTAATCGGAGTTGAGAGAAGAGGACCATCGTAGCCTAGTTTAAGTTTTCTTTTTATTGCTAGTGGGGTGGGACTAAGTCCCTTGTACTGCGGCCACTTCTGGCCTGTTATATCAGCCCCAGATGATAGGTGAAGATGATTGTGGAGCAATTGGTGGAATGAAGATTGGCAGGGGAAACCGAAGTACTCGGAGAAAACCTGCCCCAGCGCCACTTTGTTCACCACAAATCCCACTTGACCAGATCCGGGATCGGGAAGCCAGCGACTAAGCGCTTGAGCTATGGAGCGGCCTCCTATTTTAAGTTAATAGCCCTGGATATGACCTGAGGAACTGAAGGACATTATGCAAAATGTAATGTTGAATAGCCGGAGAACTAAAAAATACTATGAGAACAGACGTTCCTACTAAACTCGTTACATCAAGTGAAGTATCTTTAGGAAAGCAAGGAATCTAGTTCGTTTTATTGCCACGATTTAGGGTTGTGACTATTATATGGGATATGAATTCGATGATTGGATTTATTGACACCTTATACACACCACTCGGGACTACAGTCAATTACAGCGATATCACTGATCTAAACATTTTGCAGTTCTCCGTTGCACACACACTAGCGTTCTCAGTCTTTTCTGCTCTCCACTAGCCATTTGCTGGCAACGGATTTTAACACAGGAACTCTGACAGTCTCATTGAGTTATGCACTCCAAATATCACTGTACTACATCATACGTAAAATCTTCTCTTCACAGCCAGACTTTCAACTCCACTGAACTACACTCAATAATTCTGATTCCTCAATTCCTAAATTCAATTCCTCTGTTCCCAAGCTCATATCCTGGCAGGCTGCCGTCTCGAAACTCAACTGACTTAAACGATCTTCTTTGTCCTTTTTATAAACCCTCGGCACCGATTTCACAGAAAACACAGCTCTTCTATTGTTTCGTGAATTCGTCTCCGCGGAAACTTGCTTACTCTTGTCGCTTCATAGCAACGGTTGTAAGCTTCACATCTCGTATCGTGACAATTCCTCTGTTGTTGTGTGCGGGCATTAGCTAGCAACGGCTGTTTCTCTGGCCCCACAATTCTTGCTTTGAGCAAATACGCCACAATATAGGTGACATATAGGTGTAAGAATCAGGAAACATTTTCCGGGGAACCGCTCTCGGCAGGCATGAAATATATTGTTACTGTTCAACAGTATATCTTACTACTAATTTAGTCCGATGAAGCTTTGCAGTAAAGGCGTGCAAACTTACCGCTTACTTCAACTTTGATGATAGCGAATTTTGGATTAAGAAAAAAACGTGACTAGAATAGACTGTGGGCAGCAGAGATAAAATTGGTAAGACAGATGGGCTGGGTGTACTATTTCAATTAGAAAATAAATGAAAATAATTTATAATAACTCAAAAATTAATATTCAGCAGAGAAGCTACCCGCTGCATGTACACATAACTGTTTCATCGTGCTTAACGAGTGAGTTGCAAGAACAGATCCTGAAATGCCTTCAGACACGAAGACACACCTTCCTAATATTTTGCTGGGTGATACGAAGGCTGCTGTGGGAAAAGACCACTTTTAAGGCTCTGAGAATTGAATTTCTTCTTAATAGTACATAGAAGTTCAATTTGTACCCCTCAGAACGCATTGCGTCTCAGCTATAGAGATCTGCCAGTTAGTGATCATTACGGAAATAACCGCTGCGTATTGTGAGAACCATACGAAACGCAGAAATGTACTCTGTTGGCAGAATTAAGTGTTTTAGTAACTTCAAACAGGCAATACATATAGTAATCAATGGGATTTAAGGTGTTGAACCTAACATCTTGATGGGATAAGAAGATGGCGATTCTGAGGTTAAATTCCTTAAAATTAACCATGATTTTACCATAAAAGGCGTAAAGAATCCAAGAGAAGGATCTCAAATGAATATTGGACAACACGAGCAATAATTTATTTCCCATGGGAGGTCTATTCTGTAATATTGTTTCCCATAGCCCGAGGTCAGAGACATCTGTTGATTTGTTGGAGTACACCCACATGGATATGGCTGTTGAAGGTTGTATTCCAATTTATTCACTTGGCTTTCCACTCTTGTTATTCTCCCATCATGGCACTTTCTACATTGCCTCTGGTAGGATGAGTCCGCAATTAATTGCCTGCGTTTCACTTGCAGACTTCTCTCAATCTCAGACTAGATACGAAACCTACAACATTCTGTGCGGTCTCACCCCTACATTCGCCGAAATCATCTTCCGTTCCAGTGCTAGACCAGATCCGACTCCCTTAAAATTACGAAAGAGTTAGAGAAAGGAAAGCAGAATAAAATAAAGGAAAAATCGAGTGGAAAGAATAGCAAAGGAAGAGGGTAAAATAAAGAAACTGCTTACGAAGTAACATAAAACGAAGGAAGGATGAAAAAGAAAGAAAGAATGAAAGAGAAGGGAGAAGAGAGATAATGCAAGAAATGTAGGAAGAAGAGAGAAGAGAAGGAAGGAAAACTATAGGTGTCATAACGTTGTCATGGATTTATTTTATAATATTTTCCGTTTGCAAATAAAAGGCTTCGTTGCGGAGTTAATTTGAGCCGTTCGAACTTTCTCTACGAAAACGAACTCGGAAGTACAATGTTAGATTTTAATATTATATTTAAGCATCCTGTTGCACTCTACACGATAAATGACACAAATTCCGTCCCAAGTGCAAACAATATATATTATATGTCTTTGATCTTGTTCTTTCTACACTACATGTTTCGGCCTCTATCGGCCATCATCAGGTGTATACTCTTAACGTTGCTGCCACACTGACCCTAGTCTAAAATTTAACATTTAAAAACACAATGTCATATTCTTTGAGCACACGTAGTACAGACAAGCAGCGGCAACCACACAAGAAGACTACATTAAATAACACCTGTACAGTGTGAAAACAAGAACTAGCCGCTCCAGCACTTAGACATAGGGCGTGTAACCCTAAGAATTTTAAATTTTAAATTTAAAATTTAGAGAAAATTTTAAAAGGTTTTGAAAAACATCATAACTAAAGATTTTTAAAGTGCTACTACAAGAATATCAAATTTGACGTGTGCAACATAATCTACATACCAGACATATATCAACGATGTAGATGTTGATAATACGAAGAATATGACATTGTGTTTTTAAATGTTAAATTTTAGACTAGGGTCAGTGTGGCAGCAACGTTAAGAGTATACACCTGATGATGGCCGATAGAGGCCGAAACATGTAGTGTAGAAAGAACAAGATCAAAGACATATAATATATATTGTTTGCACTTGGGACGGAATTTGTGTCATTTATCGTTAGATTTTAAATTCTTTCTGCGGCGACTATGAAGAATGCTGTCCGTCAGGATTACTAGGGTTTTATGCTTTGTCCATCGTCTGGTAATCTAAAGAACACAACGTTTCGGAAACTAATTCTGTTGCCGTCCTCAGGTGAGGGGATGGGAAACACAGGCTCCGTTTAGTCCGTTATAGAAAATAACTTCAATCACTATACTCGAAGTTGATGTCTTCGCTTGCTCTTTTATCCTGAAGATGGAAGCTATGCGTTCCTCCGAAACATCAGTAAATTTCTATAGAACTTATTTGTATTCGATTGACACCCCTTATAATCACCATTTTGCTAACTTCAAATCTAACACTTATTGAATTCAGTTTGTTTCTACTCAGATTCTCCATTGGTGTAGAAATATTCTAAATCCTCATTGATACGATCCTAACATTGCGGCCGACTTGTCGGAATTACCTCTTGTTATTGTGAAAGCTCCGAAACGGACTGTAGGGGCACGCGATAGCGTAGTTGATTGAAGCATTATGCTACAAGCCGGAAAGTCGCAGGATCGAATCGCGATGGGGTCATTGGATTTTTCAGTTGACCTAATCCTTCCAGCCTTACTATGGCTCTGCGGTCGACTCAGCCTCTAACAGAAATGAGTACCAGGAATCTTCCTGGGCGTGAAGTGTGGGCTGTCGGCGCATAAGGCTGACAACCGTGCCGCCATCTATGTACCGACTGTCTAGTAGATGTGGGAGCCTGGACATCTGACACTTCTGTGGGATTTCCCGGCCTCTTACAGGGAAAGATTCACCTTTGCCATTTGCTCACACTTTGTAGAGAGTGTGGCAGAACCTTAGCCATGACACTTCTTTCCACATGCTGAGATTCACAATCATCCTACCATTCCATAGGATAACCGATCGGTTATTTCTGTTTCGGGAAGAAATAGCTGTTTACTGTGAGAACCTTACGAGACCCACGAATACACTCTGTGCGTAGAAGGCAGAGTTTCATTATCCTAATTAAGTAGTACGTATATTTTCTTTTATTGGCTTTACATCCCTCATTTGGGCCTAGGCCTACCTCCGTGAAACTCTCCGTTTCACTTCGGTTTTACTAGATCCTAGACATACGGTAGGACTCATAGGGCGGGTGATCAGCTCGTCGCAAGGTCTCTACCTGTACACAAACACAGAAAAACGCACACAAACATCCATGTCCTGAGCGGGATTCGAACCCACGATCCCGGCTCCCGAGCGAGCGAAGACAGTGCATGCCAGTGCGTATATATAGTAACCAATTTTTTCTTAAATGGTTAACAACGCAAGCAATAGGCGAGCGTGCTGCGTACGGCATTTTATGCGCCTGCCAGTGGTTGTTTAGACTACACGGTTAACAAAGCTGATGGAGAAGTTGCCGTAATAGTAAGGCGATCTACTTTTTCGAACCTGCTGACACTTTTTTGTACAGTGTAACCATCATTTTGAGTATGCTTATTTAGAGATGGGTGTCAGGAGGGCTGTGAGATTATACTTAAATTTTCTGAGCAATTACTAGATAACGGAACCAATATAATCTTATTAGTGACGTATTAGAAATCCGACCAGCGTTACTTGTATATGGAGAACTATGAAAACTTCAAGGAATGCGTCCTGTTGTGTATACATACGTATATACGTATTGTGACATGCCACCTAAAATCCGGGACATCGAAGTCAGAGCGGGCGTCCATTGCCAGTCAACGGCTCGGTAATCATGTTTCTTCTACAGCAAGGAGCAGTGAATGCATCATTGTCTGGGCGAAAATTGTAAACACGTTAAAGCGACCCCGCGTATATAGGCAGACCGTTACCACGGAAATGAAAACCAGAACTGTTCAAGGAAGTGTCTGCTACCCCAGCCGCCTAGCAGGTGTAAATGGAGGGCAATTCAGAAGCCAGAAGCCAGAAGCGAGGAGTCAGAAACAGAAGTACCATAAGAGGAAGGAGTCAGAAGTGAACTAGCGTGCTTTCGAGAGGCAGACATCTTGCAAGCAAGCAGATGTTGGAGGCCTTGTTTTGTGTCTTATAGTTAAAGTAATTTCAGTGTGTTATACTGTAGTTATCTGTAGCTCCGCCTGCTGAGAAAGTCCAATAAATCGATTCATTTCATCTGACACCCATCAACTTCTTGTCGCGTTATCAGGATACATGACAATATATATCAGTCAGCACAACAAATTAGCAGTTAACTCATCACCACATTTCTGTCAATTGAGTTTATTAAATATGTTAAAATTACGCTACATATTTCGGCTCACTTGGAGCCATCACCAGGCGATACATTTTTTAAAGCTATTGAATATTGAATTGTATTATGATTACTGTGGATCCATATTACAATTATGTTATAAAATTATTTACAAAATAACGTATAAAATAGTTTAATTTAATTGAAATTAACGTCGTTATTTGCACAGATCATCTAAGTTTTTATTTTGGTTGTATTAAATAGTCTCAATCTTCATCAAATTGGTAAGTATAATTATGTTAGATTCGATTTTCAAGTACGGTTTTTAAATGTTATTTCTAGTGCATGGAAACAGTGCGCTATCGTGTATATCAGTAGTAAATAATCTGTGTTGAATTATTCTTAGGTAATGTCTCGTTGTCCCTGATACTATTGTTTTGTTATTTCTTGTCTTCGCTACCTTGTTTTATATACTGTATCCCGTATTTCGATGGTTTATATATATTCAGTATTTTATCGCTTTAGATAATGATGATGGCTCTAAGTGAGCCGAAACATGTCGCGTAATTTTAACATAGTTAATATATTCAATTGACACAAACGTGATGATTTAATTGTTTATTTTTATGTTGACGGTTATATATATATATTTATAGATCTGTGAAGATTACATTCGGACAAATTTTTTCTGATTTTAACAATTGAGGGTTTCGTGAAACTCTCCCTGCCTAATATTGTGAGACACACCAGATCGTTTTCTCCGGAATACGCACCACTTCCTTTTGTCCGTATAATTGAAGTCACATCATACTGACGAAGGATCGAATGTGCTATTCACGCACGCTATTATTTTCAGAATTAATTTGAAATATTGGAACTTGATTACACAATGTAAGATTTGAGGTTTTCACAGCGGTGACTATGAACAAAGCAGTCTTCTGGGATGTAGCGCCGTGTAGATATTGTGTTAACTGTCGTTTCGAATGAACATATCGCTTCCATCTTCAGGGTAGAAGAAAAAAAGAATAAACTCCGCAAGCGAGGAACCGGCGGAAGCTCACAGAGTAATGTCGAGTTGATTACACAGGATTGTATAGCGTTTTAAGTCCGTGTATTCGCACTGCGATGGCTGCAGTAGAGATGAAAGGTATTTAGAAGGTGCAGATCTGTAAACTGTTAATCGATGTGACAGTGAGGTCAGTTGGTCGCATTGGAGTTGTCGGATGTGGCGCAAGTATAGAAGATTCTTCCGTTTAGTCCATAAAACCTTTCACTTCCCTCCCACATACCGCAAGACAGATGATAGAACTCAGTTTTATTGCCTTCTTGGCTGCAGATCAACAGGAGTCACCACTCAAACTGGCCGTAACGTCTCGATGAGTGTTTTGGGCCATTAAACTAAGCTTATTTTACGGGTAGAGATTCTATGTTGAAGAAACGGCCTTCAAAATACAGGACTAGCCACATATTTTCTAACCTGTATACGAGCAGGAAACTTGATTTCTGAGGGAAAAAATATGCGTTCAGGGTGGATAATGTTTGGAGCGAAACAGAGGAAATAACCGGAAAATGGAAAGAATTGTAATTTGGGAAACTAAATAATATTTATTCTTAAGCATAGGTAGTCATTGAGACTGACTGAAGCTGGATGTCATGTTGACAGTTGTTTACTACTCATTATGGATAAAAGGAATATATTTTTGCCGGAAATTTTCAGGGGAAGGAACCATTTGGACTAGGTGTAAGTGGGACAGTAACGCTAAACAGATATCAAGCAGAATATGTTGACATAAAAGAGAAAGGGCAATAAGAGTTAGGAGAAGTTGCGTTAATGAGGAGCTTCATAATTTGTACACCTAACCTGATCTTATTAGATTGGCGAAACCGAGGATGATGAGATTGACAGATCATGTAAAACGTGGAAAAGAAGTTTATACAAAGTTTTAGAGTAAAAAGTCTGAAAGATAACGTTAGCAGGAAGTTGTAGGTGTAGGTGAATTTTTTCTTCTATTCGCTCTCAATTTGGAGCTTCAGTGATCAATTTAACAGACGGTAGGACTCCTTTGACGGGTAATCAGCTCGTCACAAGGCCTCTACCTTAACACAGGACAACACAAACACAGAATAAACCCATACACACACATACCAAACATCCATGCTCTGTGTGGGATTCGAACCCACGATGCCGGCTTCCGAACAAGCGATGAAAGTGCATGCCTTAGAACGCTCGGCTACCGTGACCGGCTAATGTGCCCTTTTGTGAGTAAAATTAATTAATTTTTTATAGTACTGCTTACCAGTGTCAGTAGATCCTGTGATCTGGCGCCTCGCACAAGTGTTAAGGAAAAAGCAGGGAGTATGAAAGAGCCTCTCGATTCGCGTTGTGGCGCGAAGAAGACGAAGTGGCGGCCATCACTGTTTTCGGTTAATGAGGACGCTTATTCATTGTGCTAATTGAACCCTATGATGACTTTGTTCACAGGCTGTGAATATGTTTAGAATTTATTTATTGTAGAGTCTTAAATAAGGATCCCGTGTTTCTTTCAAGGTGTGTTGCATTTCTTGTCTCGGAGAAGCGTTCAGTGTGGCGTCACTTCTCTCTCCTTTCTGTGAGTTCCTACTAAGTAGCCTCTGTTCTGTGCTCTCACTCACGTAATTCTCTCGTCCCTTCCTTGGGGCTCCATTTTAAACAAGCATTAAAAGCGCATTTTCGCTCCGTAAGCATGTAGACTACGTTCGGGAAAGCAGCGAAGTATGAAATACAGGCAACAGTATGTTACAAAATCGGCAAAAACATAAAGTGTTATCTAGAATAAAAATTTTGTTCAACGCATGTTTCACTCGGTTTCCGGTTCACTAGAGAAGAAATGAGTCAGTGATAGCCCGCAGCATAACTGCATGGATATTCATTTGTCACTAATTAATCAATAAGGTAATAAACAAACCAGCAGAAGCAAACGGCAAAGCTGGGTTGAATTTGAAGATTGAGAAAATATGCTCTTCCGAAAAGTCGTGCTGTCTCCGAACTGCTCGGCGTTACAACCCACAAGCTGTACTCTTCAAAATCACCGATTTGAGAATCTCAAATCGAAGATTTACAGTAATGTCACCTCTATTGTGATAAACTGTAAGGTTTAGGAATTTTGACTTGTTCTTATCTTCCTGTTAGATGAATTTATCCTGCCATATCCTTGGTGATGACGTGTCTTTATTCCTCCGTTAGGATGATAGTCAGCTTCTGAGGAATTTGATTAGTTAACATTCTTAAAATAAGTTCTCAGCAATTCTTTTGGCATGCTTTTACTTTTTATTCCAGGTTTAATATATTTATTTATTGTCTCATTTCCTAAAAAAGATTCAGCAATAGTAAAGTTCCCTGGGCCGCGTTACGGGCGCCTCTCAAGTTAAGATTATTGACGGGGCTGCAACCCTAGAGCCTGTAATCCTATTCCTGTATGAACTGTCTCGACAGAGATGGTTGCTACTTCTGTCAAATTTGCCATTGCGGTATCTGAAGTTGCCCTTTGTTGAAGTCTCCACACGGACCGCAGTAAAAGGGATCTCGAAATACCCCGAGATACTGATTCCTCCCCGGAACTTAGTCGACACACGCGACTAGGACGCAGCTGATCAGATTTACCCATCCGTAAAAGGTCGCTGTGCATCAGCGTTCGATCCTTCTACCTCGGGCCGGTTTAACTCCAAAGTTAATGTCTTCGTATATTGTGGGTATTGAGCTTCGGTGGTGGTGAAGTCACTGGGTATATCCGATATGTTGGCAGCACACCCTTTCCCCAGAAATGAGGATCTAAGTTAGCACTGGACGGCCACAGAGGCACACGGCGCTTCATCAAAGCCTGGAACCTTCTGAGGTACTACTCCGGCTTTATTACAAGCAGGCAGAGTCTGTCATTGTTCCCGTGACCTGTGCTCATTGCAGTAATGGAAGTGAGTCGCAGTCATCATCAATGTGTTCTATGACGCACGAACTAATTATTTAAATCTGGCCCAAAACATTAAATAGCCATTCATCCCGTGTGGAGGTTGGGTAGAATACCTCCACCGTATCTCTGCGAGTCGTCGGAGGCGACGAGAAGGAAAGTCTCGAATCTGAGACAGTAAAATATGGTAGTGAGTCCCACTGGACTCGGACACGAGAATTACTGCGCTGGTGAGGGCCAGCAAAAATTTTAAACAACAGACCCGTCCTCTCGTCAGAGAGAGCGCTCCACATTAATAAACCCGCAAGTCTCTGACAGTAATAAAAATCTGGTCGTAATCCCTAGATGGGTACTTTATTCCAAGACAGACTGGCTTACTGACCTTCGGTCGTAACATAAGGCTCAGACTAAATAGCCGTTCAAGATTCCTGGATCTCTGTGGGTTCATCCTCGTGATCGATACATGCCCTTAAGGGTGAACGCTGAAGGAGATCCTCTAAAGTTTCGCCCTTAAAATATTTAACAATAAATAAATAAACGAAAGATGGTAAATGTAAAGGAGCATGAAGGTGTACCACGAAGAGACATTTATTTACTATACTAATGCCACGGAAAGAAGCCCTATGAATAATTCCCACCCTCCCTTCCAAAGGTTACCCTCGAGCTGTTAGGCAGTTTACTGCTCCGTATTTCGCTCGATTCGTCTAGTCTTTCTGTTAAAGCCAAGGTTGGTAATGATAACTTCCACTCTCTTTCCGCCTGGTTCTGCTAGTTTCTTGCTTCGCTTACTCTTTACCTTGAAGATAGGTAATCTTCGACCATTCTCCGAAGTGCACGTAGTTCATACCCAGACGACGGTGATGTTCAACTCTATATTGTCCTTTCCCATTTCCAAGAAATATCGAGATAGTATTTCTTTTGTTTGGAATGATATTATCATCACGTATATTACAGGAGGTACTGCTTTTATTCTGCGAGAATTCTTTAGCCATAATGACGCTGTCATCAGTTAACGTGGCAGGGCACGGAGGAAGATAATCCCGCCCGTCTGTGCCAAACGTGACCCGAGGAGAAAGAACAATACTGGCAACTCTTGAAGCAACAAACGTACATGCGATAAACCATGTCATTCCTGTGGGTAGTGGCTTATTTACAGACTCGCTTTCTACTGGGATTTATATTTTCGCCTTCATGTCCATGCTGAATCTTGGCCCGGACCATACTTCACCAAGAGGGTACAGAGGGTTCCTTACGGAGGCTAAAATGACCGAAGTGTGAAGCTGACCAAGTTCATGGCCCGGTGATTAATTCATCTCGTGTTTATGCTTAGTCTCGGCCACAGTAACGCCTGTGTTTTATGAAACCAGGCCGTTACATTTTTTAATATAATAGTACAGGTTTCCTTCGCCACAATAACTCTGCATCTTGTTTCCTGGTAAATATCTCGGTCTCTTGACTTTTACGCATGTGCAAGACTTTGAACATCTTCGTTTTGCATTAGGCACAACACGCATACTAGCCTTAAGAGTTGGAAAGACGATCTACTCTGAAGAAATATTTATTACTGTAAATGTCTTTGTACGCATTTCGGGGGTGAGAATGCTCACCTGAAGAAAGGGAGCCCAGAAAGCCGTCGAGAGCTAATGGGAAGAGAGACGAACGGGTTTCAATCAGCTATGTGTCAGATTCCAGTAACACTAACGTAATCTAGCAATTAAACTTAGTTACAAGTTGGAACTGTTCCTGACGTGACTCAAGGAGGATCTGAAGGGGATGGAAGAGTTGCAGAGCCGTGGTGTAGTTGGCTGATAGGTCTCTGATAGTTACTCGCGTTTCCGTAGTAGCAGAGCTCTACATTTCTGTCGCCCCTTCATATATTATTTTTAATTTATTGTGATAATAGTCTGTCTAAAACTGAGCTGAGAAATTGTCATTTAATGTTGTTAAGGAGGTTACGTCAAGGGGATGAGATGGCCAGGAAATGTGGCTGACATAAGAAAAGAGATGTTCGCAAGACTTTGGTCGAAAATACTGACGACAACACTTCTCTTCAAAGGCGTACACCTAGAGTTAAAACGGTTGTTACAGTATGAAAAACACATTGAAAAAGAAGTTCTGGGAAGAACTAATCGCCTACGTTCAATAAGACGGTGGGCGTCGCATAGAAAAAGATAAGGTAAAGTTGTTCCTCTGCTTAACTAATTAAGCACTAAGCCATGTAGTCGTAAAGGGAAGTGGATGTAGAGATTCACATTTTTTGACCTCGGCACTTGCTGGAGTTGATGCATCCAACAATCTTCTACTGTTGCATCTGTGTTCGTTACCGCGGTTACATTTATACCGAGCCTTTGCCTAGCAACGAGAAGGGAACTTTTACCGTGAAAAAGGGGATACACATATAGGCAAACAGTCTGATATGAGGCATGTATGAAGTACATACGCCTTTGAGATGGGTTTAGTACCTTGATTTGCATACCAAGTTGAATAAAGATGGTTCAGCCGTTCGAAAGTTCATAAGGGGGATTACAGATATACAGACAGCATAGAGATAGCATAAGCCTACTTACATATTTTGAAAAGAATTCTGTGCGGTCCTTGTCTTATAAAAGCAAGTAGGCGATTAGTTCTTCCAAAAATTTCTAGTTAGAAAATAAGGAAAGTAGGCTAAAAACAGTGTCAGAAGTTTGATTGGTAAATGAAATTAAATATACAAACAGTGAGAAAATTAAAACTGTTTCTACATATTTTCTTGGAATAACTGAAGTTGTTTATACAATAATACCACAATGTTAATCGCATTAAGGATTTTACTATTACTCTGTCTTACTCTTCTATTTACACGTATGCAATTGACTAGTTTATGTTTTTCTTGCCTTTATGATGTCGGTATACAGCTGAAATACGAGAAAAAGACATAGTTGGAAAGGTAATTTCTGCATATGAAAATCAATTTTAAAAATGAGAAAACCTTGATTAAAGTCCCTTAATATAAAGAACTGTTATGAATTTCATTTGAAAGCGCACAAAATAAATTTGCCTGTGGCTAGTGGGAGAACGCAATTTCAAGCCTCTGTGAGTTTATATGTGTGAGCGTGTGTACATACATATATGTTCACACACTATTTCCAATTCTTTCCACAAGACCAAACGTTAAAACTGTTTCCGTAAAAATTGTTGCTATATCTCTGTAGATCTAGGGAACAAGATTGGTGACCCGGGGACAAGTCCCACATGGATTGCAACCTCACTCGTAGCTAGATTTTCTGACGTTTAATTTCAAGTTTGTTTGTTCTCGGTTTGCATTTCCCTTTTCCAGAGCTGGAATTCTCTCCTTTCGTGTTTCCAGATTCTGTATAACAATAACAAGAGCTAGAGAGGAAACTTTTGTGAAACAGAGGTTCAGCAGGAACTATATAATTTGAACGCAGGCAGATTTCTACAGCGTCAGTAGTGTGCATTTGCTTATCGTGTCAGTGAGAACTATCACCTAATTTCAAGCAATCAAATCAGTTCTGACTTTACGTTCTGCTTTTTTGCCGTCTGTGTGCAACGTCGGTTAATATTCTCTCGTCTTTTCTCTTTATTGCCACTTCATGTTTCGGCGTAACAGGCCATCATCAGGTGTACAAGCTGATGTGATGAAGGTCCCTCTTGCTCACTGCAATGCTGTTCTGCTTTTCCTATGCAGTTGCCTCGGATTCGGGGTTATGTGGCTTAATCATCTGTTTTATTTGGGTGTCCTTGAACAATTGCTGTGCACATGTTTGCGTTATCTGTAAGACTCGTATCAGAACCAGAATCCAGTGTTAATGAACTTTTTCGATATAATCATGTAATGTAGAACAAAAATAAAACTCAAATATTTTTAAAATGTAAATTTGTGCTATTATAATCTTATGACTTCGGAGTAAACACTAATAAGATGAAATCTTACAAAAAGACTAATGTTTTATAACATATTTTAAAGATCTGCGCATGGAAGATGTATAAGGAGTGGGCCTTCTTGGCCCTTGCACCGCGACCACAGTGATCTATTGTGCCTCAATTCGTATAGAAGATACACAATATGTCAGGAATTAGTGGATAAACTTGCGAACAGCCAGACCAAACACCGCGATGAAATCCGACCATCCAGAATTATTATTTATGAGGGGGTAAGTGGGTCAGACAGTGACGGGGGAGATGACTAGTGTGTCAGAGATAGGGGTTGTGATGATTATAAATGGCGTAGATATGTTGGTCAATAGTTAGACAGCATTGAAACTTGACAACGGCTAAACATATGTACTAGTAACTGGTTGGCTATCATCAGCGTTTTCGCGGCCGGATAGTACGCTCAGAAACACGATTGACGAAGAACAGTTTTGAAATAGCTGGTATGAATTGTTCTGACGTAATGTGTACTATTAGTAGTGAGGATAGATCTGAATGGACAATACCGGGAAAAACGTTGGGCTGCAGGAACAACTGGAGGATGAGATCGTCTATGAACGATAAAAAGTAAAGTCGTTGTGCTTAATTAAGCGTAATGTCAAGAAGATATATTGGTGTGTTTTCTTATCCTTGACTCCAGATGGAGTTGAGTGGTCAGTCTCACGGCCGGGCCGGTTTAGCTCCCAGTAACCATTGGATAGGAGGCTGGGTGGGCCCCAGAGGCAGTCTGGATGCTGTGCGCTAGAGAAATACCTTTCGCTGCTGGGAATCGAACCACTGTCGTCCTTTCCGTCGATATATTGACTGAGATATCCCGTAAATACGAGTATAAAACGTTTTAGATAAGCAAGAAGTGTAACTTAGAGATAAAGTCCAGAACAGCTGGGTTGTGTAGTTGATGTGATCCAACATATCGTGTCCCGGAGACAAAGGAGTGGCGCTCGGAATATGTCCAGATTTAGGGTGTTACTTTTACTTCCTCTGTTGTGAACGTCTGGATGGCAATGAGCTACAGACGTTTCGGCCAGAGATACTGGCAGCAGACGTTACGAAAATTACGAGTTCCGACGGCTGGGTGGTTAGTGTTTGGGCCCGGAAATATGTGATGGTGACAGCGGTGGGATATTTTAATATCCCAAGGCACAGCACGTAGTTGTAGACGATTAGAGTTACTACGATATAGACTAGATTATCTTTCTCCTCATCTCAAGCAATGCAGCAGCAAGGTGCGGTGTTTCGAATGGGGTTCACCAGGCGGAAGGTAGTGTGAAACAGGATAACAAATTGCGGGCTCTGTAAAGGAAGGTTTGTTTCTTGATTATCTTAGGAGCTATTGGCTTCTAAAGGTGAACTTGTTACGTGGAGTTAGGTAGTGAATGTTTAAAATTTTCTAGATACTTTTCTTGGGGCCTGTTCCCATCCAGAAATAACACTGAAGTTGTTGATCTTGTAGACAGTTGGTTGGACACCTTTCGAAGGGGATCAACCCGACGTAAGGCCGCTACTTATACAGGACAACACAAACACAGAACAAACATAGATAGACATCCATTCCTCGAGTGGGATTCGAAATCACGACTCTTGTGTTTGAACGGATGAAGACATTTCATGCCTTAGGCTGCGCGGCCGCTGTGATCGGCACTTTCTACGAAGTTCTATAGTAATTTATATTTTACAGCACTGTTAGATAAATTGATCAACCATATATTTGTCTGTATATATTTAAAATTGGACATTTTCAATTCCAATTCTGGCTAACAGAAGGCCGCTTTTCCCTTGAGTAATTCTTTAAAAGGAATTGATTTCAATTTGTTCGGATGTCTCATTAGATTCTACTTGCTCTGAATCCATTCCATTCATGTACACTCTCTTGCTTACTTTCCTCTAATATTTGGTTTCCGTAGTGCTGGTCTTAATTAAAGGTGATCGTGAAGACCAAGATTGTAGGTTAGAACACTATTCTTTAGATTAACAGCCAAATACGAAATCCTGCAATGTATTTTATATTTAAATATTAAGAAAGAGAAACAAACGGCATTAAGTCTGAGTTTCGAGTAATTTTATCTATACCTAGGATTTTAATATAGGTAATTATTAATTAATTAGGCACTAAGCCATGAAGACATATGGAGGAGTGGAGGCATACGAGTGTCTCAACCATTCTTGATCTCGGCTCTAGATGAAGATGAATCGTCACCTTTACTCCACGGCCGTTTATACTCGGGGAATGATCCCATAATAACCATTGGATAGGAGGCTCAGTGGGCCCCAGAGCCGGTCTGGACACTGTGGAGTATAGAAAAATCTTTGGCCCAATGCCGGCAATTGAACCCCGGTCTTCCAACCCGTAGCCTATCGCTGTACCCTTAGAGCTATCCCGGCTCCAGAATTAAATATGGTCAAAGTATAATTGGAGAGAAAATAAAAAATATAACATGACATTTTCTTCATGTTTTTGGTGCTCATGGCTCTGGGTAAGAAGAATACTGCATTCTGGGGTATGATGCCGTGTAGCGTGGTAGAAATTTACTGACATGGATAAGCATGATGTCTGAAACTTCAGGGCCCAAGAAGAAACCAGAAGATTACAAAGAAAGTAGAAAACAACACTCTCCTTTCTTGCTTGACTTATTCCTTGACTCTGAAGTGGAGGCAGTAATTTCTTCCGAATGTCCGGAAAATTTTCCCAGGCTACATTATGTCATATCTCAGAAGATAGACTCTTAATATAGTATAATTCTTAGGATGATTCTTATGTAATTGCAAGTTTGCTAACAAAATATGAAATTATTATGCGAAGTAAGCAGTCGGTCTCAGGGCGATATTCTTCCGCTCGCTGGCACTATGTTCCTGTGGGAGGACGCTTTCTCCCTAATGATCCGCTCGGCTATACCCCTTGCCAGACGGTCACTGGGGACAGTGAAATTGTTTACTCAGCGTGAAGGGAAGGCTAGAGGACTGTGTGCTGGCTTCCCATACGCGTCGCGGGGTGAACACTGAATGTGCAAGAAACTTGAATTTATTTGTTGGACACAATATAAGCTACAGAAACCAAGCTAACCAGTCGAATCATTTCCACAGACAAGACTTCGTCTTGAGAGGTTAATGGCCGCTTAGATAGTCAAGAATTCACCCACCTTTCATTGAACACGAAGTTTTCAGTAGCTTTATCATAACAACCTGCCAGTAGCCCTTACCATGAATTACATACATCCAGCACACATATCCAACCAGTTTATTTAACATAAATTTTTAATATTATCACGCGAGTTTATGTGGAGTGATTCTAGACGGGATTTGGATTGGTATCAAGCACCCGTGGGGATGACAATGCCAGATTTCTATTAATGTCAGACAGTTGCGGGTTTGTTGATGTGGGGCGTCCTCTTCGATGAGAGGACGGATCTGTTGTTTACAGTTGCTGCTGTCCCTCGCCAGCAGAGTCATTCTCATGTACGAGTCGCACGAGACTCGTGACCATAACTGACTTATCCTGCTTAAAACATCTCGGAACGCACCGCTTAGAAAACACCGTTTCTTAGTTACAGCACAATTGTTGACGAGAAATCATGCTTGTTTGCCGAGTCGTTGCTCAGTAACGGCTGTTGTATGGTTACTTTTCTTGTGGTCATTGCACTAGCAACGGATCTACATGCCACAATATTATCCTCACGTTTGAGCCTAGGTTTTTGAAGTTCTCTTTTTCCTTCAAGCCTTCTATCATTATTTCCTGTGTAACATTTCATAATAAGTTGTTTTTAGTCTCCAAACAATCACTAAATTTAAGGACCAATCTTTTTGGTCATGCATCTACTGCATATTCTGTACACATGCATCTAGTGTCTATTCCTGGAGGGCGTCATACATCCGCCATCTCAGGACAAAGTAACAAGTGGCGAAGCACTGTGATGATTGTACTCTTACTATCTCATCTACTCTCTTCTCTCTTCTGCTGCTAACATACATAGGACACATGAAAAATACACAGAACCTAAAGCATTATAGTAGGAAAACCAGAAGCGAAGGGACCAAGTCGCATGTAGGAGGCTAATATTAAAATGGATCTCGAAATGAGCTCTGACTGGGGTCTAGTGCTGGGGTGTTTCGAAAACTAAATTGAAATTTCATGATCAGATGCATGACTATCAGCTTCTGAAGGAGGATTGTGTCCTATGGAGTTACTGCCTCAATTAGTTAATTTGTTAATTAGTGTTCTATTGTTACAGGAGAAAAATTGTTGGTGGTATTACGTTAAAGATTTGAGACTACTCTAAAAGTTAAGAGAATGAAATGCTTTTTGCGAATTAAATGTCGAAGTCAGAGAGAATTTATTGCAAATACTACAATTTACTCTTCGCCCCTGATTATTGATTATGAGTTTAAATATTTTCATTCGTTCGGAACAACAGAAAGCAGACGTTTAGTTGACCACCATAAAACTACAATCAAAACATCCATAAAGTAAATGTGATTACTGTATATAAGCCTGTAGATAAAAAATAAAAACATGGAAGAGAAAAATTTCACTATTAAAATTTCTGAAAACCCCTTAGCAAATTAATTCTCACGGTGAATATCCTGAAATGTCTGAAGAGGTAAATGGCTGCTAGGCCTGAAACTTGCCTGTGTGTAAATGTGGATTTCAAACTTCAAGTTAATCAAACATTCCCTTCTCGCTGTCGCGTATATAGCAGAACAAACCTACATTTAAAATTTATGTTTTTCTTTTGTGCTGTCTTTCTCATTACAATTGCATTCATACCAAACTGCTCGGCTCGGAATCCTTGCTATATTAAAATTAAGAGCAAATTAAACAAGGGAAATGCATGCTCGATTTCAGTTAGTAACATTTCATGATTTCGTTTTCTTTTTAAAAAATTTAAAATTACTGTATTTCAAGCTATAGTTTTACCTTCATGTTTCCTAATGTTGTCATGCACTGGTTAGTCCCAAGGTTTCATACCCGGGTTGCTCCTCTTTCGAATGTCGGCCCAGAAATGACGCTTATTACTTCTTGTTTCTTACTTTAAAACCGGAACCTGAAGTTGTCGAGAGAAAATAACATTCGGTGTCGCCCTTAATTTCTAAACACTCTGATATATGTTCACACGTTTATACTGTTTGAAGTTCCGTAAATCAGAATCATCTAAAATTATCATAATAAGGAGTGTCAGTAAATACGTCACAAAAGGATATAAAATGTAAAACATGTGATACTCGAACCTGGAGAAAAACTTATATTTCTCGACTTATCCTCCACAAACATTGATACACTTATCCCATCGCTTTACCAGTGCGTCGAAACCCGCGTCATACAAGTATTTTGACTGTTGTCTCGGTCATTTCCGCACATGGTCGGGAATCATCTGCGACTTTTCGAACGCCCTCTAGAGAATTTTTCGACCCACTTATGAACGGCTTTGCGCGACAAACACTTCTCAGCATAAACAGGAAACACTTCTTTACAAATATACATTGCATTGAGACATTTTGCCCACAGAAAATGCACAAGAGAACATTGTTCTTCGGTAGTGTAAACCTCTAACACGGTGGCCATTTCGACTACTGAAACCAGCCTCCGAGTTTGTGCATGAGCGTCTGCTACCTGGACTATTATGAATTTGGCTGTGCTGCTCTCTAGTGGTGCACATAGGAAATCTGTTACATCCATTACAGCTGTTTTACTTCCATTTGTGACTTTTACTGACTCTCCCTCGTGTTATAATGTATTAATTCAGGGGAACTGAAATGTATTAGCTCACTACGATGAGAGTGTGCAGACGCAAGTAATTCCCTCTCTCAACATTTAACTACGAATATTATTTGTGCCAGTCTTTAGTCTTCAGTATTTCTCACAGGGATAAATGATGATGATAAATTGTGTCTAGAATTTAATTTTTGCAGCGATAATTCCGAAGTATCAGGTCTCAACAGGTGTTTGATCTTCTCTCCTTTAAAGAACAGTCTTCTGGGATTTGGCACCGTGTATATGTGGTGTTAACCGACGTTTCGGAGGAACGTATCGCCTCCATCTTCAGGGTAGAAGGAAAAATATAAGAAATCCGCAAGCGAAGAGACCATGAGAACCGGTAAAAGCAGACCCAGTCTGCTTTTTATTTCTACCCTGAAGATGGAGGCGATACGTTCCTCCGAAACGTCGGTTAACACTACATATACACGGTGCCAAATCCCAGAAGACTGCTTTCTTCATAGTCACCGCCGTGAAAACCTCAAATTCTCTCCTTCAGTTTACAGTGTCATGAAATCAGTTAGTTCGAAATTCATTAGGAGGATAAATCACACGTTGGCATTCTGATTTCGTAATCACACATTTCCTTGTGCAGTGAGAGTGCTTGAGAAGGAGGTGTTGACAACAGTATTCGAACCTGACAAAGCCGAAGTAACAAGAGGATGGAGAGAAATGTATAACGAGGAGCAGCTTCGTCGTTTTTACCCTTCATCATTTATTAGGATGATTAAATAAAGCAGAATGAGACGAGAGGGACGTTAAGCAGGTTTGGAGCGGAGGGGAATAGAATATACAATTTCAGCCTAAGCCTCTCAAGTCGATATACAACTTGGAGATGTAGGCGTATATAGAAGAATAATATTAAAATTTACTTAAAAAGTTGTGTGAATGAGGATTGAACTCATCTGGCTCAAGATATTTCCCACAGTTACAGGACAATATGAATCATCATCATCATCATCATCATCATCATCAGTAATCTGTCAAGACGACAGGTCCACAGTCTCTTCCAAAACAATTCCTCCACTTAATGCGATCTAGAGCTTTCTCCTTCAAATGACAGTATCCTCTTCTGTCCCCAAGGTCATCCAGCATCTTCTTACGTCTTCTTCCTCGTCTTCTTGTCACTTCTATCCGCCCCTCTATCTTTCTTTCGATAACTTCCAATATGAATATAAGACTGAAATTCGAAATCACAAAGACATGTATCTCCTTCAGAAGCTGAGCAACTATGGTTTTATTCTCTAATAGCTTTCACATCTGAGTTAATGTAAACTGTAATTAAACTTGCGACAGGTGCACATTCTTAACGCAAGCGGAACTTGGAGCATATATGAGAAAGGCTCTGAAGTTATTAAATATCGGCGAAGGAAATAAGTCGTAGGTTTTATCCCCCTATAAGGTAACGTTACAAAGTGACTGCAAATTCAATTGACCTTTTAATTTCTCCGACCTATAGAACTTGCGAATAATGGCTTAATCATTTGTTACGATCACCTGGTGGCTGCCACTTGAAATATGACATTGAACCGATGAGCTTACGTCACTGCTCATTTCTCATCTCGTATTCCGGGCAGAGCATCTGGGTTCCGCCGTCCCATGACGCAGCCAACTCGAAGGAACAAATGGAAGTAAGCCTGCTGCAATGTAGCAGAGAGAGAAATTGTACAGGGCTATCATAAATGAGTTTAACAGTTCCAAAAATTTATTTTGAGTAAACCATGGAAATAAATAAGGAGAGGAATGTAAAATTTGAGGTTTCCACGACGGTGACTATGAAGAATGCCGTCTTCTGGGATGTGGCGCACTGTAGATCTTGTGTGAACCGACGTTTCGGAAACATTCTTCAACGAGAGCAATATGCTTAGAAGCGATTACTCATAAACAGTTGTTCTTCGTTTAAATGTGTTGTATATGGGCTTCAGTGGTATACGTTACAGTATTCGAACTCGCAGCCGTTACGTCAGCTGCTACTGTTACTGGATGCTACAGGATGAAGAGTCACGTGTTCAGCTCTTGACGATTCGTTGGCAGAAGTGGCATGTATATTGTTACCTGTAACATAACTTCCTCATATTAAATTAATAAGTTCTTAAGTCAAGGATTCTGGGAGATCGTCCATGCCTTGTAACCTGCAAGACAAAATTATTTTCTGAGCATTTCGTCATTAAATAGTCCTGTTACAGTATTATGATAATGTGATAGTGAGCTATCATGAACCATCAACTGTTGCACTGATGTGGTTGATTTTTGTTTAACAAACAAACAAAGATTTTTGCTCCATTTCGACTTGATTCGCGAATTTGGATAATTCATGTTTGTAGCTTCACGCGACGAGTTCAGAAATTAATGTTAACAAATGACGCAAGAAACAAACAATTTCCGAATTGTCATTAACGCTGGCGTTCAGTTGAAACCATCGGTGGCTTACGTTAATGAAACAGCTGAAAATGTTCGTTTTTTGTAATAACACTTATTGCATGTACTTACTGTTCTTATGGAACGAAATGATAACTTTTACGAGAAGACATTCGTTTGTACAACGAACATTAATTCATTATTGTTGTTAAATCTTTTTTTCTGAGATGTAAATCATATGAAGATTTTAGCAACATATGAAGAGATGTTCTTCCAAATATGAATTTTATTTCTCTTCTGTGACCTTCCGGACCGTCTCTGTGGTCTAGTGGTCAGAGTTCCCGGCTACAGATCCAGAGGTTCCGGATTTTCTGAGAAGTTGTGTGTCTGGAACGGGGTCCACTCAGCCTCGTGAGGATAATTGAGGAGCTAATTCAAGGAAATAGCAGCTCCGGTCAAGAAAACCGAGATTAACAACCGTGGGGATCCGTTGCGCTGACCACGCGACACCCTCTAACCGCTAAAGTTAGCACTAACTTCGCCGACAAGCGTCGGTCGCTCGGTCGGTACAGTTCTCTTGCGGAATACAGGCAACAGAGTTTGTTTGTTTCTACGACCTTCCATAAAATGATTAAGTACATGGAAAGCCTCGGATCATATTTTGGTGTATCTCATTCACTTCTCGGTTTTATAGGCTAAAATCCACTTTAATATTTCTTTTGTCTCCTTAGATGTCTCAAGTCTTCTCTTCGCATGAGACTAAGTAACTAAACAGTGTACCAATATCTTGTTTCTGTTTCTATGCCATATACACTCTTCTCATAGCCTGTATTTTGCATAACGATAAGAAGTGAATAGAAAATACGAGTTCCTTCGTTTCATATATTTCTCCAGTTCGCTCTTACTTGATATCTCTTGTGTCCTAATGTTCTCCTAGGCGCACTGTTCGATTGAAGTTCTTCCTTTGGAGTGAGGACCAATTGTCATAAAAATATGAAGCAGTACATTCGTTTTCGTTTTATTTAATAATAATTTATGAGACACACAAGTCATATCGCCATGGCTTCTTTTAGGTATGATACTAAAATTTGTATCGTGGATCTGTATAATTTAGTGGGTGCATTATGACACTCGCCAACCGCTCAGCTCAGCTACAAAATAAGTCTCATAATGCGAAAAAAAACTTTCAATAAAGTAAAACCATAATTTTTAAGAGTTGTACCTTCTGGGATATAACCCCGAGTAACCCGCTTAAAGACGCCCATTTTCTCGCTCCATCTTCTGGGTTGAACCGTAATCCAAGAAAGAACCGTCAGAAGCGTACAATATAGCTTGTAGTTCAGTTCGCTTTGGTCTTCATGATGGTTCTTTTTGCTTCGGTTGTCTTTCAACGTGAAGATGGAAGCTACGTGTTCCTTCGAAACGGCTGCTGTCTTTGAAAGGGCTATGCGACGTTGTATCCTAGCAGACAGAAGTCTCGATAACCACCGCTCTAGGGTCGCGCCATAGCTCAATCGGTTAGTCGCTGGCTTCCCACCGCGGCGGCCCGGGTTCGATCCTGGGTCTGGTCAGTTGGGACTTGTGGTGGACAAAGTGGCGCTGGGGCGGGTTTTCTTCGAGTTCTTCGATTTCCCCTGCCAATCTTCATTCCACCAGTGGTCGACGTGCCGAGTGGACCCAGTTGGACTCCAACCCCCAATAAGCGAAGCACCGCTGTAAGAATATCAAATTCATAAATGTTTTTACTGACACCGAAGGAACAAAAGACGGGAAATTTTACGTACTTCAGTAGACTACATATATAATATTTGTCTAATTTACATATTTAAGTTTCGTTACTGTTCATTACAAATCTTCCAGTTTCTTGCACATGATACTAACCGTTGCGAAATTCATCAACCACTGATATTAATTTTCTTAGGGCCAGATAGAATTTTGCTTGATTTTGTTAAATATTCATGTTATGGAAAATATTTACATTAAAATATTTTGCATCATATTTTCCTTCCAGTTTTAAATACAGTGCATCTTTTATTTATTTGGTCTATTTTTATTTGAGCTCCATGTGAAATTGGACTGATATAAACCCAACTACAACTTTTGGTGTAAATTCTCATGACTGTACATAATTTCGTCTAAACTAGCAGATTAGTTCATTGCATGAAGCATGGGAACAGAAATAATTTACCAATTATGTTTTCATTTTATCCTGCTCTGGGCTACGATCGCATACAAATGTATGATATTTGGGAGGGGGGTGCTGTGTATTACCAGTATATCCTCATTTAATGACAAAATGGGGCACAATTATAAATCGGACGACCAATTATTTCGTACAAAGTTCAGAGGGTCAGGACCTGACTTATATCTTAATTACAGGGAACAGATTGTTGTTCTGTCGGGCTACCCACTGTTTCTGCTCACAGGCCATAATGTCACATGCGTATCTCTGTTTGTCGTTCCGGTTTGGAGACGAGCAATTTCCTCCTGTTTCTTGGAACCTTAATTACTGAGACCCAGGGCTGGAGTCGGAGTACTAAGCAGGTCTGCCATTGTGCAAGAAGGGGGGGGGGGCGGCGGAGACGCGAAAACGCATCCAGACATCAACCAATTTCAAGGCGCACAGTCTCTGTTGAGAAGTGTATAGTAACTCGTCCGGTCAAGAATGTTCATTCCAGTAAGATCTAAAAGTTTGTGACGATGGTACATTGGTACAAGTATGTTTTTGGACATTATCCATCGTCTTGTCTTTACCTAAAAAAGACAGAATCCAGTCTCTGAAACGTTGTGTTTTGACAAATAAACAGGACGGTTTTTTTTTAGATATAGACAAGACGATGCATAATGTCCGAAAACATAATATTTGTTCATTCCAGTGTTTGTAAAATTGACTGCTATTGGCTTACTTGCACCAGGTTAATTCCACGTAACTCTCACGGAATTATTATTCGGACACATTCACATATTTACCTTCCCTCTACATTGAGGATTTCCCGCCAAAAAGTGATGATTTTCTAATCATCCTGATGTGAGCAACTTCAGCATGGTTTTCCCTAGTCCGTCAAATAAAATGCTAAGATAGTAGAGCCAATCTTAGATTAGATCACTACCGATTTCCGCCCACATTCATTCCAATTCATTATCAATTAATCATTCGACAGTATATATTCTGTTACTGACAGAATCGTGGAGTTTACTACCGCTACCACCACCACCACAAGTCGCCTCCATCTTCAGAGTTGAAGAATAAGCCAAGCAAGAAACTAGCGTGAAAGCAGGTGGCAAGGAGCGCTTGATTTCACCCTGGTTTCTTGCTTCACTCATTCTTTGAACCTGAAGGAGGAAACGACATATTCGTCCGAAACGTCGGCTTGCTTTGAACGGACTACACGACATTATATCCCAGAAGATAGAAGTCGTCATGACGACCGATGTGAGAACCTGAAAGATTAGTTTTCATGTCCTTTTCCGCCGCTGAGTTTGCCTAGTTCATGCAACGGAACTAGTGAAGCCCCGATATACTGTGAAACAAAAGCGGCCTCCGTAGTCTAGAGGTAACGTTCCCACCTCATGACTCGTAGTATGCGGTCGTCGAATTTTTAAGGGCGGAAAAATTCAGGGAACAAGTCCTCCGGGAGGGACTTTAAGCTGTGGGTCCCGTGTCGTAGCTTTACGGCACGTAAAAGAACCTCATATCTCCAAAGGAGGTCACTGAGCAAAATTGCGGACGTTTGCCGCCCAACAGCAGACTCTAATACCTCCGGTAGATGGGGGAAGCATTATAGATACTTCTCAGCCAGTAGAGAGCCGGTCTCGCTAGCTGGGTGGGACTGATGGTAAGCACCAATACCGGTAGGATATAGAGGCTGGTAGAAATCATAGAGGGAAGCACAATGGACCAATACAGGTCTAAGTGCATGGGGAAACCCACCCTCTCTAATAACTAACTAACTATTGTGCAACAATTCGTAATACAGTGAAGAACTGTTACTCCCCCCCCCCTCAATCAGACACCTGGAAGCTGTCCTCTACTGCTTATGCAATATATTCGGAACTATCTTCCATAGCTGGAGGCAATCTGTCCCTACTGCAACTCGAATATGCTCCATGTGAGGTTCACTCACATCTGAACATGTTTCCCATTCCACGTCGCCAGTTCAGTTTGTAAGATTAACATCTAAGGGATTAGGTTCAGATTAACATGAATGAATAGGCTGGCATTCAGTATCCATCAGGAATGTGGCTGTTCAAAGAGTCACATTCTGGTCATACTAGTTTCAATATCAAGTACAAGGCGACTGGTGTGGGAGAAGTTGCACGGGCTCATATTTTGACCATATTAAATTGTATAGGTAGCCGGAAACGTTGTAAAGTTAATACTGTATGCGAAGAAAACTGGTCCAGTTGTGCAAAAGCTGATTCAAAATGCGTACAGAATGGTACAGCAGTGATAATTCCACATGCATATCTTTCTTCGCGAACAAAGGGAAAATGCCAAAATGGAATCGGTATACAAGACGATAATTTTTAATCTACGAAGTGATAATAATAAGCATATACGCCAGAAATGTGCCTTAAATTTTGATACCATTTAAATAACTTAATCTAAGATCATGATGAAATGATAAAAGTATAATCCAAAATGTGGATTAATGATTAAAGAGTTGGAGTGTATTTATCCAAATAAATCACTACACCGAAGGCGATTATCATAATACATATTATTTTAACAAGTTCCTTGCTTATCTCTTGGTTCAACCTGAGATGGACTTAGGCAGTATGGTGTGAGAAAACCTCATAAGTCTTTCTTACAAAGCGTTTAGTTTTCAAATTCTCTACACCATAAATATTGTCAGGTGTATGAGTGGCTATAGACGAGGTTTGGATCGATGAGTTGATTTATTCGCCACTTATACACGCGACTCGAAACTGCAAGCAATTACAGAACTATTGCTGATCTACGTACTTTCCAAATCACTACAGCACACACTAAGCCTCAGTCTTTTATAGTATTCTCTAGTCGTTGTTTGGTAACAGCTCTCTACAACGGAGATTCTTCAGCTTCTGTGCTCATATTTGCCTGCTGGCTATTGCTACCCACAACTGAACTCATTGCTGCAGCTGTCCTGGTTATAATAACATAGAAAACACCCCATTTCCAACAGTAACCATATTGCTGCGTGCGTATTCGTTGTCGTGGGAACGTGTTTACTGAGCCGTTGCTCAGAAACAGTCGTTAACACAGTCACCGCTTAGCAAATGATCTGTGCGCCACAATTGATACTTTCATAACTTTGGTGTTATGCACGTAGCAAGTCATAAAACCCGAAGCGTTACCTATCTCAGATACATTCTTTCACATTTTCTTCTTACTCCCACCATTAAAGCCATAAAGTTACTGTCGCGGTCATTAGAAAATATTTTTCTCTTTGGTTGGCCATACTTGAATAGCAAATAAAACACCATAATGCAACGAATTTCTTTCTTTCTTTCATCTTGTTCTGCACCATTTTCTCCTTTTTCTTCCTTCCCCTGATAATCATCATCATCATCATCTCTTTCTCTCCGGCTTATCTTATTCTTCTCCACTTCCTCTCCTTGTTGTAATATCTTATTCTTTGCCTCGTCTTCTTTCCTCTTCTGCTTCTTCATCAGTTACTACTCCTGTTTTCGTTTCATTTTTTTTTTTACTAATTCCCCTTTATCATCTTCAACCTTTCTTCGTCTTCTCTTCTTACTTCATTTCCTCTTTCATATGCATTTAATTGTTGAAGAAAGCAGTCTTCTGGGATTTGGCACCGTGTATATGTGGTGTTAACCGACGTTTCGGAGGAACGTATCGCCCCCATCTTCAGGGTAGAAAAAAGTATAAGAAATCTGCAAGCGACAAGACCGTGAGANCTCTCCGTCATCTTCCGTATCTTTCTCCTTCCTCTTACTTGTCGTCTGAATCCCAGCAATCGTCCGTTCGAGGTCTGAAGGGGCGCATAAATAGCCAGGCTCTGTGCATTACTCGCAACAGAGATACTTCCCAGTAGTTAAGCACACGGGACTGAACATGGCAATTCCATTACGAGTACTCCACTGCGCCCAGAATTTATGAGCGCAGCTTTGTGTATACCACGGAGAAGAGTTATTTATCTTTCACTGCAAATGAGTGGTTGCTGCATTGGGGTGAGGCTCCGAAACGAAGTTTGTTTCAGTATTTTCGAGCTATTTTATTCTGCGGAAATGGCATTATAATTAAATATCTCAGGGACTTCTCTGCCTCCTTCAAATATCACGAAAATGAGGAATCTCGTATTGTTTAGCAAAGCGTCTTCGTTGAGTTCTGACGCGTCCAGAATCTCTCTGCTCCCATGACAAGCACCATACATCATGAGAATATTTAATCAAGTTCGCAGTTCGACACCTGCAGCATATAGTCCTACACTGTTCGTCAGTCAATTTACTCCAAATTATTATTTCAAAGTTTGCCCCCCCCCATCTCGCGTCAGAAATAGTTGAAAAGTCTGATAGGAGTCTGGCCCTTATCGTTTGCTCTCATTAAGTCGAAAGTGTAACGCGTTTTCTTCAACTTTTCCATATTACAGAACATTTCCTTTAATCAGCTTCTTGGAAAGAGCCCGTTTTCATAACCTATCGCTCCGCTGGTTGAGAGTTTCCCTGCATTTCGTCGAAGTCGAAGGTCTCTAACCGAGCTCTGAAACTATTTTGTTTCAGCACATACCCTGACGTTAGATACTTTCGAACAATATCTTGCTGTCAGTACCTAGGTAAGGTAAGATAAATTTATCCCTGTAACAGGCCGTTGAGGCCCATAAGGTTATGAGAGGTTGAGGCTCCCACATTTTCTAGACAGTCGGCTCACAGATGGCGATAAAGTTGTCAGCCTTACGCTCCGGCCGCCCCTTACTCCTCAGGAAGATTCCTGGTACTCATTTCTATCAGAGGCTGGGTCGACCCCAGGGTCATAGGGAGGCTGGAAGGATTAGGTAAATTGAAAAAATCCACCTCATCGGGAGTCGAGCCCGCGACCTTCCGGCTTTTACCATAGTGCCTCAACCAACTACGCTACCTCGTGCACCTGACAGTTCTAGTTCTTCAGTCAAGGTACTCAGAATAGCATTTTGTTTGCAGTTCTCATCTTCCTCGTGCGTGTTGCATGGCCCCAGTTTCCAGTAAGGTTTATCTGTTGAACTTAGTCACGTCTTCAGCATACTGAGTGATTTCGGCGTCGCGCTCATTTCTTGTGTGTTCAGGGTTATTTGGGATATCTGCATAAGAGATCTAAGGAATAAGATGTCGATATGACATTTCTGACGCGTTTCTTGAAAATCAGCCAATACCCATGAAAGGTACTACAAATCATATAGATATTATGCTTTTACACCTAGTATTTGTATTGCTATAAGGCTTTTCTCCATTTAGTAAACGGGCTATAAGGAGAATAGTAAGACATAGGTGTTTATTAAAAGGTTGTACAAAATATTCTTATCCAAATTCATGGCTACAAATCTCAGTAATTTCAACTATTTGACTTTGTTATAGTTAATAGGAAATATAGGCATTTAATTAATGTCTCTTCCTCAAAAGAATGGTCCTGCTACAAACATTATTAAAGCCTCAGTATTTTTCATTTTCATTTAATTCTTGTCCTCGTAAAGTACAATTAGGAATGGACATATGTAATTCTACTAATTAGCTTCATACCAAGCTTCAAATTAATTTGCCTGTAACTTTAGAACATGAAGGATTCATAGCCGGCAACTGATATTATAATATTTCCATAATGAGTTTCAGCTACATGTTGAATTTATTTTGGTTTGTAATTTCTAGAATAACAAACAGTGATGAATTTGGCATATCGTTGGAGTTAGTAATTTAATTAATCGCTTCAGATCGTTATAATCATCATCATTATAAATCATCATTGATGATGTTTTTAGCAGGTACATTAACTAGCTCTGTGGCAGTAGATACAGAAATTTCAATAGCGTTAATGCCAAAACCCAATATGCACATGCTGTACCTCTGATTCGACCTAACCGAGCACGTTAGTTAAACCGGGAGCGCTTGGGACCTGTAGCCCGAACGATAGGTGTCCCGTTCAAACATCAGCCCACTGGTCGGTTGTCCTGCCTGAAAGATTTCACGGGTTTCCTCCAGGAAGGTAACTTAACTAGGTCAAACAAGTTTCCATTCACATTCTTCCTTGTTGATTATTCATTACTCCTGCTAATAGTCACTGGCGCTGTGTAGACTGTGATATTTACTGCTCCGTTAAATAAACCCCAAGATTCAATCGACATTCTACTGCCTTCCCAAATCGATTTTCCTCTCCAGCAATACGAGGTGAATTTACAAATCTCGAACTTCCTCTTGATGACATATCCTCCATGCCCCACTTACGTCATCCATCTTTTTTTTCTAATGTTTTTTGATCATATGTTTTCTAGAATTTGTAGTTTGTGTTCTTATGAATAAGAGGTTATGTTTAAAGAAAGCACGTTACTCCATAATACAGTTCCAGTTAATTTCATGGAGTGGAATCCTTGTTGAGATACTAACAGTGGTTCAACTAGTAAAGAAATCCGTACCATTTGAAGAAGCCCAAATGTCTGTAATCTTAAGTAGTTACTATAGGATTCTGACGATGGTGTATAACACACTGATATATTTGGTTTTTGGACTTTATCCATCGTCCTGGTTTTTAAGATAACAAATAAAAACACGACGTTTCGGAAACTGGATCTGTTTCCGTCCTCAGGTGAAGGAAAAAGGGAAACACCTATTCTGTTGGGTCCGTTAGAAAGAACTAGCCTCAATCACTGGACGTGATTGAGTGATTGAGGCTAGCTCTTTCTAACGGACCCAACAGAATAGGGGTTTTCCTTCACCTGAGGACGGAAACAGATCCAGTTTCCGAAACGTCGTGTTTCTATTAGTTATCTTAAAAACCAGGACGATGGATAAAGTCCAAAACCCCAATATATCAGTCTGTAATCTTGTTGATGAGAGCCTCCAGTCTACCTTATTCTGTGCCAGAAATACCCAGCCCATATCATCCAATCCTGCTTCTTTGATATCCACTTTAATATTAGCTTCCTATGATGCGGGTCCATTTTTACCACTGCATACCGCGTCCTTAGGTTTTGGATGAAGGAAATGGTGTCCAAACATGAAGGGCAGCCGAGAGTATATTGAATACGTGGTAGGTGGAACGGCTAACAACTTCTGACCGCACGAAATAAGAATATTACGTAATGAAATGTAGTTATTTACGCACATATTGTTATATATCAGACGCGACAGTAAGAGTCTTTGAAGTGAAGAATGACAAATATTATATAAGTTTATTCTTTCGACCCACCACGAACTTCATGCGTCCTATAGCTTCGTGAAACGGCTGAATAAGAAGAGACGTACTCTTAAACGTTGAATTGAGGCAGTGAGACTTTAAATTCCTCTCCGAGGGAGAAGGGAAGAATGTAAAGAGTTTCAAAAAGTGGTATAGAAGAAGATAAAGGAAGTGCATCATTTCCATTCAGCATTATTAATCCAGTTGCTCAGGTTCAGGAGACGTTTAGAGTGCATCTGGGAATTGAACTCTGTTTCCGCACGTCATGCATAGTTAATCCGTTTTATCCTGTGCCCATCAAGTCCTGCCGAACACCTGCGTGCATATTAATAATAGAATGACCCTTACTTGCTGCAGGTGAAGAAGTGATAAAATTCTGACTTTGGAGTTAAGGCATTGAAAATTCTAATCAAAGGTAATAATTTCGTGTCCTTCATGGCTGAAATTGTACAGGGTGAATCGTATAGAACCGGCCCGATGAATTTGATAATAATTCCGCAGATGATGCATATAAGCGCTCACAATTACGACATAAAAATCCGTGGGCCGTGCTGAGTGAAATGGTGTGCGCGTGATCCGGCAAGTGGCAGCCCTTATGCTGCAAGGTCATGGACAATCCCAAAACGTGTCTGCAGGAACATCACTGAAGAAACACTGCAGCGAGTCACGGCGAATATGCAAACGCGGGTGGAGGCGTGCCTACTTTAAAACGGCGGACCCTTTCAACACCTGCTCTGATCACGGCACACAATCCAAGATAAGATATGTGTAAATTACTTTAATATATGTATGGTATATTTTATATTACAGCTCATTTCGTCGGGCCGGTTCTATATGAATCACCCTGTAGAATATTGTCATGTGTCCGGGGCTCCATGACAAATAATTAATGGGTTGCGGCTTTAGACGACGCTATTTATTTGAGAATTACTCGTTTACACTCACAATTACAATCACTCTCAAAATAACGCTCTGATTACTACGTCGTCTCTCTGCGTTTCCTCTTCAACGGTTATACTCTGTCCTCGGATCTCAAAGTCAAAGTCGAAGTCACATTGCGACTGACGGTCAGTCAGTCAGTAAGTCTTGGTGTCGATATTTATTACTCTTTGACTGTTACTGTCTTGTTTTTGTGGGGCGCCCTCTCTGACGAGAGGACGGGTCTGTCTTTTGTATATGCTGCTGGTTCGTGCCAGCGCAGTCTTTCTCGGGTCCGAGTCCCAGTGGACTCATGACCATATTTTGCTCTCTCAGTTTTGAGACTTCCCTTTTTGTCGCCTCCTACAACTCGCAGGGTCACGGTGGAGGTATTCGACCCCGCCTCCACACGGGTTGTCCTCGGATCTGTCGCAATCTATCTTCTTAAGTAGCTCTTCGCGTACCGCTGAGAGAACACCTTGTCGAAGGGTTGTGTTTCGCATGTTAGCTAATTCAGTAGCGGGTCTACTAGTTGCCTAGGAATTACAAGCTGTTGAATATCAATAGACGCTGGTTGTCAGCGCAATGTCTTGACAATGCGTAACCTAGGAAGTGACACTTCTCTATGCCGTATATTCACCTGTCACAATATTAACAGACGACGGACTAACTACATGATGCAAAGTGATGCTTGAAAAGACTGGTCACTCATCTGGTCAGGAAATTCTTTTTTTTTTTGTGTTTAATATGAATGTTCATTACAGTGTTCTCAATATCATTCGACCACATCTTGAGCCAGCTGAATCGAGAGCAAATTCTCACACACTATTTATATAGATCAGTTTTAATATTATCCTCCAATCGAGCAGACTGCTACATCGGTAGGGCTCTAGATTTTCATGCGGGAAGCGCTCGGTTCGAATCTTTGACTAAGCTGCTTTCCTCGTTGAAAATTAGGTCGTCAAGCTTTCCTTCCAAATCTTTCCAATTCATAATTTATAAATGATCCTATCTGTGTACTGAAAGCTTTGTTAAATAACCAGAAAGTATTATCTATTGATCAGTACTTTGATGTTCCAAGTACTGTTTCTTTCAGGTTTCCAAGTAAATTCTGGGAAACTAATATTTTGCCACGTAGTATGTTAAATTCCTGTATGCAAAATGGCCCAACAGGCATGCGCCGTATAGACTTTAATTATTACAAGGACAGAATTTATTTGTTCAGGCTGGTATTATTAATATTATTATTTATATTATTATTGTTATAAAGAATTTGATTGAATTATATATGGAGCCGGGATAGCGTAGTCGGTATAGAGACTGGCTACGGGCTGGACAGCCGAGGGGTCGGTTTTCGAGTCCCGGTAAGGTCAAAAATTTTCTCCATGTCGCCCAGACCGGCTCTATGGTCCACCCAGCCTCCTATATAATAGGTACCGCGGGTTCTTTCCCCGGAGGTAATGCGATCGGGGCGTGAAGCTAACCACTCACCTCTAGTTAGTGCTGAGATCAAGAAAATGTGGATCTATACATCCGCTCTCCAATACGCCTTCAGGGCGTAGTGCTTAATTAGTCAAGTAGAGGGACAACTTTACCAATTTTTTTACCTCTTATATTTATATGTTTAAAACCAGAACTGTTTCTCGTTGTTAGCCATGGTTCCTCCAATCATTAAAACACCAGTTGTACTCACTGAAAATAAAGAAGAAATAATTTTCTCACATCATAATGGTGACTTTAATTTGTGTTAATCGAATTATTATTATTCGATTTGTATAGATTGTCATGTTTTGTATTTTGTTTCTATGTGTTTCGTTTCTTTGTCTTTGCTCATGCTTACTACGTAATTGGCGCATGGGCTGTTATCACAATAAATAAATAAGAATTTAATTGAATTATTAATAATTATTCTAGTAATAACATTAACGTATTGAAATATTATTTTAGTTATACAGAATCCTATTGAGATAATTCACACAAATCGCTATGTAGAGCAAGTTTTTGGCCATCCTGTATTTTTATGAATATCGATGACATCTGCATCGTGGCACGACGAATATGTAAAACTCGAAACAAATTTTAATTCCCCTCATGGATATATTGCAATACTGGAACTCATTTCAGTTCTTTACTCGACATTATTTCCCGTGAAAGGGTTTCTCACGAAGCAGACGAGTCCTCACTCGCCGTGATCTAACCAGATGCTGGCTCATTTGTGCACACTGATACTAGGCATTTTAGAAGAGTAGGAGACAGCGCGCACGCGCACACAAAAGCACAGCACGTCCGCTCACCTCGAGAGCGCGAAGAACAGTAATTGAATTGAATTGAATCATGTACACATATTTATTTACATGCTTATTCAACATCCCAAAGGCCAGTTATATAGTATTTTTTTATTCTAGTGGGGTGGGACTAAGTCCCTTGTACTGCGGCCACTTCTGGCCTATTGTACCAGCCCCAGATGATAGGTGAGCGTGATTGTGGAGCAATTGGTAGAATGAAGATTGGCAGGGGAAACCGGAGTACTGGGAGAAAATCTGCCCCAGCGCCACTTTGTCCACCACAAATCCCACTTGACCAGACCCGGGATCGAAACCGGGCCGCCGCGGTGGGAAGCCAGCGCCTAACCGCTTGAGCTATGGCGCCGCCTTGTTATATAGTAAGTACGAACAAAAGATGAAAAAAACACACACAAACAAACAAAAATAAGGAAACTTGTTCAGTATAGAAAATAACACGTCAGTAAGTGCGATGACGCCAGCCATTATGAGGTGAAGAAAAAAAAATACTTACGTACATATATACATACACCCTTATCGAATGCAATTAATATTCTAATATTGAAGGAAGTACAACAGTAATAATGATTATTCATATTCATTTACATTCAAACTTAACAGTCCAAAGGCCAATTACAAAATGAGCTTGAGTAAAGAAAACGAAAACAACACAAACAAATCAAATACAAAAACAAGGAAATTTATACATATTCTATAAATATTTATTATTCCATTAACACATCAAAGTTAGGAATAACAATAATAATGATAACAGTACTCGATTATTATTATTATTATTAATTGGGTTATTATTATTATTATTATTATTATTATTATTATTAGTAAATTATTATTATTAGTAAAACCAATGTTATTTCCTTTTCCAGGAAAACTACTGTTTTGAAATATCAATACAGACTCGGAAATTTTTTTATTTTGCGAACTGATAGTATTAAGGATCTTGGAGTACTTATCGATTCAAAGCTTCACTTTCATCAACATGTAGATATTTTATTTTCACAAACTATGAAATTACTAGGATTAATTCGCACCATTACGTTTTCCTTCTCTACCTTAGACAGTCTTTTGATGCTGTATACTGCTTTAATCAGATCCAAACTGGAGTACGCTTCTGTTGTTTGGAATTCGATAACGAATACTGACTCCAGCAAACTTGAGCGTATACAAAGAAAATTTGCAGCTCTCTGTCATAATAGATTTTTTAAAGATATAGATTATCATTATTTTAGTATTTTGGATAAACTAAATCTGCAAACCTTGGATGTCAGACGGCGTCATATTGATGCTTTGTTTTTAATAAATGTTTTTAGAGGCACAACATATTGCTCCTCTGTCCTTGATGCGGTCGGTTTGCGGGTTCCTTCTCGGAACATTCGAAATTTTTCTACATTTAGCTGTTCTTTCAGTCGCTGTCCCACAGCTAGATGTGTTGTTGCTGCAAATTTTGTTTGCGAACTTGTAGACATTTTTAGTAAATCTAGTTTAAGTCTGAATTGTTTAGTTTGATAATTTTTGTACTTTTGGTTGTTTTTTACTATTTGCACTGTCTTTTTAACTTGTCACTGGCTTTTGAGCTAAGTATGCAATTAGTTTTTTGCTGTTAATTGTTTTAATTTTCCAAATACTTAATGATTTTGACCTGTTATTATCTATGTGTGTATTGTCTTGATTTTTATTATTGTCTGTTGTTTGTTGTTTTATATTTTCCGTGCTGACTCTGTAATTGGCCTCCGCTGTTGGGCTCGGCACGTAAATAAATAAAGCATTGAATTGAATTGAATTGAATTATTATTAACTTCTATGTGTGTATGTATGTGTATTGTCATTTCTCACCACATAATGTAATATCCATTCGAAATGTACTTATCTTACTTTCTCACCTGTTAATGCTAACTTTAATTTTTCTTGGAATTTTTATTAATTTAATGCCATTATATAGACTGTCTTATTTGTATTTTGTCTTTAGTTATATCTGTATTTCTGTGTACTCTTGCCAACTTTGTTATTGACCTCTGTGCTGTTAAGTTTGCACGTAAATAAACGCGAATTGAATTTAATTGAATTATTATTGTATGCTGCTCTATTTGAAACTCAAATTCTCACATTTTGGCTTTGTCTGTGTGTGTTTGTTTCTGTATCTTTATTCATGCTTACTGTGTAATTACTAATATATACTATCATATTTTGTATTTTGTTTTTTAATTATTTTTGTGTATTTCTCTCTATGCGTACTAACTTTGTAATTGGCCCCTGTGCCGTTAAGTTTGCACGTAACTAAGCACGAAATGAATTGAATTATTATTATTACAAACTTTTTCATTTCACTATAACTCGAACAAATTCAGTGAAAGACCTGATTCTTGATTCTAATTTTCATGATCATGTTAATTTTATATTTTCACATTGTATTGAGATGATAGATATAATTCGCAGTGTCACCTTTAACTATTCAACCCTTGGATGCATTTTCATATTATACTTTACTTTAGTTAGATCCAAGGTTGAATACGCTTCAGTAGATTGGAATTCCATTACCTCAACTGATGCAAACAAACTAGAACGCATTCAGCAGAAATTTACGACTCTCTGTTTTAAACGTTTTTCCTCAAGTAGATTACTGTTACGGTTTTGCTTTAGAACAATTGGAATTGCACACCTTGCAAAAGAGGAGATATCATCTTGATCGATCTTGATGCACTCTTCCTTATTCAAGTTTATCGTGGTTCTGTACTTTGCCCTTCTGCTTTGAAAATTGTTGGTCTTCGGGTCTCTATTCGATATATCCGAGACTTTCCTATGTTCAATGTCTGTTCTGTTAGTAAAAATTGCCCCTCTCCTAGCTGCGCTTCTGCTGCTAATGTTGTTTGTAGGGACTTTGAGGTCTTTGGACCAAAACTCTGTTGATGAAACATATCTTATACTGAATTAATTTAACTATTATTAATATATCATATTTATTAATTTCGTTATCGTTATTATTATTGTTATTATTATTGTATGCTGCTCTATTTGAAACTCAAATTCTCACATTGTGGCTTTGTCTGTGTGTGCTTGTTTCTGTATCCTTATTCATGCTCACTGTGTAATTAATATAGACTTATCATTTTTGTATTTTGTTTTTTAATTATTTTTGTGTATTTTTCTCTATTCGTGTTAGCTTTGTACCTGGCCTCTGTGCTGTTAAGTTTGCACGTAAATAAACACGAATCGAATTCAATTGAATTGAATTATTCAGTTAGGTCTCGTGGTGTGCGGACTTGTTTGTGCTGCACTTCGCTTGTGTTCTGCTAGCGTCGCTTTAGCTTAGTGTTGTGAGTTGAGAGTTCGGCGCCTGCGATGACTTCAAGAAAGGATGTTTGCTTATTATGCACAAAGACCTTATATGCAAAACAGAAATTTCTTAGGTGCTGCGGTCCTCGTGTCTTCCGCTTTAATCTGAGTTGCCCGCAGTTTAGTGGGAACCAGTATGCCTACTAAACGGATACTGTCAGCCTCCCTTTACAAGTGTGCTGCCTGCCTTGAAACCGTGTGGTCCCGAAGGAATGACGACACGCCGGTGAAACCCCTTTCGTCGTTGACGTTAGATCTTCCCAAGAAAATAATTTCACCTCAAATATCTTTAGTTCTGCCTCCAGTGTTCGATAGCGACAAGTGTGAGCACTTAGCGTCCACGTGGAAACATTACATCTCAGTTTGGTCTGCACAATCGACCTCATAAAAACTATTTGACACTGTTCATAAACTAAGTGAGGATGTCGCCTTTCTTAAAAGCGGCAATATCTCACTTTTGTTTCTAATTATCTCAGGGATCGTTGTCCTCCAGAGTCGGTCTACAGGCAGACAAGGAAACTACTGACCCATCTAAAGCGGGTCCTCTTCGGAATCTAGCCAGGAGTTATGCAGCAGTTGCAATTTCTGGATCTGCACATACGTTGGGATGTCTCAAAATTTTAATTATCACAGAGAAGAAACAGAGACACGCGCAAGAAATTGTGAGTTAGTTCTTCTCTGCGTATGCTCCCTTCAAGGCCACATATTTTCCCCAACGATGCATTAGCTACTGGATACCTTGATCATGGAAGGTCTCATTTTGACTGTTTAGGAAGCCCTCTACTGCAGAAATGACGTCATCATCGTCTTGGAATCGCTTATTGTAACTGCAGTACAGTACTGTTATCGTACTGCTTCACCTTCGAAGGAATATACTGATGCAGGAATTGCCTTGGACGGTGCCCCCCGCCATAACTCAAGCGGTTAGTGGCTGGCTTCCCACCGCGACGGCCCGGGTTCGATCCCGGGTCTGGTCAAGTGGGATTTGTGGTGGAAAAAGTGGCGCTGGGGCGGGATTTCTCCGAGAATTTCGGTTTCCCCTGCCAATCTTCATTCCACCAAATTCTCCATCATCGTAAGCACCCGGGGCAGGCTATGATAGGCCAATCAGTGGCCGCAGTGCCTGGTGGACCCAGTTAGACTCCACCCCCTACTAAACGAAAAATTACCTTGGACGCTTTACCATCTATTCTTTCGCCTAATGTTTCTACCATCGAAGAAGACTTTGATGGTTTAATATCTGACCAAAGTATTCAGGCAAAATTTTATACATATTTCGGAACAATGTGCGTAGTATGAATTGTCTCTATCAGTTGCCGTGGAAGGATTCCATCCTTGTGTCAGCTTACATAATTACAATTTGCGATCTTTAAAGTGAATGTATTTGAATGGAGAAGTTCATGGATGTAGGCCTAGGCCCACTGGGGCTGTAGTGCCAAGGGAAAAAATAAAGAAAGAAAAAAAGTGAATGTATACGGCAAAACTAGGGCGCATTAATATCAGTCACTTACCACACTGAACTATCCATCTGTTGTGAAATGCTAGAACCTACACGATGCGTTATATTGATATAGTTGCCCCGATGAGAGACAGAATGCGCCACACCTTCCTCAAAATATCGATACTGTTGCTTAGAGGTTTAACCAAACCGAATTTGTAGTCATTTTACTTATTTTATCCTCTTGAATTCCGGAATAATAACCTGTATAAAATACTTTAAACTGCCTCCCCCTTCATTCATGTTTATTCATTTACGAAATGCTTAACTAGTGGAACACAAGGAACAATGTTCGTCTTGAGAAATTGAGAGTGGTCAAGAAATTGTACGTTTCTTACTGCTTCAGAGGGTTCATTACCGTGTTCACAAGACCCTACAATGGGCCCTGTCCTGGATCAGTTACACAGGTCAACCAGGTCACGTCCTGTTTATATAATATCATTATAATATTATTACCCTATTTGTGACCAAATGTTTCAAATTTCGTCTTACTTTATATGATCGTACGATATATAATATCACGAGTTTGTATGTGCAAATAATTATTCTGCATTCTCAAGAGTGAGAAAATAATTGGCCATGAAACACAACACAATTAAACAGAGCAAACAGAGTAAGCGTAAGATTGTTTCTTTATAAAGCTTCTGAGTTTCAGTTCGTGTTTGTTTGCTTTGGCATCTATATTGTATATAGAGAGCCAGTGGTATCTAGTGATACGGAGGACAACGGATCTTGATCAAACCCTGGTTTTCTACTGATTTTCACGAACGTGAAATAAGATACCTTGTTTTCAGAAAAGAAGATAAAATGTAATATCAGAGTGACCATGGGAACGTTTATGCTCAAGGATACATTAAGCGAGTAATTAAGGATAGTACATAACGAAGGAAGTCCTGATTTCTGAAGGTTACATAGTGTTTATAGGATAGCGAAATATAGGAAGCCACCACTGGTTAGGAATATACTTACAATGGTGTGGCATTAATGTCCTGATGATGGTGGCACGATATTCCTCTGAAATCTGCCTGACTTCATAGAGACAAAACGCGGCAGAAAATATGGCAAGAAGAAGGGGTAATTACAGCTTTTGAGCAGAAAAGTAATAAGCAGTTAACAAAATTTGTTCTTCTCTCCGAATTTATCACTTACCTAGCTTTTGGTCAGAATTCATGTTCTCATGCTGATGACTATAAAGCTGTGACGCCATGTTGCCAAAGCAGGATGGAGGGAGAAAAATTCGTAAACTCCTACCAAAGGACACGGTATCACATCTCAGAAGATAGTAATTTTCGCTGTATTTCCTAGTTTTTGTTACGATTTGCCCGAATATATATGTAAATTCAGAAGAAATTAGAAAAATTTCCATGTTTTGTAATGTTCATGCATTCAGTTTTATCCATATTCATATCTCTGTTATTTTCTTTCGTGGCCTGTACAAATTCCCGTTCAGAATATATTTCAAAGCGGAGGAGTGGTTTGGGAAATGAAACAGCCTAATTGACAGATAGATCGAGAACATTGATGTGGTAGATAGTAGATTTAAAGACAGACTGTGTGCATTAAATTTATGAACATGATGCAATGAGGACCTAAGAAGTAACACACTTCAGTCAATTTCCCCAACTGTACAAATCTTCCAGTACTAAAATTCATGCTTAACAGACTGCAGTGTCGCCTACTGGGATGCAGCGGAACTCGAAACTGAACGCAAGTTTATCCCAGTAGTGGCCATACACAACAGAACTCGCCACTTGTATGATTCGGAGTCGGCGCCGCGTAATCGATACAAAGTCCAGTTCGAGATTACAGACTGTTAAAGTATATGCCCTCCTTCATTCATATTGTAGAGCTGCGAGTATGTAGATACTTGTAATATAAGCGGCCTCTGTAGTCTAGAGGTAACGTTCCCACCTCATGACTCAAGGTACGCGGGTTCAAACCCGGCGGACGTCGTGGAATTTTTAAGGGCTGAAAAATTCAGGGAACAAGTCCTCCGGGAGGGACTTCAAGCCGTGTGTCCCGTGTCGTCGATTTACGACACGTAAAAGAACCTCATGTCTCTAGGAGACCTCTGAGCTAAATTACAGGCCCTTTCCCGCCCAAGTAGTCTCCAGTGCCTCTGGTGGATGGGGGAAGCATCAAGGTACCGGGGGCCGACCTCGTTGGCTCTACGGGGGCTGATGGCATGCACCGTTACCGGTAGGGTATGGCGACAGTAGAAATTAAAAAGGAGGACGCACAATGGACCAATAACTGGTCTAAGTGCATGGGGAAACCCACCCCCTCTCATGATACATACAATACATACATACTTGTAATATAGCCTCAATAATACAAATAAATTATTTATTTACGTGCTTAATCAAGAGATCGAAGTCTAATTATAAACTAAGGACACGCTTACATTTCTTTCTTGCTCTATGACTTTACAGCCCTTTGGACCTGGGCTCCTTTTCAGTTTCTGAATCCTACACACAGTCGGTAGGACTCCTTGGACGGGGAATCAGCCCGTCATAATGGCGCTACCTGCACACAGAATAACACGAATACAGAATAAACGCACACATATACCCATGCCTTGAGTGGGATTCGAACCCACGAACACAGAGCTCAAAAGGAAACAAATATTTACTTTATATCTCGCCATCAGTAACGGGTATTACCCCATTCAGGTTGTGTATATTGTGACATGATGCCTCACCTGATCTGTCGGGCTCATAATATTACATTGTAGCATCCTGTCGCGCCGTACACTTAGTATCAATTACTTCCACAGTCTCACGTTCACCACGAGTGCTGCGTTATGAAACAAAGAACCAGTCCAACTCAACAAACATTTGAAAACAAAACACGCAACGTAACACTACAGGAAGGAACATAACCCACCACCTAGACTGAGTACACAAACAACTAATTATACGACACATAAGAACTTCACATACATGAATTCTAATAGAAGAATGTATACATGTTACAGACACACATGCACACTGAGGGGAGTAAACAACGATACAGAAAACAGTACTTTCCTCATCCATAATTTTAATACCTGATGGTGACTACTTTAAAGTGGACAGCTTTTAATTAGTTGTACTTACCTACCTAACTACCACTTGGCGCTACAGCCCTGGATGAGCCTTGGCCTCCTCTACAACCAGTCTCCACAACCAGTGCGTGTTGCCATAGGAGTGGACCCACGCATGATGACTCGAGTTCTTGTTGTTAGGTTTCTGAACAAAATTCTTTTTACAGGATGTGTTTGTTAGCCTCATGTCCAACCCCCATCCTGGAGGACCAGGTTTTCTCTCTTAGTCTGGGCTCTACCCTTTGACCTTCCCGGCATGGGTGACCCTACTGGTAGTTAAACTACCGCCGGCATAGCTCTCCAGGTCACAGAGTCACGCAGGCCCCCCCCCCATCTCAACAAGGTGCAGGCACCTTTGAGGGGTTTAATAAGTTGTATAGAACATTAGTGTTGCACATGAGACCGCACTGATACTAAGTGTCGGGCTCAATGGCCGCGCCATAGCTCATACTGTCCGTCATTTTTTCTGCGAGTGGGACTAAGTCCCTTGTACTGCGGCCACTTCTGGCCTATTGTGCCAGCCCCAGATGATAAGTGAAGGTGATTGTGGAGCATTGGTGGAATGAAGATTGGCAGGGGAAACCGAAGTACTCAGAGAAAACATGCCCCAGCGCCACTTTGTCCACCACAAATCCCACTTGACCAGACCCGGGATCGAAACTGGGCCGCCGCGGTGGCAAGCCAGCGACTAACCGCTTGAGCTATGGCGCGGCCAAGCATTAGGTTAATAAGAATTGTACGTACTGGGATGTAACGCTGTGTAATCCATTGAAAATTAACGGACATATCGGAGGAATATATCACCTCCATCTTCAGGGTTCAAGAATAAGCCAAGCAAGAAACCTGCTTCATGTTGGTTTCCTGATTGGTTAATTCTTTGACACCGAAAATGGAGGCGAAATGTTCTTCCGAAATATCGGTCGATTTTCAGTGGACTACAGGGAGTCATATCCCAGAAGACATAGTTCTACTTAACCACCTCTGTGAGGACCTGAAATCCTACCTTCATTGAATAAATGAAAAATTGCGAATCCATCTTCAAGCGGTAGAGAAGCCGGCATTTCAGAACTTCCTAGTGAACGCAAGAAGGCTGTGGCTATGAAGCTCCAAGTTTAAGTTTCATCCGTAAACAGAAGGAGAAATTTGTTACAAATCTAACTAGGCTTAGATGTAGAGAAACAAAGAGATAAAAAGATAAATTGTTCCTGTTTAAAGTAACACGCCATAAATCATGTAAAGGGCGTGGAGATAAAGCTCTGAGTCTGCATAGCTTCGGTTCTCTTTAAAGGTGAGTGAAAATATTCTCTCTCTGGTCGGCCCAAGCTCTCTCTGAACAGATGTCTGAGTGGTTTCCAAGGAGAGGGACCTCAAAGTAACTTACAGCGTTTGAACTCTGCAGTCAGTCACTTTATCACTTACCAGTTAACTAAATAACTGCATGCTTTATGGTTCTTCTTGAAGAGTTAATAGACATTTAGCTGCCCTGTATTTTATAGAACCGTGTTCAGAAAACGTTCGCCATTGGACTTTATTCTGATCAAGTTATATCTAGTTTGCACCCAGTTTCAGTAATTAAGTTATAATTAAGGTTCTCCTTCCTTTCAGGTTTACAGATTTATAGACTAAATCTTCCTCCTTACTTACATCCTTCATTTACGCCACGCAAGCCAGATTTCTTTTCAATCTCATTATCTCTGCTGTAATAATATGAAACAAATTAAGTAATAAATGCATTAATGACACTTATTGATATGTATTTTACACAATCCTCCTGTTATTCTTTCTTTTGTTAAGTCTCTTTATGTTCTACCAAGCAATTTATTCTGAAACTCAGTCTCCTTAGAGTGAGTGAGTGAGTTAGTTTCACACTTACATAGAACAACGTGTGCAATTGTAGGTTCTTACAACCGAGATTACGAACAGACACATCTTCTGGGATTTAACGCCGTGTAGTACGTTGAATGTCAAAGTTCACTTTCAGTTGACCACATGGTGTTGTAACCCAGAAAATAGACCTCCTCAACGCTTGAAATTATATTTTGTTTTGTTTTATCTTTGTATTTCTTGAAATTACACGATATTTCGAAGTATTTTGAAGTTCACGGTAGTGAGCAATTCCCGATAACTGATAAGACTGGTATAGGAAAAATCGAGAAATAACACGAAGCAACAAAGAGAGCTGAAGGAAACCTGACAGAGCTAAACAAATAATATTCGAATGAAATAAATCATCTTTGTTGATGGCCCATTTTGCACTCGCTGATGGCCCTACTCTATCAGTTTGTAGTATTAAATTTCCTTCAGACAGTCTCATGGGATGGCACTGTATGCAGCTACACGGAACACATTTATATCGAGGTTTTCCATAACAATTTGATTGAGTAGTTCAGTAAAACCACTGTCGTTTCCTTACTTTACTTGTAAACAGAATTCCCTTCCCAAGAAGTCAATTTTTCAATAATGCTATCATCCCGAAACCCTTGCTGGAGACAAGATATAATGGAAGGATCTTATTTTATTTTGTAAATGGGGATGGAAAAAAGGGAAGCTTGTGACTTAAAAAAGAATATCTCGAGGATTTTATTTCTGTGTGATATGTCGTCTGTCTTCACTGAGTCGTTGAGTGCCTGTATGACTGGGCCGGGCGGGGGGAAGGGGGAGGAGTTGGAAGGCTAACCGAACGGATCATAGCTAACCGAGGGAGAAAACGGCGGGGGAATAGAACAGTATTGTAGACCAATAAAATTCGAAAAGTGAGCCAAACAAGATGGAAGGTTATCTCAAAACCAGATACAAAATATACGATTACTTTTAACCTTAAAGTCCCAGGGCAGGGAAAAGAAAGTAGCATGAATTTCGTCAGAACCATTAGTATTAATCAGTTACAGATACTAGCATTCAAATGGGAAGATCTTGCTAACATCTACTCCCGAAAATTTTATCTTCACGTATCTTATCAAGAGAGAAAAATGAGAAAATATATAACTTATTGCCGTGTACAAAAATTAATTTTGCCGAATTTAAATTGGGACACGCGGTAGCGTAGTTGGTTGAGGCACTATGCTACAAGGTTGCAGGTTCCATTCCCGATGAGAAGTAAATGGATTTTTCAATTGACATAAACCATCAAGCCGTACTATGTCCCCTGAGGTCGACTCAGGCTCTAACAGAAATGAGTACCAGGAATCTTCCTGCCGGCGCTTAAGGCTGACTACCTCACCTCCATCTGTGAGCCGATTGTCTAGAAAATGTGGAAGCCTCGACGTCACACAACCCTACAGGTGACCAAGGCCTCTTACAGGGATAGTTTAACCTTTTTTCCCCTCCCATACTCTCACTTCTCCAGTGATTCAAATGAAGCCAAAATTGTTCCCCCTGAAGGTGAGTTGATATCAGGTTGAGTCACGGTCTGATTATCTGGGAAAGATAAATGTGAACATTAGTAAATTGTAGGACTTTTCGTGAAATGGAAACTGGATGACAGACTCTGAGATTTCCATACAACAACGAAATAGTAGTGTTCGCAGATGTGTGCCCAAACGCACGGTGTATACACACTCTAAATCACTCATGAACGTCTGGAGCAGAAATTCAGACGTCACTTGCTACATAAACTTGTAAGAAAGATTTATTTTCCCAAAGGGCATATAGAATGTGCACCCATTTTGCACAGCATCCCTCCCCCCAAGGTGATAGTGAAATAATGCGACCGGAGGGAAGTGAACTGCTTGTACTCAGTGGAGTTGGTATAACAGTCGATGCTTGTTCGGCGTATTCATAAAGACAAAGGAAAAGGGAAAGTCAAGCAAAGAGATAAAGAGTTAAACAAAATGAGACAGAGACAGAAGACGGGGTAAGACAGAAATATAGGAAAGCAGAGGGGTGGAAGGAATATGATAGAAAAAGTTACTGAGGCCGATAAAGAGAGAGATTAATATAGAAAACGTGTACAAAGTAAATTTTTTATATCTTTGCTTAATTAAACTTCACGCCATATAGACGTAAGGGAGAGCAGAGATATAGTTCCGGGAATTGCTTGCCTTGACGCCAAGTGGAGATGAGTGATCGGCTCCACGCCCCGGCCACTTCCGGTGAAATAGGTCGGGACTCTCAATGGTTAGGAGGTTGTGTAAGCTCCACAGTCTGTCTGGACGCTCTCGAGATGAGAAAAATAGTTATCCCTCGCAAGAAATCGTGTGTCTTGATTTAACGTCACTAAAATTTCTAGATAAAGGAAGCAAATATTGTGAACCTGCACGATATGGCCCAGTCAGTAACTGACTGGCTACGGACTGGGCGATCAGGGTTCTCTTCCCAGCAGGAAAAGGCGTTTGTCTTCTCTGCTGTCACAATGAGATCGGTTGTGGAACTCAGTCGGTGCCGACGTTTCTACAGCCAGAGAGGCCGGAAAGTGAAGTTTACCACTCCCAAAGGCTGAAATCCATGGAGCTGTACACTTATTTTCATACAGCTTCAAGGTGTGGTGCTTTAAGCCGACTGACTTCTTTTCTTACTGTTTTTAGTCTGCTTTCCTAAAGTAGGCTTATGCGATCTCCAGCCTGTCTCTGCGTCTGTGATTCCCCCGCCCCTGTAGACTTTTGAGCGCTGTAACCTATCTTTATTTAACTTGATGTGTACATTATGACATCTGAACCCATCTTAGCCGCGTGCCTTCATTCATAACCCCCTTCCATCAGTCTGTGTGTCTGTGTGTGTATCCCTACTGTGGTTGAAAGGCAACGGCTCGGTTAATTGCATCCCTCCATTCTGCGCTAGGCAACGGCTCAGTAAACAAGATAAACATAAGCAGCAGTTATCAAAGGAGGGCCCGTGATTCGGTCTGTATATCAGCTACCGTTGTTAGGTAACAAGTAGGTAAAACGTTACTGCTCCAATTAAGGATTGTTGGAAGCGTCGTTTTCTCTTCAATCATTGTCGTATTAAAGAGAAGTAGGCAATTAGTTTTTCCACAACTTCTTTTTATTATGTTGTTTTCCTAATCCCCTTTTAAATAATTTCGATTGTCTCTAATTGTATTTCTAAGGTCGTGTTGCGAGCCATATTGCATTCTAGGTAGGAAGAAAAGAGGAGAAGGAATTTGTCTGCAATAGCAGAAGTAACCGGCCAAGGCAACATCACTCTCTCAGACATTCAGATAAGCGTAAGAGACAATATTTTCAGAACATAGGTACAGACTGACATATACTCTTGAAAGGGTTTATGTACTGTGTATATAAATCATAGACCCCCAGTAAATCTGTACACGCAATAGCGCAGTTTGCTTGAGGCAGTGTGCTGTAAGCCGAATGGTCGCTGGCTTGATTCGCAATGAGGTCATTTTATTTTTTTCAATTTACTTAGTCCTTCCAGCTGCAGTATGGACTTGGGGTCGATTCAGTCTCTAACAGAAATGAGTACCAAGAAGATTCCTGGGTGGTGTGTAAGGCTGTCAGCCTTGCCGCTATCTGTGAGCCGATTGTCTAGAAAAAATGTGGGAGCCTCGACCTGTCTCACACCCTTCAAGGCCTGTTACAGGGACAGTTTACTACGTAAATCGAATATTCCTGGCTGGGAACATATGTAGCATAATCCTTTCGTTCGTGCTGTTTCCTCCTTCAGTGTCAGATGGCAAATCTCTAAGGTGTAATATTTCTGATAGTTGTTTATTTGTTCAAACCTCATTTTCTTTTCTTTTTTGCTCGTTTGTTATATTAGCGTTGTTCAGCGTTCTGTTAAAAGTGCTACACCCATAACATTTTTTTCTTATTTGGTAAGTAGTGTTGTCAGTTCAGTTGTATTAATACACGTTTTCAAGGTAAGTTCAAAATGAGATGTTTCTGAGAGTGAGGAAGACAGTTGTTCATTTGAAGAAGAGGGAAATATAGTTGGAGAGGTGGAAGAAAACTGTAATTCGCCAATATAGCCTTAAAGGGAAGGAAGTTATTAACTGGAAAGATAAGCTTATTCGCAAGGGAATCAGTGGATCAGTCTGTATATCATCGACAGATTACAGAATAATTAATTGGGAAGGATGTAAAATGAAGCAGTCATAGTATTCTTTTAAGATACTGTTGCAGTATTTATTTAAAGCATATGAGGAAAACCGTGAATCGCTCCAGTTAATTATATTCATTTTTAATTTAATTTTGTAATCTACCAATTCGTCTGTACATGTATTTAATCCCTTCTATATTCCTTTCTACGGACATCCGACTGTTGACGTAACACAAAATAAACGAAAGTTACTGTAACGTTTCTTGAGTAGCTGTACAACTGGCTACTTCTCAAGAAGAGTTCAGCTCCATGAAGTTGGTACTGCAGTAATTTTTTTATTTACAAGAGAAAGTGAAATTACTTTTTAAGTAAGCGACTGTTAGCAACGCATGTTCGATATTACACGCAATGAATGGCACCTCAGGGGACCATGTTTTCATGTACTGGATGTCATTTGCCTTATGTGAACGTGAAGCTAATGATGCATATCAAGTAATTATATCCACGCCATTCTTCAGCCATCACGGCAAAATTTCCTACCTCTGGCTTAAGTCTGTCTTGTTATTTCTGGACGAGATGTCAGTTCATAGAAATGCCTCTACGTATGCAGATAACACTTCTTTTTCAATGGCTTTTATAGCCCATTCAGAGCCCAGGCCTCTTATTCAGTTCCGTAATCATTTCTTACAGACGGTAGGACTCCTTGGAGGAGTGATCAGCCCGCCGTAAGGCCGCGACATAAAACACAGAACAACACAGAGAGAATAAACGCATACACACCCCAAACATCAGTGCCCAGAATGGGATTCGAACTCAGGATCTCAGCGTCTGAGAGAGCGAAGACAGTTCATGCCTTAGACCGCGCGTCTACGTACAGATAACAGTACATGTATTAGAAGAAGCACAAACATATTTGAAACTTTCAGCAGGATTCGAATCCAGGATACTAATCATCTGAGGTTCTATGAACATAAGGACCTTAGGTCACATAACCAGTTTAATTTAATAATTACAACTAAAATGCTCTTATTTATTGCAAATTGTGCCGTGTTTTACTTATGTCGTCGAAAGTGTTAATTTAATTTCTGATTCATGATTTCGAATGTGATGAGACCTCATACATCCAGTGGAACTATAATCCTATTTCGGGTCCCTTTAATAATGTGGGCACAACAGTCACCATATACAGCTGGTCTCTGTTGTTGCTTTTCAACACAGTGGTCTTTGTTAGCGCGTCCCACGTGTTACCTCCTACCTGACACAACTCACTTCAGAGAAATCCGAGACACAAAAGAGACCCCAGAGCAACAGATGGAATATGAAATCAATGGAAACTTCGAGCTAGATAGAATAGCGAATCGTACGATTTTCCGCTGTCACAAATTTATAAAGGTAAGGGACGGAGAAGGGACTTGGCCTTACAAACCGCCTGGAAGCGACATCAGAGGGAGTGGTGACACACTACGAAGTTCTATCACAAAACTCTGTATAGCTTTGAATGCAGGTACATAGGGCGACTCACAAACATCGACATATTTACATTTTCAGGGTGATAAAAATAATAATTATAAAAACAAACTTGTTATGCTTCCCAATGACAGAAAATTCCCGCGTTTCCAAAATCCATGCATACTTAAAGTACCTTAATAATATATGAATAGCAGCTGATGCGTACAAACTAGTCCTCCTTCTCGAAAACTGCCAGGCTGGAGGCCATTTCACACCAACCTTCTAGACTTCTCTTCATAGGGTGACTTTCAACTGACATCTAACGACTTAATTGGGTAGCCCCGATTGTCTTACTTATAACCACTTTGCACGGACCGAGTATAAAACACCGTTTCCAACACTAACTCCATTTTGTGCGTATTCGTTGCAGCGGGAACGTGTTTACCGACCCGTTACCTACAAAGGGGTTGCATAACTTAGTTGTTTATTCGCCTATCGCATAGAGACGGCCGAACACAATTGTTCTACAGTTGAATTAGAAAGGTTAATATGGTATGGGCAGACATGTCCCAGCATTGCCTGAAATGTTGTTCAAATAAAGTGTGAAATGGGGAGGAAGCAAACACGGAAGTCTAAAAAAAAAGAACACGAACTACTGGTGTGGAAGAAGCAAGTAAAAGAAGAGGTCTTGGTAATGAATATGAGGAGAACTGGATAAAATGGAGATGTTGGTGCCAGAGACGACCTCAGATATAAAGTAAGAAGAAGAGTTGTACTTGCGGTAACTACTGCACGTAGATATAATAATACGCAATCTCAGACCCAAATCTTGAGAGATGTGAGGAATGCAGGAAGTCTGAACTATTAGAGGCGCGACATCAGCTAGAATCAGCAACTACTACCTGAACCAAAACATTCCGTACATACTCTGTAGTGGCTGGGCAAAATCCATGTCACTCTCTTCCTCAGGCTTAATGTAACTTCTCAGTGTCAGTTTCACTGCTGACACGATGCTTTGTACTGTAGAGATGCAAGCACAGTTAGTTCAGTTCAGTTCAGTTCAGCTGAGCACTATACAAGTACTCTAGTGGCCAATATGTTCCGAACTGCTGCTATACACAGTATGTAAGTCTTTTTCCGTTCCTCTCCGCTCCTAGACCGACCCTTCTCCCTCACCCCACTTCCTCACATCTCAAGCGCAAGATTAGAATATGCACTCGCCGTAAACACATTATGCAAGGATTCGTTTGATCAAAGACAAAGAATACACCGCGGAACTACTTGTGCTAAAGATGGGCAGAATTATCACTTCTCAGATACCCATCGGCTAGCCAGAAACTGGATCAATTCTTCAATAACATTGTGACGTGTTAGTCACTAAACACGGTGTTTAGATTGTATATTGGATGTATTTGAAGCTTATAACACGTTGCGTCACGTTTTCGTTATAGTAGAAACATTTTTATTGCGCTGTTACCTAGCAGCGGGCTATTTCTTCTGGCTCCATTATTGCGGCTTTCAGGTGTCATATCACAATATTGTTAACTCTCATACTAAAGACATTCATTATGTCAGACAGATGTGTGTACAGTATTAGATTTAAGATGTTTTTAACCTGTATTATAAATCAAATATCAGAAGTGCTAGCCGTTAGGAAAGAACGTTTATAATGCCGAAGTATAATGCTTTAATAAGACTAATAGTAATACAGATGGGTTCATGTCAATATTTAGGCTGTGCACGCCAAATAACTGAATTATCGCCATCATTTCAAAGTATTTGGCGCGGTCGTATTATTATTATTATTATTATTATTATTATTATTATTATTATTATTATTATCCGTTATAGTATAGTATTCGGTTGAGAGCGCATATTTGCTCGAGAATTGTCACCACGTAAAATAACAAGAGGATGGAGGAAATTAAACAACAGGGATATTGATAGTTTCTAATATACATATACATTACTGGTATAGTCAGATAAAAACAAAACTCCGCGATTTCAGTCCACAAGCGAACTATACCGACCGAGCGACTGCCGCTTGGCGGCGAAGTTATAGTGCCAAATTTTGCGGATAGAGGGTGTCGCGTGGTCAGCGTAACGAATCCCCACGGCCGTTAATTTCGGTTTTCTGGACCAGAGCTTCCTTGAAACAGCTCCTCAGTTATCATTACGAGGCTGAGTGGACCCCGTTCCAGACCCACTACTTCTGCGAAAAAAAATCTGATAGCGCCGGGAATCGAATCTGGACCTCTGGATATATAGCCAGGAACGCTCACCACTAGACCACAGCAGCGGTCGGTATAGTTAAATTATTAATGAAAAATAAACATAGCACGTAGCACGCTTAGGGAGATAAGAAATAAAAATTTAAGCCTTTGCCAAAAAAATGTCAACGGAAGAGATCACTTGGAAGACCAGGAATTAGTGGGAGCATAATACTGAAAGGTATCGCCTGTAAACATTGCGTCATTATGTTGTTTCTATTCGTCTGGCGCAGGATAGGGTTAAGTGACTTGCTTCTTATGAACACCGCAATGAAACTGTTAACCAACTGCGTTAATTTCCAAGAAAAATGTCGCACCACAAAGATAATGTCAGCTGTATGTGGGTACGCGTGACGAAAATAACGGGTTATATTTCGGATGATGGGAGTTATTAGCTCTTTGGTTACAGTTTCTCTTAATTACACTCAATACAGCGCTATTACTGATTTACACACTTTAAAGTTCACCGTTGCACACTCACTAGGATTTTCTCTCTTCACTAGCCGTCTCCTGGCAACCGAGAAACTAGCACTTCAAATCACTATGAAGTTTTCTTGACATTTCTTGTTGAGTCACCATGGAACCTCGGAACTCAACTAAAAACTCCCCTGGAATCTCCTTAGCTAAAGTTAAATTAAAGTTAAAGTTATGTTAGGCTGACGTCAGTCGACCAGTCTTTCTTGGAATAAAACATCCATCGGTGGCTTAAGACCAGATCTTTATTATCATCAGACAGTTGCAGGTTTCTTGATGTGGGGCGCTCTCCTTGACGAGGAGACGGGTCTGTCCTTTACCAGAGTCAGAGTCATCAATAAGTCTTTTGTCAGCATGTTCAATTACTATTTCACATGTTATTAAATGTATATACAACATATACATGGTCTCTGTGAGGCCAGGCTCAGTACAGCAGATCATTAGCAGCTCCTGCTACAGCAGCAAACGGACTCGTGTTATATAGCCGCGGCACGGACAACGCAGAAAACACTGTTCTACTTTTGCGTAGCGCAGACCACAAAGAAACCACTGGTCATGTAATGGCTAAGCTCTGTTGAGATGTAACGTCTTTGCGCCTGCGCGGAACTGTGTTTGCCTAGCTGTTGCCAAGAAGCTAGTTGAATAAACCCGTTGTTCCATTGTTCCGTGCATGTATTACTTATAAACGGCCGTTTCTATGGCTCAACCGTTCTTGGATGAAACAAATACGCCACAATATTTCCTACAGAGTAGTTCCCACGTTCACACTACGCCTTTATGTTTATGATGACGGAGTTGATAAGCGAGACCTACCAAAGTGGAGTGGTTCATAGTGAGATGTCTCGAAGGTCGATAAATTTGGTGTAAAATATTTGTGACCGTAATTAATTCGTACAGTTGGTACTCGTGATGGGATGCAGCCATGTTACTGCTGCTTCCAAGAAGGAACTACTTACATTCGAACTTTAAAACGTCTTCTATTCGTTTCGTCTGAGGTATTTCTTTTTAGATCCGTCTTATATATATCTGAACCATGAGGAATTTAAAATTGAATTTACAGCCTCTCGAGACTTAAAGTGTTGTACTGTTGTGTCTGCGTTTGATCGAATCAATGAAATGAAAGAGAAGGCGAGAGAAATCGCCAAGTCCCTTTTGTTGCAGAAGATTTCCACTTCCAGGACCAACTCTAATTTTATGACCCACTCTCAGTCAAATGTAAGTTTCAGACAGTTTAACCTTTTGAGGACCAGCAGTCTATACACTGAACCGAAATATTTTTATTTCCGTTTATATATGTCCAATTTGAGAAAGATATTCCTGAAAACATCGATTCGTGCGAGCAGAGAGACAGACTCCTACAAATTTCGTAAAGGCTCCAAGTATTGGACTGTCATGGAGGTATTTAACAAATAAAATTTGCCATGACGAGTTCTTCAAGGATATAACACCGTGTAGTCCTTATATAGACAACCGCTGTATCGCAGGAACATGTAACCTCCATGTTAGATCTCTGGTTCTGCCTGCTACGCGCTTCGCGCTGATTCAATGCTTGGCTTATTCTTCGACCCTGAAGATCGTGGTGATATGTTCCTCTGAAACGTCAGTTAGCATTTAGTGGACTATAAGGCATTGTATCAAAGATGGTAGAACTCATGATACATTTTGTGTGTCGATTACTTTCATGATAATCCCACATCTCTTAACCATCTGTGAGAACCTAAGATACTAAAGAATTTTTCATTATCATCATCATCATCATCATCATCATCAAAGTAATGCATTATCTCTTGATATGTTCCGTTTACAGTAACTGAACTTTTCCTTACAACTCTTGTCGCTTTTCTTGGTATATTCTCAGAATGGAGGAAGATTATAAAAATATAACTGGGCACAAAAATACCACAAAGCAAATAAAATGAACTATTCCCATGTCTAATTCTATTTAGTGAAATTTTCTCCTTCTGATTCTATCACCGATAAACGGAACGTAATTTATATTGTGGAAATTCACAGAATGGGTCTCGTTAAAAATAAATTATCCTAAGAAATATTCCTTTTACTGATGTGTCACATACCAGACCCAGATGATAGGTGAGGGTGACTGTGGAGCAATTGGTGGAATGAAGATTGGCAGGGGAAACAGAAGTACTCGGAGAAAACATGCCCCAGCGCCACTTTGTCCATCACAAATCCCACTTAACCCTTCTACTGCAGTAAGTATCGTTTGTGTCGGGTGTGGTGAATTGTTGCTGGTGTTACCAGCACAGTCATTCTTGGTGCTGTATGCCGCTGGCATCATGACCATACTTTATCGTCTCAAATTGAGACTGCCTGGGCCGGGTCGGGTAAATTTCTGGTAGTCCTCGCCAGCATAGTCATTCTCAGTACTACCGTCTGTAAAATGTTCATGAAACGAAAAATCAGAGGTCAGGGCCCAAGGGGACTGTTGTGCCAGTGGCAAAAAGAGACCTGTAGGAACTTCTCACGAATGTCAAGACCAGGGGCTACAAGCAAAGCAGAAATCTCACTCTCCGGATTTATATTGATATCCGGCTCCTGGGTTTGACAGAGGGGCTGAAGTACAAGGTTTAACTTAACACGGCCCGTCACTATGTATATTAAGCGTTCTTCCTTTCCAGCCTGTCTGTTCCTCTATAAGATTGGCTGATACTTCCAACATAACTTCGGGTGCCTAACGCATCGTATCTCTCTCTATGTGTATAGTCCATTAACTGTTTTGGAATGCGCTCAGGCTCAATTCTTTAACACGATGAATCCAATTAAGTCTATTAATCTGAATTCTCTTATCTAAATTTAATATGTTTAATTTGTTTTTCTAATTACCGGGTTTCTAATTTGATCCTTTAATATCTACCCCGCCACATACCGGAGAAATTACGTTAGTTAGTTAGTTATTTAGAGAGGGTGGGTTTCCCCATGCACCGCGACCAGTTTGATCTATTGTGCTTCCCTCTATGATATTCTACCAGTCTCTTTACCCTGCCGATAAATTGTGCGTACCATCAGTCCCGCTGAGCAAGCGAGTTCGGCCACTTGCTTAGCGGTGTCTATAATGCTTCCCCCATCTATCGGAGGCCTTAGAGGCTATTGTTGGGCGGGAAACGTCCTGGAATTTGGCTCAGTGATCCCCTTTTGGGGATATGAGGTTCTTTTACGTGCCGTAAAGTTACGACACGGGACACACAGCTTAAAGTCCCTCCCGGAGGACTTGTTCCCTGAATTTTTCCGCCCTTAAAAATTCGACCACATCTGCCGGGTATTTGAACCCGCGTACCACGAGTCATGAGGTGGGAACGTTACCTCTAGGCTACGGAGGCCGCTGGAGAAATTACGTTATTTATGTCTCTTGCCCCTGCAGTATTTGACAGCTTCCAAGTTTCAGAGCTGTATGTTAATGTTGGGACAGCCTGAGTTTTGTAAAATTTAACCTTTGTTTCCTTCGATATCCTTTTATCCAGTATTTCTCTTAATGTCCTGCATATTTTTTAAATTTACTCATCATAATATCCAAATAGTTATTCTCAAAATTGAAGTAGTGCACTAAAAAGAGTTAAAACGATTTATACATGAGCGTATATACATACATATATATGATTATGTGAAAGAGAGAAAGAATGTGTGTGGGAGAGAGATAGTTCGAGTGAGCGCATGTTCTGATTTATCTCTTAAGTAAGTTTATATGTTAATGACAGCAGCATACTTAAGAACCTGCGCAGTATATGTGTTCTATTGGGATCAGCTTAAATAGACATCCTTGGTACTTTCTTGCTTCATACAAATTTAATCACATATACAGGAGCTTCTGGAAACCTCGAATTCGGAAGGTATGAATTCATTTAAGTTCCTACTAAGACGGGCTTTCTATCCAGCACAATTCTCATTTCCAAGGTAATATTTGTTAAACAGATTTACGGGCATGCATACAAATCCAGTTTAGTGGAACTGGGGCCATATTTCAGAGAGATAAGGCTCACAGTCGCTGCATGCTACATGGCTCTAACCGGATTTAAATTTCCACCAATTGTCACGCAGTTGCTTCGCAAAGTCTGCTCCATTACACATATTTTCAACTGTGGATTATTATAAACATTATAAGCAATTCGTTCATTCTGAAAAAAAAATCATTTCTTGACATTAAATTTGACATTCTCACATCTGTGACTATGAAGATCATTGTTTTGTTGGATTTGACGCCGTGCAGTCCGGTAGAATATTACCGATATTCTGGAGCATTGCACTGCCTGAATCTCCATACTACAGTTATACTGTTACGGGTCTGGTACTAGCTGGCATTACCTTGAACTTCTGACCCAGTAACAGGGAATATCGCTGCTATACCACAATATTAACATGGAATTTGTTGTAGAGAAGAAACCCCACGTGCTACATTTACGTAGCATTTGCTCGTAGACCTGAAAGGAAGAGATGACTCACACGTGAGATCAAGGTGGCCGTAGTTGGATAATATTAGAATAGACCTAGCAGAAATTAAGTCTGAACGCGTGGAGTATATTCATTTGCATCAGAACACGATCTTATGGTAATGGATGTTTATCCAAACGGCAATTGACCTTCATATTATATGAACAGTGGAGAATTTATTGGTCAGTTTGGCAACTATGAACTTGTATATATTTCCAGGTTTCCACGGCTGTGTGTGTTTAGATCGTGGCGTTCTGTGTTGTGACACCTTGTAGTTTCGTAGGTAGAACTCAGTATTTCGGAGAAATATACTGCCTCCATTTCAAGGCCAAACCTGAATGCCACCATCTGGATTACAAATACAGCACGAAACATACGCCTGTTTAACCAGGACACATTACTGTATATATCGTTAAGTAGTATGTGTGAATATAGACGGGGTTTGGTTTGGTGAATAGATTGAGTGACCACTTATACACACTTCTCGGAACTACAAGTAATTAAAGCACCTTCGCTAATCTCCATACTTTATAAATCACCATAGCACCAGCTAAGCTTTTTCTAGCCTGTTATATCTTCACGAGCCGTTCCCTGGTAACTGCGTCTAACAGTGAAAATGTCTTGAGCTTCCGCACTCAAGTCCTCTCTTCACATGCTCCCGTACAGAACTGACTATCAGCTGCCTAAGTCAAAGTCTTGAGTCAGATTTATTTTACGACAGGCGATATACCGCCAATCAGTTCGTCTTGGCGACAAGGCCCTTGAGACTCACGACCAGCATTCTTCTTTCCAATGAATGTTTGCTTTCATAGTCCTTATGTAACATTTTTCTGACGAGAGGATGGGTCTGTAGTATACAGATGAAAGAAACACGTAGAAAATGCGCTAATATTACAATTTCAGTGACACATTTCTTACTGGTAGTGCCCGAAGTTCGCAGTTGTAATAACGAAAGAAAACTCGAGGGTCAGTTTCTAAGCCCATTGTGCATACTGAGCTCGGAGGTAATTTTCACGGAGACTTAATCGACAAGCTTACTCAATGTAACAGAAGAAATTCGTCATGTTTACCAAAACCATCTTACAAAATACGTACTGTTTCATTCCTTCAGTCGACACATGCAGAAGACTTGCTGATTACACGAAGAGTCTAATCTTGACTAAAGGTGCTCCATGTATTTTACATAGGTTAGGAAATGAAAGAAGGACGGACGGGAAAAGAGGATAGAAAAGAAGTGGAAAGAAGGAGAAGAAGGTATTAGAAACAAGGAGGGCAGAAAGTGAAAGAAATTGGGGTCGACAGCACACTAACCCCTGAAATGAAACAGGGACGTCTCAGATAAGTTACATGTTCAACCGATTCGATTAATCGCACAAGATGATATCGTTGTATTAATTGCCTGTCGATACTGAAACTTGTGTTTGATTTTCTAACCGCTGCTCACAGTGTGAGAGGAAATAAAGTGGGCTGGAAGACAGCGTTTCAGAAGGTGGAAGATCAGTAGCTTTTCATTTTGTGTCTGTGTCCAAAATGACATGGAGATCTCTCACATTCGATGGGAATTGGGATGTTACCGTCACGGTAAAGGAACTTGAAGCATAAAACTGATCACTTCAATACGAAGTACGAAAATTTTGAAATATACGTGATTCACCGTCCCCAGCAGTCGCTCGTAGCGTGTTGGAAGGACACGAGAAAGACGTATGTGCGTGTTTGTATACACACGCACACAAGTGAACAACATAAATACAGACATTGACATATGCACATTTTCATAATTAAAAAGAAAGCCCTGTCATTTCGACATCGGGAAAGATCATGTAATTAGGTGGGGTCAAATAAAGTATTTATGTTACTACATTTCATTCCAAATTTAAGATGTTAATGTATTTATATTAGCTATTGTAATAATGACGCTTACATCATTGAAGAAGCTTAATGTAGATTTATTTCTTTAGCCATTCTACTTAGCTACTTCAGATTAATGTGCTCGTTCATGCTGTCATTACGAGATGTGTGTCAGCTGGTTTCTTGTAAGATATGAAAAATATTTCTCTGACCAAAGTTATGAGATATATTTGTTGTGTGCCTACTGCAGCAGATGAAATTAATAAAGGAGTATAATGTTCTTAAAGGAAGAATTTATTATATTTGTGTTAGACACTTTTAGTTTATATTTGCGAAATGTCAATACTATTACGAATTCTCGTTTTAACCCATGCTAAGAGGCTGTGATGACACATTCTAGCCATCACTACTCATTAAACAAATTTAGAAAAGTCAAAGAAGTCTAGCAAATATCTAATTCAAATAGACTTCGTTGGTTTCATAAATGCTATATTACATGTATTCTAAATTTTCAGTTTAAAAATTTGAAAACTTCGAAATTTACGAACCTTAAAACTTCTTTTCGGCTTATTTTAAAAAATGTAGGCTTTCAGAGAAATCAGACCTCGAGTTGATACATAGTGAACTGACGACACAAGGAGACGTAACCTAATATAAGTGGCTCTGTCATAACTTCCGCCTTACAGGTCCGGAAGTTAACCATGTTCGTATTATTGATCATAGGTATAAAGTAGAGCTTCTGCCTGACCTTCATTGGCATACTCATACCAAGTTTAATGAAAACTGTAAAGTGTAAGATTTGAGGTTTTCACGGCGGTGACTATGAAGAAAACAGTCTTCTGGGATGTGGCACCATGTAGATGTGGTGTTAACCGACGTTTCGGAGGAACGTATCGCTTTCATCTTCAGGGTAGAAGGGAAAATAACAAACCCGCAAGCGAAGAGACCATGAGAACCAACACCAGTCTGTTTGTACCGGTTCTCATGGTCTCTTCGCTTGAGGATGTCTTATTTTTCCTTCTACCCTGAAGATGGAAGCGATACGCTCCTCCGAAACGTCGGTTAACACCACATCTACACGGGACCACATCCCAGAAGACTGCTTTCTTCAAAAAGCTAAAGTAACTGGATAACACCCCCCCAAAAAGAAATGATATTCAGCGTTATGAACCCGCGAACATTTTATCCTGTCCCCAGTTAGGTGTTGGAAGTAATAAAATAGACGCACCAAAACGGAACGAAATTATACGAGCAGAAATTTTTTAGGTATAATCCGACCTCTTGATCCCGTGCTTATTGCTTGCATCTGTAGTATAAGATTGGTACCACTTTCTATTTGCATCTGCAGATCTTGGCCGTGTGTCCCTATAAGATGGAAGGCGCTCTATATGTCTTGTCATGTTACAGTTACATAGAAATAATATGCATATACAGAAAATATGTACGAGTATATTAGAAGCGAAAAGAAGAATATTATCTGTCTAATCATATTTCATAACTCAGTGTAAAATTATATACGTGTATTAATGCATGTAATATGTGTTGTAGCGTGTTCAGCAACACGGGAGAGTCGAATTGAGGCATAATCCGTAATATAACTCTGATCTTTAACAGAATCAGTGTTCTGTCGGATAACAGAGTCCTACATATGTAAGTATTGTATATATAGACACATTAATATGTTTGTATTCGTCCCATAACTGATTCACATCAATAGAGAATTTAAAAACAATGACAGATACGAGTGTATAGTAGAGAACACAGTGACCAACACTTGATATTCTGTCCAGAATTCTGAGCACTGTGTAACAGTCAGGAGATCAGAAGAACTCCAACACAACTTTAACCAGTGCATCTTGATACGTGGACGTGCCCTGTCAAAAGTAGACATATGAAGTTAATGCGTAGAGTGAGCATACCCGTAAGGGCAATATATATATTCCAGAGGATGTATTCATATTAGTGATTTCGGTCTAATTATTTTATAATTTAGTGTCTTTTATACATAAGAATATGTATTGTCAGGTGTATTAGTGATTATAGGCGGGGTTTGAATTGGTGAATAAATTTATTGACCACTTACAGGTCGTAAATACAAATATAACATTATTGCTGATCTCCACACTACAGATCACTTCACACTAAATCTTCTCAGTTTATTTTCTCTAGTCACTACTTGGTAACAGCTCTCCGCAATAGCAGTTTCTCTGTAATGTCTTCACTAGACGTTTCCTGGTATGAATCTTAGCACTGGAGATTCTTCCGCTTTCGTTGTCCGCTGGTTAACATTCCACATCTGAACCTTCAACTCGCAACTGCTTGTAGTATCGATGGTCTTCAAGATAACTCCTCGGCATGGACTCCACGGAAAACACAGTTTTCTGTTGTCGAGAATGCGTGTTTTATTATCCCGTTACTTAGCAACGGATATATGCGAACTGTATAGAAAACACCTCTTGACGCTGAATCTGTTGTTGCGAGCGCGTATTTCGGGCGTTGCCTGGAAATGTGTCTATATGTCGCAAATGTATATATATATATAAAGTAAAGCTACCCCTGCAACAGACCGTGAAGGCCCATAGGGTTGTGAGACGTTGAGAGTCCCACATTATCTAGACAATCGGCTCAAAGATGGCGGTAAGGTTGTCAGCCCTACGCGCCTCTCGCGCTTTACTCCCCAGGAAAATTATTTAATTAATTCCTTGTACTCATTTCTGTTAGAGGCTGAGTCGACACCAGGGCCATAGTGAGGCCGGAAGGATTAGGTCAATTGAAAATATCCAATGACCTCATCGGGACTTGAACCCGCGACCTTCCGGCTTGTAGCATAGTGCCTCAACCAACTACGCTACCGCGTGCCCCGATATAAATACGTGTGTATATATATATATCTGTGTGTGTGTTTGTATACAAATTACGACGAAGTCCACACTGTTGACCACTAATAATTTCGTCTTTCATGTTCTCCTACATCGAACATTAGGTCCAAGTGTTTGTTCTTGCCTTCGTTTCCTGTGCCTTCCACGGCTTCTTCTTCCGTGAAGATTATAGTCCATAATTTGTCTGGGAATTCTGTTTTCGGGCATGCGTTGTGCGTAGTTGTTTCCAGGTCTTTCTGTTTTTATTAACGTTGTCATTTAAACTGTCTACACTTAGTTTATTCTTGTTGCCATTTCTAATCTTATCTCGTGTTTCTATTCCAAGCACTGGTTTTAAGAATCGCTTTATTACCATAGTTTTACACAATTCCTATGGGGTACGTATTTTTGTTTTATTTCTGAGGGTTAATTTCGCTCTTAAATGGAGTATTCCTAAACAGAATAAGATTGGATCGATTTTTGTGCGACGTCTGTAATGAATCACTGCAGTTTGATTTATCGCCTGTGATTCCATCAACTACAGCTCATTGTATTCTTCATGAGGACCGCATGTCACCCTTCGTTACAGTCCTCGGAAGGTCCAGACACGTTCAGGTACACACTAAATGCCTGGATTGTCCGAAGCCATTCTTCTTTTCAGTTCTACACTGATTTAATTATTAAATAAGAGACAGTTCACCTCAGTACACAAGGTATTAGCAATACTTACTGCAACAAATCGGACAAACAGTGAACGTTGTGTATTTGTTAATACAGATGGTTAGAAACGCAAGTAACACGAGCAGACGCTGAAGATACACAAAAGAATAGCTTAGTTAGTTAGTTAGTTATTAGACAGGGTGGGTTTCCCCATGCACTTAGACCAGTATTGGTCCATTGTGCTTCCCTCTATGATATTCTACCAGTCTCTATACCTTACCGATATTGGTGCGTTCCATCAGTCCCGACCGAGCCAGCGAGTTCGCCTCTACTGGCTTGGCGGTATCTATAATGCTTCCCCCATCTATCGGAGGCGTTAGAGACTACTGTTGGGCCGGAAATGTCCTGAATTTGGCTCAGTGACCACCTTTGGAGATATGAGGTTCTTTTATGTGCCGTAAAGCTACGACACGGAACCCACGGCTTAAAGTCCCTCCCGGAGGACTTGTTCCCTGAATTTTTCCGCCCTTAAAAATTCGACGACCTCCGCCGGGTTTTTGAACCCGCGTACCACGAGTCATGAGGTAGGAACGTTACCTCTAGACTACGGAGGCCGCTAACGAATAGCTTACACATAATATACACGGGCCCTCTGAATCTAAATTATTGAACTAATAAAATCATGTGCCGCATGATTGGCTGCATACATGTCTTCTCTTCTATCTCTCGAAGTCAACGGACACCCAAGGTCTGGGATGCTACTAACTACGGCTGCGAGTTCCAGGGATGATGCAAATGTGCTCAAAGTGTTTGAGGGAAACAGTATAATGTTAAATAGCAAAATGCTTCTAAGCCATTTCTGAACGTCTGTAAATCTCTGAACACGATGCTTTATCTCTTTCTAGAATCACTTATATCGTATTATGGTCTTCTGAGTTATGAGACCGTGTAGTCTAGAAAGTTTCGTAGGACATTTTACCTCCACAGACTACACAATGTCAAACCGCAGTATGAATCTTCACCCACTCATGGAGCTGAGTCCTTCCTGACAAGCCGCCAGTTGTGCAGATACTCAAGAATTTCCCAGCATTTTATGGAACCCGAAGGTTCATTACTGTTACTACCGTGTGTAAGAAGAACGTGACGAAAAGGTAATCTGAAAATTTCCTCAATTGCACTTCTGTGCTACACCTGCCGAGACAAACAGTACACTCAGAACACCCGTTTCAACTACTGCACTTGACCATATCCGGGTATCTTATAAACATTTGTATGTACTAGCGCGTATCCGGGGACCGAAGCCGGGCTGCACTACCACAAATCTGTTCCCTAATCCATTGACAAAGTGATAATTTCTCTAATAATTTCCCAGTTCCTGTTATTGTCCACATTATGACGAAGTTTCCTAAGGCTCCAAACTGTTTAATATTTTAACCTGGCACTTATCTTTAACATAGAAATCGGTATGAAATATTCTGTGTTATACCCTTCCATGTCAAAATTTAATATATTGTGATATGTCAAACCGTTGTTGAGCAACGGGATGTGGAACGAGTTACCACGAAGAGAGTGAAGTTCCAGCATCCGCCGAATACAGTTGAAGCATTCGAAGCAGTTGAAGTGAATTATGTAAGTGTAAAAGCGAAGTACGTACAATAAATATTCGTCACAACCGAGACCGGTGTGAAGTTATTTGTCGCGTTACATAGGCAACACACGACAACTGGTGTCAGAAATGGGATTGGACTAGAACACTAAAGCACCACACACACACACACACACACACACACACACACACATACACAAAAATGGAGTCACAACAAATGTTGGAACTCAGGCTGGTCAGGGTGGAGACCATGCAAGAACTGATCAGAACTAATCAAGAAATAGCAGACGCTGTCTGCTGGCCATGCAAGAAGAAATGAGAAGCGCCCGAGAAGAAATGAGAGCCGATAGAAAAGACTGGCGAGAAGAGATGGTCGCCAGGCACAAGGAGATGGTCGCCGAACTCAAACCCGAGTAAAAGAACTTAATAATATAATTTTAACAAACTGGTCATAGGCCAATATAGAATACAACGATATTAATGAAGATGATTGAACCTTGATAACAGAACAACGAATAATACGATTAATTAGAATTTTGTACATTTTTTCTTATCAAAATAATCTAGATAACGACAATAGAAGGCCTAAATACGCCCCAGAATTAAACTGCATGATATATTTAATGTAGAAAAGTTGCGTTTGACAGTTTCTGTTAATAATATTTAAGAAATATGACGCCATCAGTAGCACGATATTTAATTAAACCTTTTAATTTTCCTTCAGTAATTGCTTTATATCTGTTCGTGACAAACCAAAAATAAAAATTACGCTTTTAAACTGGTGGCAATGAATAGAAGCCAACACTTCAGGCGTAGAGCTCCTTTTGCGGCTTTCGTTTGACGTTCAGCATGCCTTGATCTCACACAAACTTTACGTAGAGGTGCCGAGCTTCTTGTGACAATGAAGTCAGTCGTCTAAACTCTGGTCTTTAATAAATGTTCCGCTCTACAAGTCCCGGTCGTCCTGTTCAGTAGGCAGATGGGTAGGCCGACGCACGGACAGTAAACAGGAAAGACCGACTTAATGCTAGTCCTACTAGAAATTTAACCACTTTCAATAAATCGAGAGGCGAGATAAATTGAGAGACTACGAGGAAAGAAAATTAGAGGAGAAATGTAAAATAAACACATCGAAGATGAATTGTAGTCTACAGATAATCATTCGCAGGAATTGGTCGGAAGTAGGAGAAAGATCGCACCACTATCGATACTTTGAATGTATCCTCGGATCATTAGTATTCCTTAAATTAAGCTTATGCACAAAATGGATGGACATAGCGTCCCCGTTAGCAGTTACGTGCCTATCTCTATTTTGAACCATTTTTCAAAATTATTTATGTTTTTTTTTATGGCCATGTTTCACATTACATAAAGTTTTAATGAAGTCCCCACCAGCATGGTTTCACTAAATCTAAATTCATCATCACGAGTTGTGTAACGTATCCTGATTTTATCACACCCTTAGTCGGCTCTCGACTTCTAGCTGATGCCATTTATTTTGATCCTTACTCCCCCACATCCGGCTTCTTCCTAAGCTTAGTGCTCTGGACTATCTGATGCTTATGGAAGCCTTTTTTGCAGTTCCCTAGTTAACAGATAAGCCCAGGTCCTGTTTCTTGAAATATTTCATTGCCTTCCTAAGTAAACCCCGGTGTTCCTCAAGAATATATTGACATGACGCCTGAAAGCTGGAGTTGTCCATTGCTAGAAAACGACTCACCACGAAATGAACACACGTTTCCGCCGCAACAAATAGACACAGTAACAGATGAAGTTTTGTATATAGTGATCTACATTCCGTTCGCCTCGAAGTGCAGTTCAGGAGATTTCGGTTGCAAGTGATTCTTCATTCGTCATTCGTCACACTGGAAGAGAAGACACTCGTATTTCGGTAAGGAATCGGGCGAGTCGCAGACAGACATTGATTGTGAGCTGTTTTAGTTGATTGAAAGTGAAAGGAATTGTAAAGAAATGACAATAAATCAAATCATCCAACCTAGAACCCTTTATCAATTGTCGCAACCCTAGATACGCGATGATATATTCTGTGGCCTATATTTCTCACGTGTTTAATAGCGACTTCTGTAATGTAAGTAACTACCCTAAGATTCGCAGATGATATAAAAACATATCCGGTCTCGAATCTGAGACAATAAAATATGGTCGCGAGTCCCAAGGGACACAGACCCGAGAAAGACTGCGCTGGCAAGGGCCAGCAGCGTATGATACAATCTGATGTTGATTCTATACGAGGTCGTTGCGCTGGTATGAAAATCAGTATTGGTAGAACTAGACTTATATCCGTTCCAAAGGAAACTAACTTATTGGTCTATGAGTGTAAACTCTATGAGTTCTTCATAACCCGTTCCGAGTCCATTAAAGACCTGGAATGAAGTTCTTTTGTCTAGTTGGCAGCGAAGCCTTCGTCTGTTCATCACGTCAATATCTGTACATAGTAAGAGTTAGATCGAAGCTTGAATGCACCGCTGTTCTTTGGCGTTCCATTACGTCTGTTGATGCCAACAAATTGGAGAGCCTCCAACAGAAGTTTGCAAACCTCTGGTTTAATCGTTTCTTTCCTCCAGCCAATTGCACCTATGTTCTTCCTTTAGGGAAGTGTCAGTTGCACATCTGACATAAAATGAAGTATTACACTCATTCGATGTTCCTTATTCGAGTTTACCTTGACTTTAAATTCTGTCTTCTTTCGTTGGAAACTGCTGTTACTTGAGTTCCTGCTCGGCGTATGGGAAAATTGTCTAGTTCAATGTCTGTTCTTCAGTGTCCTTCAGCTAGATGCTCTTCAGCTGCTAAATGTTTGTATGGACGTTGACACTATGTGGAACAACAACCGGTTTCCTTAATAATGTTTTCATAACTATTAAAACATTAATTTTATTCTGTATTGTTTCATGTACTGTATATATGTTTCTTCTCATCGTATCATGGTTAACATTATTCCACAAATTGAATGGTAATTGTCCAAATTGTACAGGTTATATTGTTTTTTCTTTATATCTATGATTGCAGTTATTTTACAACTGGGTTTTTGGCTGTTGAGTGAGTACGTAAATATATAAATAATATAATTTAATTATTATTATTGTTATACAATAAGTTCTGGGAACGACTTGAGAGAGTTGGGAGAGAGGGGCCGCGAAGCTTTTAATTTCGGAAGAATTAATCGCATACTCTCCTTTGATACAACACGGACCACATAGAAGACAACGCATACAATAATTATTCTGTTGTTACATGTGTATTTGTTGCCGCGGTAACCTTTCTATCTAGCCGTTGTCTGCAGCGATAGAGGGACAGACATACTCGTATATACACACAGATTGATGGGAGGGATTTATAAAGTACGCCTTTGAGATGGGCTCAGAAGTTTCATAAAGACTGGTTTAGGTATTCAATAGTTGATAAGAGAGTTCTCACAGACACACAGACAACATGATGATCTCATATGCATATGTTTATATATTTTTATGCGTAATGTTGGCTGCAGAACGTGACTCCCACTCCAGTGTATATTAGAGAAACAAAACAACGGTAACGTACTGAAAATGGAGACAGATCAGTCTCCAAATCATAGCAACTTTTAACTGGTATTTCAAATCGTAAGCAATGGGTGATGTCTGAAGAAAATGCATGAGTAATGCAAATAGTGAATATGTTGGTCATCTGAGGAGCTATGCGGACATTCACTTTGTAGCATGGAATTAGGTCAGAAAACCCCCAAACATTTTGTTACATCATGCAAGATTTTTGCCCAAACGTTCACTTGCTTACTGATATGTTGGGATTTTGGACTTTATCCATCGTCCTGGTTTTTAAGATAACAAATAAAAAACACGACGTTTCGGAAACTGGATCTGTTTCCGTCCTCAGGACCTGAGGATCTTAAAAACCAGGACGATGGATAAAGTCCAAAATCCCAACATATCAGTGTGTTATACACCATCGTCAGAATCCTATAGTAACTACTTGTTCACTTGCTTCTTCGAGAAATTTAAATTCTGAATTCCTAATTGCACAAAGTTAGAGAAAATTATGCCTTTAACAATTTAGCGAGAAGAGTTTCCTCATATCTCAAAAATGTATGTATGTTTGTCCATTATGCTTTCATAATTGAGTGACTGACTTAAGCAAAGCAGTTTTACGTCGTTAGTTACATTTTTATTGCTAAGTGCGCCAGGAATACCTTCTCAATACCGCATAACAGTTTGTATAATTTGCAATTTCAAACTACTGACAGACCGCATTTAACCTTGGTACTTACCGCATTGTGAAAAAAAGTTGTTTCTAATATGCTGATAAAATATCTGCCCCGCCATAATCAGATCAATGCAACAAACGCACGCGAGTCTGAATTAAGCCCACAAGCTGCGGTCCGCGTGCCACGACAGGGACAGTTCTGATTTGTAGCATGTGAACACGCAAGCGGAACAAGAAAGCGTTTCAATTCTTTCATAATGGGAAAAGAATTTAACCCACCCACACATTTATCGCTTATGTATGAATATACGGTAGGATCCAGTACCCACTATTCATTCATTCATCAGTAATCTGTCAGACGACAGGTCCACAGTCTCTTCCAAAACAGTTCCTCCACTTGAGGCGATCTAGAGCTTTCTCCTTCAAATGAAAATATCCTCTTCTGTCCCCAAGGTCATCCAGCATCTCCTTACGTCTTCTTCCTTGTCTTCTGGTCACTTCTATCCGCCCCTCTATCTTTCCTTCAATGACTTCTTTTAGAAGGCAGTTACTACCCACTACTATGGATATTTTTAGAATTTTATGGTATGCAGTGCAATGGCTGTTTAATGGTGTATAAGGACGCAGTGTAGTAGTAAAATTAAACGAATCTTATCATATCAGATAAAATTAAAACTACAAAAAGGGTACGGGAAGGACGTGACCTCTACCCTTCTTATATAACGCATATGTATGTGGTACTCTGGTTGAATGCATGCCTAAATTTTCCACCCTGAAAATGGAAGCAGCAGACAGTAAACACATCCATCTGAGGAACATGTAACTGAGTTTCAGCATTTTTGTACTCGCTTTAAACATTGAAGCGCATGCTACTTTAGCGTAGCTGAATCCGTGTCTGCTCTAGATTGACATTCTCGAAAGCGCGTGTTATTTGTGTATGACTGATATGAAAATTGTGCCGTGTGTAGGAATCGCGCCTCTGAGAATTGTTCTAGGTTTTCATCTCCCTGTCTATGGATCATTTGAGCATGTTACCCCTACAAATTCCTTCCCATTACCCTTTTCGTTTCGCGACACTTCTCTGAGCCTCAACGGCACTGCTTGCAGAGAACTTGCATGTGGAAGTTCTCTCTTAAATCTCATTTGGTTCCAATGGCCGAAAATTGTTTAAGTTATTTTTAATCTCTCGTAGCGGTCAGTGAACCGATGACATTTATGTCCTTATATTTCCCCAAATTTTGCAATTTTACAAATATGATAGGTTTTCTTTTAGATTTCGTTTACATTAGTTCGTCTTCTCGATTTCAGTTTGTTTGCCAATTGTATATTTGGTTTTTTCCTGATATGCACTTTGTTTTAAGCTAAACAGTACTTGTATCTTTTCCTAAAAAAATTTATATTCATGTTACAATTAAATTTAAAATGAACAAGTCAAGGAGGAGGAGGTGAGCAGGGTTTGTAAGCATTCATGGATGCGAAGAGCATACAGAGCTTTGGCGGGAAAGCCAAGAGGAGAGAGACCTCTAGGAAGACTTGCACGTAGGTGGTTCTTAGAGATGTAGGATGGGGCGTTATGGATTGGATTAATCTGACTTAGGACAGGAACCATTGGATGATTCTTGTGAATACGGTAACCAACCTACGGGTTCGACAAAATTTTCAGAAGTTCCTGAGTAGCTGAACGACTAGTGGCTTCTTAAGGAGACTCTGCTCCATGGAGTAACTTATATGGCACATGTTACTGTTAAAGATAAACTTCCACCCTGAGTTTACTTGCACGCCGTATTTTGTTAGCCACCTTCCATATAGACGATCCATGGTAAGCAGATCAGGAAGGAAAGAAGGACTAGCGGTGCGTAACTTATATTACAAACAATTGTAAGGAAATGCTCTACTTCTTCTGGCTTATTTTGGACTTCATCCATTGTCTGGTATGTAAAAGAAAAAAGACCACGACGTTTCGGAGCTAGTCTCACTCCAGTGATTGAGACAACTCCTTCTAACGGGCCCAACTGAGTAGGTTTTATCCTTCCCTACCTACCTGAAGACGGAGACAGATCCAGTCTCCGAAACGTCGTGGTCTTTTGTCTTGTACATACCAGACGATGGATGAAGTCCAAAATACGCCAGAAGAAGTACAGTATACACCATCGTCAGAATCCTTTCAAGTCTATCGGAAATGCTCTAGTTGTGCTGCAGATTCACATCAGCTGAAATCACAGTAATCATGGGTAAGTATATGCTCTCTTCACTGATGTTTCGTCGTATTAGCGATATGCATCTTGATAAAGGTAAAGTTGTCTCTGTGCTTAATTAGATAGGTACTGTGTCATGAAGACATGGGGAACTGGTGATATAGTTCCACCTTTCTTTACCTCGGTAGTATTTGGAGGGGAGTGGTCAGCTTCACGCCTCAGCCTCTTTACCCCCGGGGAAAGAGCCCCCAGCACCCATTGGATACAAAGCTGAATGGGCTCAAGAGTCGGTCTGGACGTTGTGTAGACTAGAAAAATTTTGAACTGACGGGAATCGAAACCGGTTGCCCCAGTGCGAAGCCCATCGCTATACAGACTAATCTAGTTTGACTCCGTATATACCTTGGGGATACTTAAAAGCAATGCGGTAGAAACCACTCGAATACAATGTTAACGCTTAGATTTTTCAATATATTTTTGTGTTGCAGATGTTTATATTTTAATGTAGAACTCTCTGTATTGAATTGGAAATAAAAACGAATTTTATTCATTCTCACTCCTCATTTTTAGTCATTAGAAAAGCGTGGAGTGAAGAATAACGGGTTAACTACGTTCCAAAGAGAAGGGTGGCTTTCTTCCATTTACCAGAAGAGCAAAAGCTTTGAAGCAGTGATCTGACCACGTACAGTACCTGCTGTGAATGATCAAGGAACATTAAAAGCAACATTGCTATTGTTGCAGCTGACTGGTCAAAGTGAACGGTTGATCTTTGCGGTCGGGATCACGATCTCATCTGTGACTTAGCTGAGCCTTTCATTTAGACTCGCTCGCTCTCTAATTTCGCACGTCGAAGTGTGACTCTTTGTAGCTTTAAAACACGCAATTAGGGACGCCCACAAAGCACACTAACTTCTGGTCTTTGTCGATGATGATGATGATGATGATGTGTAGAGCAGTAACGCTGGTAAGAAGCTAGGGGAAGGCACGCAACACACAGTGACATCTTCTCTTTGCATTTTGATCGTAATGATTACCCTTGAGATTGTCGTAAGACAGTACACCGATAGAGCCGCTGCACAGTAGGAATAGGATATATGAGAATCAGAATCATTAGCGTGATAATCCTTCTATTTTATATNGCTTATAGGATATTGGTTGGAAAGACACAAGGAAAGAGACCACTGGGAAGACCAAGGCGTAGGTAGATAGACAATATTAAAATGGATCTTAGAGAGACAGGATGGGATGGTATGGATTGGATTGATCTGGCTCAGGATAGGGACCAGTGGAGGGCTCTTGTGAACACGGTAATGAACCTTCGGGTTTCATAAAATTGTGGGGAATTCTTGAGTAGCTGCAGAATTGGCCGCTACTCAAAAAGGGCTCAGCTCCATGAGTAAGTAAGTAAGTAAGTAAGTATACCATTCCTAGCTGGTTGAATGAATTACTGCTTCTTCCGGTAGGTGGATCTGTCAGCAGTATTCTCTCTATCGTCAGTTGTTATCACTTCCCTAAGAAAATCTTAATTAGAAGTGCCTCTTTGAACCCGTATTTTGTACTTTTTCGGTACTGGATATTATGATTTTACTAATGGATTCTGACTGCCGGTCACAGTGGCGGCGCGGTCTAAGGCATGAATTGTCTTCGCTCGCTCGAACGCTGGGATCGTGAGTTCGATTCCCACTCAAGGCATGTATGCGAATTCTCTATGTTTGTGTTATCCTATGTTTAGGTAGTGGCCTTGTGACGCGCTGATCACTCGTCCAAGGAGTACTACAGTCTTTGTAAAAAAGATTACGAAACTAAAGAGACCAGGGTCCAACAAAGGGTTGTAGAGTTATTGATGTATGAATGAATGGACTCTGACTATATTGAGCGTACAGCATCAAGTAAGCGCGTAAGGCTGAGGTTTTAGTTGGAGATTCCGTAGCACTAGATTAGCTTCAATTTAAAGACTGTTGTGGAACTGCCAGCGGTATGTGATTAGAATTAGGTAGTCGGTCGGTACAGTTCGCTTGCGGACTAAAAACACGGAGTTTTCTTTTTTGTTATTAGGTAGGTAGTCGTACCGAAACGACGTCTTATAAAGACAACCATTTGTAAGTTTACACAAGAGAGTTAAAGACGAACCCTGAGAAGGTTTTGGGGCACCACGGCTTCAAGATTATTTGGCGTGCATTCTTTTAACCTTTCAAATTTCGAAAACAAATCCACTGTTGTGGCTGGATAATAAGGCTGTTGTTCTCGTGGAGTCATGTGTTCCTTAAACCATTTTAGTTCCAAATATTGATATTTGAGGATTCTAACATGTTACGCCGTCTGGTGGGGCTAAAATTAAGAGCTTTGGAAGTTGTCAGTTCCCAGTGCCCCTAAGCTTCCAGTGGATACGCAACCGTGCCGCACACTTGACTTTTCTGAATGCTGCAGCTCATGGGGAACTGCCAAAACGGCTCGAAAGCGAAATTAAATGAGCAGATAATGGATACGAGTCCCTCTCTAGCGTTTCCATGCCATGTTCACGGCACGAGTGTCTTGAGAATGCCAGTGTAATTTTTATTTATGTTAATATATCCATCTGCGTCCTCCTGGGATTTTCGGAAATCCGATGTTTAAGTGGGACTTTTTTTTTTAGTCATTGCTTCGTTGAACGTGAGTGTAACAATTTTTTATGTAGACAATTGTACTGTTTTTCCTGGGATAATTCTACGGTACATATTGTGTATGTGAACCGGAAAATGTTCAGAACATTGTCGTAATGAACAAAATTAACTCCCGCATGTTACATAAACTTTCGTTACTTTTTCATTTGGTTCCAACCCACCCAGGAACGCTTGCTTGTAGACCTGCCAAAAGAATTTCTGTTATCCATTATTTATAAGAAATTTAAATATAAAACTTAAATGTTCATAATATGGATATGCACTCTTCACTGATCTCTACGATGTCATGGGAATTAAGGAGAGAGATACAAAGTCCTCATGTATATTTATTAGTGTCCAAAACAACAGCCGCATACCATCCGTCTAGAGCGAAGTTTTCACGCCAGAGACACGCTTAGTTTCCGCAAGATTAATGTCTGTATGGGTGGAGAGTGAAGCTGTGTGTTATAAAGGCACAACTGCTTTCTGTAAAGGCAGGCGATGTTTGACTCTTTGTATTGTGTCCATTATTTTTATACGTCATAAGCAAAGAGTAAAACTAGGCCAGAAACACAAGTCAACAAGAGTAGGCTCTGTGGTAACATACAAGAATTATAACTGGGTACTGAAATAACCGGCAACATAACCAATATTGATGTAATGTGTTTGATCATAAATTGTTTTCTTCAGCTAATATATATTTCAACCATTTTGGCAATCGTAATTTCGTACGTATTAAATGGCATATTTTATTGAATTGAATTTATCGAATTTTTATTGAATTACAGAACTTGGACCCATTCTCAGACAGGTTTACGAAGATCTGTAAAACAGAGTTACATTTATGAGGTAAAAGAAAGTGAAGTAAAAGTATGTTGAGTTTCCCACATTTTCCAGACAATCGGCTCATAGATAGCGGCAAGGTTGTCAACCCTACCCTCCGGCCGCCCTTTACCCCCAAGAATATTCCAAGTTTATTCCTGGTACTCATTTCTGTCAAAGACTGAGTCGCCTCCAGGGTCATAATGCTGCTGGAAGGATTAGGTCATTTGAAAAAATCCAGTGACCACATCGGGATTTGAACCCGCGACCTTCCGGCTTGTAGCATAGTACCTCAACCAACTACGCTACCGTGTTGTTGTAAATTAATTTTAATGTGTAAAATTTGTCGATTTCGAGTTAGAATGTTGTAATGGAAAAATCCTCAGCACCAGGTCGCCTGTACGACTATTTTTTTTTATCGTGGCGCCTAGTATTTTCAGCATTATTATTTCAAAATCACTGCCACATCAATTATATTGTTACGTGTTGGGTATGTCACGCGACAAATAACTTCACGTGAGTCTCGGATTTAGCGAATCTTTATTGGACACTCGCTCTTACACACCTTACAATTATCACCACTTGCAGTATCACTTGACTTCTGGCCCAGTACTCTAATGCGACATCTCAACTGCCCTTGGCCGTGACTAGATTTCAATTGTCTCTGGCAGCGGCTATCCAAAGACTGTCTTCTCCTACGTATCATCTCTGGCTCTGCTTATATGGGGGTCATGCGGACCGGATACTGGACACCGTTCCTCACGGTTCCGTTACNTCATACGACGTCTCAACTGTCCTTGGCCGTGACTAGATTTCAGTTGTCTCTGGCAGCGGCTATCCCAAGACTGTCTTCTCCTACGTATCATCTCTGGCTCTGCTTATATAGGGGGTCATGCGGACCGGATACCGGACACCACTCCTCACGGTTCCGTTACCGCTGTTCAGACAGTCCGTTGTTACGGGAACGCTCTTATAGCATACACCGGTAACGTGTTTCGTCTCATCCGTTGTTACTCAACGAAAATTCGTTGCTACGATTTGTCGCTGCGGGAACTCCCCAGTTTCCACGTATTCGTTTTCGTGGGAGTGTCCGTTCCGATTGTAGCGGTTGTCGCGGCGATGGACGTAAGATAACGCGTCACATTGCTCCCTTCTAAAGGTTATTCGTCCCCGAACAGCCTAACGGTTCTTCCTCTCTTCCAGGTATTCACCTTCCTAGCCCTACCTCCGCCAATCTTTCGTTTTGATGTTCGATTCTTCCGTCCGCCACCCTTCTTCCAGAGTGCACTCCCAGAGCACTTCCATGATCCAGGATTTGTTGGTCCCATTGTCTTACATTCATTCCTCACTTTAATTCTTTCCTCATTCATTCTTGCTAGGGAGGCCGGTGCTTCTACTACCGGTTCCTCCAATGCGAGCCGTTTCTTTCGTTTTGGAGGGGGTTGACCCCTCCACAGTGTCCAGTTTTTGATATCCGTATTTGTTGCGATTCCGTGCGGAACGTCTCCTTGTGCAATTGCACATGCCTTGAATTGCTTTCTCAATCGCCTTATTGTCTCTCAATCTTGAGTCGTTCTACTTCTTTTCCTTTCACGACGAATTCTTCTGTCGTCCTACCGCGTTCAAGTTCTTCTTGTCTCCTTTTCGACACAACCTGATCTGGTCTTGTACGTGACTCCAACTGATCTCCCTGAGATCTGAGTCTCTTTTGCTGTGCCACATTTGCACAGCGGATCATCTTCTTGTCGGCCATGACCAGTAGCTTCCTCGGGAATCCACAAGCTCTCTGAGTAAGATTCTTCTTCACGATATCTCTCTTGCGTCATGCCACTGTTGCGCGGCGGGACATCCTCTCGTGGGTTTCCTGTTCTTGCCGTGCCAATTTCGCACGGCGGCTTGTCCCTCTGCGGGCGACGGCCAGTCTCTTTCGGCACCCACCCTGACTCTGGGTCCGTTCATTCATCTGGCGGCGCGGTCCGCGGCGAGTTTTCGGTCCTTGCGCTTTTACTTCTTCGGTTCTCCGACCGGCATCATTTCGGCGTCTCCCACGTGGACCTTTTCTTGTTCCGCCTCATGTTTCCTGTCCAGTGGGGTCGGCTTTCTCTTTTCTTGAGGTACCTCCATCTTTTGGCAGGCCAACGTCTCATCGTGGTTGTCGTTCACCGTGTTGTCTCCCATTACTGTCATTTCTAACTGGACTGTCTGTCGGACTCCAATCTGGCCAGCAATTCCTTGTGGCCGATCTCCGCCTTTTCGTCCATGACCTGCAAAGCGGCGTCTGTGTTAGCTTAGTTGCTTCTCGTTTCTTCATGTCTGTCGTCCATTTTTTTTTTGCATGGACTTCATGAGCTCTAATATTTGTTCCATTTTTACGTGTGGTGTTTTCTTGTTTTAAGTTCGAATCTTGTCGGTCACGTGTGTAAGTCAAAGCTTTTAAATTCGATCCGATTAATCCGAACTGATTCCACTTCTGACACCAATTGTCAAGTGCTGGGTATGTCACGCGACAAATAACTTCACGTGGGTCTCGGATTTAGGGTCACAATATTTTGAGACTGTTAAAGTGCCATTCTCAATGAATTGTGTGAATTGACGGATCATGCCAAAGGGATGAAATTAAATAAAAATTTTCATAAGGTTCTAACCAATGGCGATGTGTTGCTTATATTATCAGAATTACTTTCCATTTTATCAAGGCTCCTTAAGCCTACGTCTACTTGTGAGAAAAGATTAGAAAGGTGAATGTTATTAAAGCAGTACAAAGTTAAAGTACGTGATGTCAATAAGGCTGAATGCACCGCCAGTGCAAGGATTCGGCCGTCCAGATGCAGTGGACCATTGGCATTTCGCGGCAAAATTTCGAAGAATTCGCACAGACGTAAGAGAAAAGATAAAGAGCAGCTACTAATAAACTTACAGAGGTAAATATATACTTCATTTTATCTGAAAGATGTTAATGTGAGAAATGTAATTTCTTAGGAAGAAAATGACAGTAATATGTCATCCTGATATATTTTTTATTTTCTTCCATTAAGATTTTGTGCTGGAGCTCTCCTTTCCAGCAAATGTGTGGAGTATTGAAATCAAGACAGGGTTAGGTTAAGCTATAATCTGCGTTTAGTTCAAAATAATTATTTATTAATTCACATGATCCCAAGGGGATTTAGTTCACAGTGAGTTTTCGGGGCAAATCAGAATTAGTGGAGCTCCAGTGTGGATATTTTTCTTCGATTTCCCCTTTTACTTGTAGGGCTTTGGAAAATTTATAGACCCTGGTAATAGATGAAACTCTTAAAATGTTGAAACCTTGGATATTAGAAATATAGTATAATTCGATATGAAATTCACGTACTTAAGATTAACCATTCAAATTGTGTAGAGGTATGATGCATGGTCATTCGATTTTATGTGAGTTGTCGTTAGTTATGTAATTCATTTCTATAATTAAAATAAACAGTAGGATACTTTATAATATTTTGTTAAACAATTTTTTCGGTTCCCGCGTTGGATTACCTGTTAAACATCTTGTAATTTTTCATGATATGTATTCAGAGATTAATTATGTTGTTCGGATATTTGTAACGTGGTGTGTTGGATGGTCTATTTCACCATTTACGCGTTCGGGTGTTACAACATTTCTGTTCGCTTCTTAGTGCCTATTAAAGGTGTGGGTGGGTAGCCTGCTGGAGAAGATCACAGAACGTTTCTCATAACTGCAGTTCACTACTTTACATTTTCAATGAGGTAGAAATTCAATAACAAAATTCCCTGTTTACTTTCAATCACCAAAGCAACTAAACCTATTGTGGTTCAGGTAATTTATTATTATACACAGTACCCCACCCCAATTTATTGTGTTGACAGTTATTACAGTGTTCAGTGAATACAAACACACAACAGGACACATATATTAATGATCAGAAAAGGAAACACTTTTAAAAGCTTACGATATGTATGTTTTACTTGGTTCGTCATTGTCAGTCACACTAGCAATAATATAAAAGATTATTAACGACGTCCAGTGAGATTGATAAATGTTGTGTTTTTTTTAATCGTTCATCCTTTACATGTTTCGGTCGTAGCGACCATCTTCAGAAGGACATATCAATACATAACTGAAAATACTATTACAATGTCATTGATCATTATCAATGTTTACAGAAATTACTCTTTCTATGTCATAGATATAAAATATCAATCTGTAAAAATTACCTGGTTGTGGATGAACTTGTTAAAACATTTATAAATTATTATGATTGGTCCATTTACAAGTATGTTTTAAAAAATTTTTGTTAAAATTTAGAACCAATTTTGTTCATGTTCTTTTTACTTACTATCTTTAAAGGAAGATGAGTGTATGTCACGTCGTGGCCGGCGTTAATTATTTTTAATATTATGATGTGAACTTGACGGTTTAAAGTGTTGGTTTCTTGAAAGTACAACGGTATGAATGTTATTAAACAAATACTCAGCAGTGTTTATTACAGTGCGTAGAGACATAGATTGAAATAACACAGGTTCATATAATGATTCTCATTATTATGCCTACATCAGTCCGTGCAGTGACATGCAATTCGGTTCGTTCCCAATTCAATGCACGACAAGTGTGTGTGAGGCCTCACTCGTTCTGTTTTTATCCGAGTCATATTCTGACGCTAGTAGCACGTGATATGACACGACTGGTGCCCACAACGGAAGGCATATATCCTGCCAACTGTGGCCTCGTCACTTCTGTTGAACACCTGAAAATTTCGCATTTGTTTCATATCAAACCGTTACTGAGTTCCAAATCGTTTCTGTTTATCACTGTGTGTGATATACGGTATTTACCACACCAAACAGTTATATAGTTATAACTCTCCAGACTTCAGTTCTGCAGAAACCAGTCCTGAATCCCATCTTAGCTGTCGGCTGGCTTGGTGGGGATCTTCCTGATTTTTTTCATTTTCTACAGTTTGCCTTTATAGTGTATCTAAATTGGCTACTACCAGCTTCTTTCAGATGCTCACCTACTAATTCTGTATGTTTATTTCCTGTCACATTCGTCGTTATATAAAATTATTCGCATGGACCATATTCAAACTTGAACAAACAAGGAATTGTACTGTGAGTTTGTGGGCTGGATTTAAGATAAAGGATAGGGTTCAGTGGCTGCCTCTTGTGGAAACGTAAACCAATTTAAGGGTAATATATAAAGGGACTCCGGTCCAGAAAACCGAAATTAACGGCCATGGGGATTCGTTACGCTGACCACGCGCCACCCTCTATCCGCAAAAGTTGGCACTAACTTCGCCAGCAAGTGGCGGTAGTTCGGTCGGTATAGTTCGTTTGCGGACTAAAATCACGGAGTTTGTAAGGGGGCAGATTTTTTTTTAGAAACCTAAGTGACTTAATTTTTCTAAAAAATGTATTACAAATGTTTACTTTTATATTTTTGGTAAAGATATAACTTATATGGTCTATTTAATTTTCTTTACGTTATATATGGTCTATTTAATTTTCTGTACGTTAACTACCAGACCAGCGCTTACTGGTGACCAATGGTACTTCTGGGTTTTTCTTTTTTCCGTCTTTTTTTATGATTTCTGTGAGTAAATTAACCATGCCATAAAAACTGTTCTAATAGGGAAGGGAAAATTTACGGCCGTAAGCGTGATTATTGAATTTTGTTCAGAAAACAATTCTTGTTTTAGTGCAACAACTTTTGCCTACAAGAACAAACTTCTTCAAAAACGCGTACCTGAGTAGAACATATTTCAACTCACTTTAAAGGTAGATATCCAAGTTTTGTGATGTGTTCTTTTAAGCCTATATTTATCAAAGAGAAATTCTCTGAAATCCTATAATTTGACGTTCACGCAATCGAATAATAGTTCTCTAATGCAGTATGTAGTAACCGTTCAGGGCCATACTGAAATCCCGAATTGCAGTGTTTATGAACGCCGTGAAAGTGAAATATCTATAAAATCAGCCACATTTATTAAACTTGATAGATTAACAATATACACGTACATACGTTGCGGGGTTCTCCTATCTATACTTTGTGATTCTCTTTTTGTGGAAAAGTAAGCATTGCTTACCAATTCAGTAAATACTCCGGTAGCGTCGGTAAAGGTGATCATGTTTTTCAAATCAGTCTCCGATGTTGCTTGGATAGTTCTTCCTTAGAGATCTCTGTCTATTTATCTCGGCTCTCATAACACCGCCATCTGTATTCTGCAGATGTCCCTGTCAGCGCGGTGGTCCGAAACACGGTGACGGCGCAGCTGCTTGGGTTGCGAGTTTTCACTGAGAATAATATTAAGATTACGCTCGTCCGGAATGTTAAGGCTTGACGTTTAGTAGGTATGCACCAAAAAATTTCGAGGAACATGGTACCTCCATCTTCAGGGCAGATATGTAGCCATAACTTGTATGGAAGTGCTGAGTGATGGTGGTGATGCTGCTACTCTGTCATCAGTGAATCAGTTTTCGCCTTCTGCGTCGCTACGGAATTGTCTGACGCACGGTGCAGTTAGTACATCATTCAGTCAGTCAGTCAGTCAGTCCTATTTATCTGTCTATCTATCTATCTATCTATCTATCTATCTATCTATCTATCTATCTATCTATNTCCGTCCGTCTGTCTGTCCGTTAGTCCGACGGCCGCCCGCCCATCCATCTATCTATTCTTGTTGCTCCCACTTGGAACATAAGGCATTTGTAAAACGTTTCTTTCATTTAAATTTATTAATTCTTGGAGAGTCGGTAGCACCCCTTGGACGGGGTATCAACCCGACGTAAATTCTCTACATACACCGAGACTAACACAGATACAGAATAAACGCACACAAACATTCATTCCTTCATTGGGATTCGAACCTGCGATTCCAGGGTTAGAGCAAGGGAACACATTTCATGCCTTAGACAGTCCGACCACTTTGATCTGGTGCAGAGGTTATTCTTAAAATGAAATGTGACTACCACAAGGCAGTACTGAAGAGGAGTACGAGGTTATGCATCCCTGTTTCGCGCCACGCCTTTTTTTTCGGGACAGGTAGGTATGATGTTCCTAATTTTACACTGCGCTGCAGACGTCGATCAAGGCAGACATATTGACAGTTCGCTTATCCAGTCCGAAATAGAGGAATTTCTTCTCTCCTCTGACAGAATGAATATAAAACCTTTCTAAGCCTCTCTCGGCTTCACTTGATTACATTTTTATGTAAGCTTACCAACTCCGTCAATACATATGTATCTTCTTGGACTGGATAACAAGTAAATGCCCCGAACGGGGCTGTCCAAACTCAGCTAAAAACGAGAATGTAGCAACTAATTCGAAAGAGCATAGTGTTTTTAGTAGATTGCTGGGGTTTAATTGGTAAATTCTTTGCATTTTATGGCACATGAAGGTATTTACCATGCTAACATTAATCTCTCACTGAACTGTATTTTATTGTAGTACAAAGCAGTCCATATTGGATCTGTCAGGCCATCGCTTACTTTCAAGTTGCATTTCTCATCCCCTCCCCCCCACTCACACTGCACATTCTAAGTATCTGACATTCCTTCGTAATTACTTTGTTAATACGTCACTAAGATTCAACTGAGGTAGCGGTGATTTGAGTGGCTGTGTACAATTATTTGGCTAGTGATTGTAGTGGGTGCCTGTTAGCTGTAAAAATGGGAATACCTAAGTTGGAATTACTTATATTAAATTAACCCATACAGCCCATGTTTGTTCCAGTTACTACATAACAATTCAGTTCGTACCTCACAAGAAACAGATTACGTCCCAGCTACAATTATGAATCGACTTATGAATGAATTGAGGGAAAATTTTTAAGTTTACTGTAAGAACCATATGAAACAAATATCCTGTGTGGGCAGAATGCAGAGTGTTAATATGTTAAGAAGTTGTACATTCGGAAGAGCTAGCTCTAATGCACACAATTGTAAAATATTCGAGCATGGTGTACAGCAGGAAACTGGTGTTAAGTGGATGCCGGCTTACGCCATCTGAATTAGTGTTTAACTCATCACTCATGGAGTTGAGGCCTTCTTGAGAAGCTGCGGTCTGTGCAGATACTCAAGAATCTCCCAGTATTTTATGGAACCCGAAAGTTCATTACCGTGTTCACAAGAGCTCTCCACAGGTCTCTATCCTGAGTCAGATTAATAAAATTCATCCCATCCCATCCTATATGTCTAAGATTCATTTTAATATTGTTCACCCACCTACGTCTTGGTCTTAGGCCCCTCCATAGCTCAAGCGGTTAGTCGCTGGTTTCCCACGGTGGCCCGGGTTCGATTCCGGGTCTGGTCAAGTGGGATTTTTGGTGGGCAAAGTGGCGCTGGGGCGGGTTTTCTCCGAGTACTTCAGTTTTCCCTGCCAATCTTCATTCCACCAAATTCTCTATCATCATAATCACCCGGGGTAGGCTACAATAGGCCAATCAGTGGCCGCTGTGCCGAGTGGACCCAGTTGGACTCCACCCCCCATTAAGCGAATTTAAAATTTTACGTCTTTGTCTTCCCAGTGATATCTTTCCATGTTGTTGTTGTCATATACTCGTATCAATCAACATCGGTACGAGTTGTTCACCTAGGTATAAAATCAACAGGAAATCTAATTATTTAAGAAGAATTCCTTCTTCTAGGATGTGACTCAGTGTAGAACATGTGTAAACAGACGTTTTGGAGGAACGTATTGCCTTTATCTTCAGGGTAGAATAATCCGCGAGCGAGGAAGCAGCATGAGCAGTTGGCTGCAGACTGAGCGACCATTCGAAAAGACTGGTTCCTCACTCGTGGCACAACATCCAAGAAGACGGAATTGTTCATAGTCATCGCCGTAAAAATCTCAAATATTACTTAATTATTTAAGTTTACCCAATATACATTTTGTTTAATTAGCTTGAGAGTCAGTTCACAAATTACAGCAATATATTTCCGCTGTAATTACGTCCTACTGCAGGTTCTGTCAATGTTAACGTGGCTTCTGCTGCGGAAAATTCGTTAGGGTTCTAAAAAGGCGTAAGTACGAACTGAAAGTACTCAAAGAAATAACGGTATTGCCATTATGATTATTATAATAGCCATCACGCATTAAATTAAGCGTTTACCGTCAGTAGGTTGCCGTGAAAGCTACGTACTTTCTTAAGCAATACCCTATTATTTTTCTGTGGACTGTCATTGAGGAGAAGTTTTAAGTATGCAGTAAAGTGTAGAATGGGCCCCGCCATAGCTCAAGCGACTAGTCGTTGGCTGCCCGGGTTCGATCCCGGGTCTGGCCCAGTGGGATTTGTGGACAAAGTGGCCCTGGGGCAGGTTTTCTCCGAGTACTTCGGTTTCCCCTGCCAATCTTCATTCCACCAGTTGCTCCACAATTACCCTCACCAATCATCTGGGGGTGGTACAATAGGCCAGAAGTGACCGCAGTACAAGGGAATTAGTCCCTCCCCACTAGCAATAAAAAAGTGTAGAATGCTCAACACTTCTCGTGAAGAACAAAATTCCGATGATTGAAAAAGTGATAGATTGGATTAGTTGTTATACCAAGGCTAGCGGCTGAAGTTGTTGGCAGTTACATAATTTTCAGAGTTTATTCTAATACTGTATATTTGGTTGAGGCGTAAGCAATATAGCAGTGCGATAGCCAGGAATACGTGTAGTATAGACCACACAGCAAAGCATACCACATAACTTAGACAACACAACAGTAACAATCGACATCCTGGTAATAAGAAAGAAGATGAATTTGTGCTCAAGAAACAGTTAATCTATCTGATAATAGAAGAATCAGATGAAAAGATGTATGATCTACTACAGCAACAGACACTAAGCTGAATACAGCATACGGCAATTTTAAATCAATTAAAAAATAGTAAAATTAATTTTTAATTTTTAACTTTTAGTTTCATATATATCTTGTATTTAAATCAATATCAAGCTGTTAGAATATAAGTTGACATAGAAAATAGTCATTTTAAGCTTATGTATGTAAATATGAACACATGTTTTACAATTCATTAATGAAAACGTGTAAATCACAGCACCTGAGGATGATCCTGTAAGGGCCGAAACATGTAGTGGAACATAAGTTAATAAAATATAGTTGCGTTGACGGTGGAATTTACATTACTAATTTAACAACGTTTTATCAGCTGATGAAATTATTTCCCTTCGAAAAAGATGTTAGAATGTTCATGAATATTGCTTCGGGAGGGATTAACAGATGTTGTTGTCTGTTGATATGAATAATTGGAACTCATTTGGAGGGCAGTGATAAGCAAGAAAATCACCACACCGATATGAGAATCGGTTACCCCAAGAATACATGCCCGATTGTTCCACTGTTTGTCTAATCTGTTCGATACACAGGTTCATTGACGCTACACAGCATCCCCGACACGTGGCGGGGTAATTCGTTTTACATGGATGGCTCATCTAGTTACAAGATGCAGCGCTGGACTCTGGGGGATGTCGCTTGATGTTATTACGGGAGGCCAGGGAGCGCTCTGCTAAGTTCCGAGGTCAGTTCATTATCATTAGTAACACATCAGAATTCACAGACACGCATTACCCGGATGTTTTGATTGCTGATGAATCACCGATATGGGTGCAAGACGGCAGCATGTCACATGCATACTGCTACATAAATTTTAAATGTAGAAGAGAACAAAGTCAAATTTTTGATGGACGTTATTTAGCGTCGTCTTGGAAAATATAACTAATGAATATCTGCTTTTTGGAACCCAAATTTCCATTATAAGTCGTTGGATCGAATCCTGTTCCCCCTGCATCCAGTCTACACTTTCAAATCAGTTTCTGTTGAAAATTTTAATTATTCCCTCCTCTACTCCCTTCTCCCAATTAATGTTTTCTTTTTGAATATTCACGACCGAAATGTTGTATGTATTTCTGAGTTGGTACACAAAGAGATTCAGTACATGCCCCAACCTCCATCTCCTTACTCACTCACTCATGGAGCTGAGCCCTTCTTGAGAGGTTGCCAATCGTGCATCTACTGAAGAATTTCCCATCATTTTATAGAACCCGAAGGTTCATTAGCGTGTTCACAAGAGCCCTCCACCGATCACCATCCTGAACCAGATCAATCCAATCCTTACCATCCTGTTTTATCTCTCTGAGATCCATTTTAATATTATCCACCCACCTACGCCTTGGTCCTTCCAGTGGTCTCCTTTCTTCTGGCTTTCCCACCAATGTCCTATATGCATTTCTCCTCAACCCGACTGCAAATTACGAAGTACGCCATTAATTGATTTCTCCATCCTCGGTCGTCATGCCCGTATATCCTCTTCAGCCTTTTATTCACATTTATTCTTAATCTGGAGCCCTTGCCGTAAGACAAAAGACCACACGATTCGTTCCAATTTAAAACAAAAAGTGAAACTCTATTTTTGTGTTCATCTTTTTGCCCTTCAAGTTTTAAAATGGGGCGGGTATATAAGGTACTGCGAACTAAATATAGTTATTTGATATGTGTTGTACTTTCCTTCTCAGAAACATTCAAAACTACGATACTTCCGAACTGTATGACAGCATGCACTCACAGGAAGTGAAAACTTTAGCTTAACTTTGAAGAGCGAGAGCTGATCGCGTCGCTGTTAACATGTGTACACGACTCTGAAACACCGCTGCTGTGTATTCATTACGCAAATCCAATGTGCTTTCGTCAAGGACGAAATGACGTCGTAGAAAAATATTGTAATCACGTCACAGCATTTCATGAATGGTACGAGGTTCTATGAAAATATTTCGTGCTACATTTAACATGATCTCAGGCGAGTGAGAGAAATATTCACACACATTTAAAGACTTTTGTGCAAACCTCACTTGGAGAAACATGTACACACAAGCTGAAATAAAATACACGCTTAAATTGATTTTATATTTTTACTAGCATGCCAAGTACGAAAGTGTACACACACACACACACGCGCGCGCGCACGCACGCACATATATATATGCAGACCTTTCTACTATCCAACTTTCTTAATCAACAAAAAAAAATTGTTTACATTTTTCCGTTTCTGAGCTTTAAAATAACACAATCGATTAAGTTATATTGCTTTTAATTCGCGTTCTGAAGGCCCTCGTTTCATATTACAATCCAAGACCTCACATTCCAGCTGATATTTTGTGGATATTCTCGGTATATATTTCAAATATATCACGATTGCTCCGTCCAGTATTATTTCTTATTCATCATTCCTAATTACCATCCATATTTGATTTGGCACCACATAGCACCACCAGCTGACAGCTTCGTAAAACAATATGCCTACGCCATTTGCACATGAATTTGTCAGTAAGGTAATTCGGGTAACTCTTTCAAGTGACCCTGTACGCAGTTTTGCACAAGAAAATAATATCAGCTTTGGAACATCTTACTTATCGAGTGTACATCACAGTGTACAGTTACAGATATAAAATATTTCCATACTCTTATAATCACACAATTTTTTCTGTATCTCGCACGTAATTTGTTGAAATCTAAAAATGAACTTCCCAGGATTTTATGGAACCCGAAGGTTCATTAACATGTTCACAAGAGCCCTCCACTGGTCCCTATCCTGAACCAGATCAATCCAAACCATACCATTCCATCCTATTTCTCCAAGATCCTTTTTAATATTGTTCACCCATCTACAACTTGGTCTTCCCAGTGGTCTCCTTCCTTCCGTCTTTCCCACCAATATCCTCTATGCGTTCCTCCTCTCACCAGTTCGTAGTACATGCCCTCCAATCTCATCCTCCTTTACTTGATCATTCTAATTATACTTTGAGAAAAGTCGAAGTTATGAAGCTGGTCACTATGCAGTTTTCTGCAGCCTCCTGTCACTTCATCTCTCTTCAGTCCAAATGTTCTCTTCAACACCCTGTTCTGAGGTTCTGAGAAATCTAAGCATTAGTACCCTAATTTGAGAAGAGATGTAGGAGAAAGTAATGTCTACTCGTGCCACCACAAAACATATTAGGCAAGAAGAGACAAATTTAAGGCTGATAACATCTTTATCTAACGTGAAAGATTTTAGTGCGTTACAGGCATTTTGCTTGCATGTACGTGTGTGTGTGTGAAACGCAGTATTGACAGAACAGGAGTTTGTTGCTTTACGATCCCCCGATTTCGTGTTCAAACCCGATTTCATATATATTTACTCTTGTGTAATGTTCGCGTGTAGGAGGTCAGCAGATCTAATGTGATTTAAATTATTTGTGAGGGAGACCTCTGCACGTACATCTGCAGCGCCCCTTTCCCAACTCTATCACAGAAACATGTGTCACGTTACAACAGTTCGTTACGTGCGGTTTTACATTAAGTGATCTATGGATACAATTTATATAGTAGACTTCTGGCTCGTGCTTAAGTATGCCACACAGTTCGTTTCTGTTGTCTGATCAAATATATATTCCATATATTTAGTTTAGGATAACGAAAAAAAACATGTCTTTTATTAATACAAAACAAGACGTTTTGGAAGAAACTTACGGCTTTTAGTTTTCTTAAACCTGTTCAGTCTTAATGGGAAATATAAGTTAGTTATATAATTTTGGCGATCCATTTCCTTGTACAATTTGAGTAACTTAGGGTTTTGATCTCAATGGGATGGATTTCTACAATTGACCTAATCCTTCCAGTCGCACTATGGTCCTGGGGTCGACTCAGCCTCTAACAGAAATTAGTACCAGGAATATTCTTGGGGGTAAAGGGCAGCCGGCTCGTAAGGCTAACAACCTTACCGCCATCCATGAGCCGATTATCTAGATAATGTGGGAACCTCAACATCTCACAATCCTATTGGCCTCCACGGCCTGTTACAGGGATAGATTTATTTATTTTTTAATTTTTTAAATTCGCTTAGTGGGGGGTGGAATCCCACTGGGTCCACTCGGCACGGCGGCCACTGATTGGCCTATCGTAGCCTGCCCCGGGTGATTATGATGATGTATAATTTGGTGGAATGAAGATTGGGAGGGGAAACCGAAGTACTCGGAGAAAACCGCCCCAGCGCCACTTTGTCCACCACAAATCACACTTGACCAGAACCTAGCTCGAACCCGGGCCGACGCGGTGGGAAGCTAGCGACTAACCGCCTGAGCTATGGCGCGACCTCACCGAGATACTTAATAATTTGTATAACTCACCAGCTCTATTATAACGATTAAATCAAGAAATGTAAAATTAATCAAGCATGTAGCAGTTTTGGATAAGATAAGAAATTTGCATGCAAATTCTTGTGAATGGAAGACACAGTTTGGGAGACCAAGACGTAGACCAGAAAATAATTTTTAAACGAACCTTAAATAGGCGGTGTATGTGGGTATGGACTGAGTCATGTGGCTTAAAATACAGACAAGTGGCAGGCTCTTGTAAACGTGACAGTGAACTTTTCCACGAAAGTGGGGGATTTATAGATGAGCAGCTGATAACTTCTTAAAGTATGAATTTGCCCCATGGAGTTAGGACAGGCGTACAGACAGACGCGAGACCTAGTGAGCGGTTTTGCAACAAAACACTTTGTACTTAGAGCCCCCTGAATAGTAGGTAAGGAAGTAGGGGAGGTTCTTGGTTTCGTTCAAGGTCTAACGAATGACGTAGCTTCTCCAAGTTTCTCTTTCGGATTTCCTCACTTTGCTTTTTAGTCTTCATGATAAGTTATAAGCATATTACAATTAAACTTTACGTTCCTTCATTACCAAGACTTCACGTTTTGATGCTCTACTTTCTCGCAGTTCATAGTGTATTCACATTACTGACGTGAATGTATGTTGATGTTCATTTCCTTTTTTACTTCCATTGTGAAGTTTATAATTGTATTAACACTGCCTTAGTACTGAAGACACAAAAAGTACATATGCTGATATACGTAACATCGAAGTAAAGGCTTTACACTAAGATGTTTGTAATAACATTTTCATAAAAATAAGATACCTTAGAAGAAAGCAGTCTTCTGGGATGTGGTACCGTGTAGATGTGGTGTTAACCGACGTTTCGGAGGAACGTATCGCCTCCATCTTCAGGGTAGAAAGAAAAATAAGCTTGCGATTTCTTATTCTTATACCCTGAAGACGGAGGCGATACGTTCCTCCGAAACGTCGGTTAACAAGACATCTACACGGTGCCACATCCCAGAAGACTGCTTCCTTCATAGTCACCGCCGTGAAAACCTCAAATCTTACGTAAGATACCTTTGTTTGTAAATTCTTTTGATTATCAGGTTAATGCTTGTGTTTTAATTATTTATCAACTTGGCGCATAATCTGGATTCCATGTCATTTTATATTCCGACTTGGTTCACTTACGAATTCAAATGGTAATACGTTGAATTTTATTGAGGAGAAACTGAATCTGTCATTTGTAAGCATATCTTTAAGTTTATTTTTAATATAGAAACGACCCACAAGTTGGCTCAATCTGCATCTGTTCTGATTTGTATTGCGAGTGTTCTCATTCGAATCTCGGGCTTCCGGTGGGCTATCATGACTGAGGTGTTTCGTGGGTTTTCTCAGTCTCTCCTCACCATCCAAGAGTGTACATGGATTACGTCACCACCACTTCTTTTCCAAATTCTTTTCATTTAATTATTCATCAAACATCGGTGTTTCGGAGCCTAAGATACAGTCAGTCGTAAAATGAGCCATAAGAGAGAAGCTACTCCTTTAAGATGGGCAGAGAGCCAGGTTCTCCAGAACGCGTGCACGTCAGGCCACAGCAGCGCTGAGTTACATTTCAGGAGCTAAAAACCGCTGTGGAGTCCTTATCTTTTAAAGCAGATAACAATTTACGTCCATACAACCGAGTTACGGTTTTTTTATAGAAAAAATACGTACAATGATCTAATTATTTAGTCTGCAACGACATTAGTACTTTATTTGTTAATTTTTTTTGTTTTCATAAACACGTGACAAGTTACCATGAACATAGACACATCGGAACAGAGTTAATTTCTAAGTAGATTTCTGTAAACAGATTTATATTGCAAGGATATGTATGTGTCGTTGACGGCAGGCGAAAGTGCGAAATGGATTTACGAACTTCAGAACTGGTCCGTATAATTCAATAAAACTTTAACTCAAGATTGAATCTTCGGAGATCTGGCTGAATGCCACTGATACAATCCCTGTCATATTTAATTCTAAAATAGTGATCTGTCTAACTTCTCTCATGAAGTTTGAGTTATTCACGGCAGCGACTGTTTTCTGGGATGCGATCCCATGTAGTCTAGAAAATGTTTACAGATATCACGGCAGAGCGCGGCACGACATACGCATTAAGGGCCCCCATACACACACAGTTTGGCCTCCAGTTCGGCCTGCACAGTTGAAGACTGGAAGGCAAAACTGACGTGAGTGGTGTGGCCGGCCGGCCAATCATTTGGACTGTTGGCCTGTGGGAAACCTGTCAGTCCGTCAGTTCTGCCTGCAGGACCGTAGCATGTGACGTGTGTTACTCAACATTATAAGCTGGAAGACCGTGATTGTGGCATGAAGCCTACCGCTTTATCTGCGCTATGAGGAGGAAATGGAGGGGGTAAACTGTCACAGTTTCGCCTGTAAGGTCGATCGGAAGACCAAACTGTGTGTGTATGGGGGTCCTAAGGGTCAAAGAGTATACAGAATACAGTGGATACAGATCAATTCAAACCTGGACAGACTGTTGCTGAAATTAGTGACAGATCCTCTTTCAAGTTGTAGCGGCTGAAAACTGTTCTTTTAAGGATTTTAAACTACAAAGAGCCACACTGAATTGTCCATCTGTATTATAATTTATTAACCATGTGCATGTGATTGAGCACGTGGAGTTGAAAACGACTAAAGAGCAGTTCAAACCAAGTTTCACGGCAAAGAGTGAAGAGATATCTGTAACATATCTGTAATTGAAATACGAAACAACTGACTGACTCCAGTTCGGAAAATAACATTTGTTATGAACTGCTGAGGTGGAGCCCTGGTCCTATCTTTCCTGTCTATATTATCGCTTCAGGGCAGCCTAACCTCAGTGTTTATTCTATGGCAGAGGTTACAGCGCTCTCGGCCCCCATGTTGTGTCTGCATTATATGTAATTGGAGACTATAGTTGTTACAGCAAGATAGCTGCTGTAATAGAATACTGCATAATCTACCATACTAATCTATGCAGGATATTCAGGTATATTATAATTTGATTGTTCGCATTCCTTACCTTGTGACTGTAATCATCATTTCTGTGAGGCCGACGAAGTAAATGGTATCCTCTCCCTCTTTTTACCACCCCACTTCTTTCCTCGGTAGATCTAGAACGCGACATTCTGTGAAATAAAGTGCAAAGAGGAACTGGCAATCCAGATACAAGGTGTGTCCAAGATCCGTTAGGACTCTCTCTCTCTCTCTCTCTTTTTTTTGCCCTGTAATGCCATCTGTTGGCGAGTTGTGGCGTTAAGATTCTTGAAGTTTCAGCTGTGGCTGTCTGTAAGTTCAAAGCGCAAGCATCGCTGCATCATGTATTCTGACCTTGAATGTAACAGTACTGTTCTGACGCTCGTCGGAAAATGGTGGTTGAACAGAGATCCAACATCAAATTTTGTTTGAAGTTAGACAAAACAGCCGGAGAAGCGTATGAAATGATGAAAAATGTGTAGGGTAGTGATTGTTTGAGTCGCTCGAACATTTTTCGATAGTATCCTGTATTTCGTGACGGTAGGGAGGACATTGAAGACGCTCCACGTGCATCAAAGCCGAGAACAAGTCGCACTGAAGAAAATGTGAAAAATAATGACCGAAATCCTTGCATCAGACAGATGTGTTTCTGCAAGACAGAACGAGGGGCTTTTGGGAATGCCAAAACGTACTGTGCATTAAATTTTGACCAAAGATTTGGGCAAACGGACGGTCTTTGCGCGGTTTGTACCGCACGCGCTGTCAGGCGATGAAAAACATGCCAGAGTGGGACACTGCAAAGACATGTTACGGTCAGCCCAAAATTTACAAAATCGATTGTTACTGGTGACGAGACATTGTGTTTTTAATATGAGCCTCTCACAAAGCGTCAGAGTGCAGCGTGGTTGAGCCCAGAGGAGCCGAAACCAAAGAAAGTGCGCATGCAAAAGAGTCGAGTAAAGATACTGCTAACGGTTTTCTTCAATTCCAAATGAATCATTCGCAAGGAATTTCTGCCAGAAGGTCAAACAGTGAATTCTGATTATTATCTCGGAGTCCTCAATCGTTTGTGGGCGAGAATTCTTCGAATTCAACCAGAATATCGAGAGCAAGGTTCCTGGTCGCTCCTCCAGGACAATGCCCCACCCCATAAATCGAAGATCGTTGGCGACTTTTTGGCCAGAAGAAGGATCACAGTCCTTGATCATCCTCCGTATTCGCCAGATTTGGCTCCAGTAGATTTCTGGTGGTTTCAAAAAGTTAAGTTGGCGATGAAAGGAGACCGTCACTACACCATCCAGGACATCCAAAGGGAATGTACCGCAGTTTTAAATGCGATTCCACAGAAAGAGTACAGCGACTGTTTCCGAAAACTTCAATCGATTCCAGCTATGTATTGATTCAGAATGAGATTATTTGGATAAAAAGAGTGAAATTTGGAAAATAATTCACGTTTTGTATTTTACAATGAACAGTCCCAACAGAACCTGGACACACTGTGTATGACCATATCAGGTACACTTTGCATATCTACGCCATCACGAGGACGTAATTTTTTATGAAGCCGTGATTTTTCTGAACAGTGTAGCCATACATGCCACGTAGAATATGAGTTGTTTATTTATCTCTATGTCCTCTTCTTCATTGTAGTTTTCCTTACTTTAACTTTTTCGCTTCCTCTTTTCTCTACCTTCTCTTTTATAGTATTCTCCTTGTTGTTTTCTGTTTCCTTCTTCTTCTCTCCTCTTTTCCCCCAGTTATTTCTTGTACTTTTTATCATCCTTATCCTGTTTCTTCATCATCATCTTATTCTTTTACTATTTTTCTTCACCGTCGTTTTTGCTAATTGTTTTCTTTATTTTGTTTTGTTTTCTTAAGCTTTTCTGACTCTGTTTCATCTCTTCTCCAACTTTCATTTACCCTTTCCTTCCATATCCGCTGGTTCCCTTCCTTCTCTTCTCATCTTTTCTTCCTTTTACAGTATATTTTCTATCCTGATCATTACAATAACGAATTCAGTGTCTTGAAGAGTCAAAGTAACGCCAGAGGGAACCCCTCTTTGGAGTAACTATTTCTGCAGTTGTTTGCAGTACACTGATTGTTGTTTCCAAGCGGTCGATTTAAGATTTATGGGGAAAAAGATATATTAAAAATTGTTGCTAGAAAATCAACTTCAACTGTGTATTCAGATTTTAGGTTTAACATGAAGACATTGAATGACTATGTCGCAGACAACTTTATTTTCCCTTAGGAGCGGCCACTGATGCCACATTTTGGCAGCAAAATGACCCCAGTAGGGGAAAATTAAGCAAACAAATGCATCGCTTATATAATTCACTGTTTCATACTTATTCGGTTTCCGAAACGTCAGTAATTATGATGGGATGTGCAAACTGGACGAGACGAGAATACAGAAGTAATTATTCTGATAGCTCCCCCTCTCACACACGGAGTTAACAGCGGTGGCACCATCATGGTTGGATCACCACTGCATGCTAAGTATGTGGATATTTAAATAAGTTACAGTATTTAGGTATTAATTCATTTATACATAGTTGTAAACACGAATGTACAGACTAAGACAAAGACTTTACAAGAGACACACCCTCCCCCTTGTGAGAGAGTTTGTTCCGCGAATACAGTCACTTCAAATGTCTAAGCAAACAGAAAAATCTGGTTATGAGCTCCAACAGGGGCTCCACACCAAGGCAGAGAGACTGTCAGTCAGTGGCAACATGACATGGATCCTAATCGCTTCGACTCTGAACACTGAGACAGCGTAATGCAAAGACCATTTCAGAGTCAACTGCCCTCCCAGAATTTGCTGTCGTCTTTCAGAGGCTTGGGGACAAATACCGGATTGCTGAGTAGAATATGTGCACATGAAAGTGACAAAGTGATTTACGTACCCAGCATTTCATGTAACCCGAAGGTTCATTACCGTGTTCGCAAGAGCTCTTCACTGGTGCCTATCCTGAACCAGATCAGTACAATCCATACCATCCCATTCCATCTCTCGAAGATCCATTAAAATGTGATACACTCACGTCCTTTTCTTCCCAGTGGCCTCTTTCTTTCTGGCTTTCCCACTAATATCCTATATGCATTCCGCTTCTCCTCCATTCGTGCTACATGCCATGCCCACCTCATCCTCGTTGACTTGATCATTCTAATTATATTTGGAGAAGAGTACAACTTATGATGCTCCTCATTATGCAGTTTTCTCCACCCTCCCGTCACTTCATCTGTATTCGTTGCAAATAATCTCCTCAACACCCTGTTCTCAAACAACCTCCCTTAATGTCGGAGATCAAGTTTCACACCCATACAGAACAGGCAAAATTTTAGTTCCGTATATTCTAATTTCTATGTTTTTAGACAGCAGACGAGAAGTCGAGAAGAAGTTTAGGTCGTTTATCTAAGAAATCTGTCCATGTCCGAGGCTTCTTTTGATCTTTAGTAATAAGCTTATCTTTTACGGTGAGGAGTTGTTAGCTCCACGCCCAACCTCCAAGCTGGAGGACCATCCCTTGTCGCCTGTCTGCGACTGCTTTTTCAATATATTGTTCTTGAAGAGCCACATTCTTCGTTCTTCCCTGAGGTTGGATATGCAGTTTTTGTGTTAGAAATCCCTAGCCGTGCGTATCGAATTCCACTCAAAGAATGACAGACTATGGAAATGGGAGCCGCATATAGGAATACGGGACGGCATATTGCCAGTGGGCTAGGGAACTTGTTGGTTACGCAATTTGTTCCAGTTATAGTTTATATAGTCAGACGCTTAAATGAGATTACATAAAAAGTGGAATAGATTGATGTGTGAGCGATTTCAGTTTTTGGATGAAAATATTTGAGAGGGAGGGAAGAAGATAACAGTAAAAAGTTCACCATTCCTATAACATTTCACCACAACACACACAATACGATATGATTGAGTGTCACTGTGGTTACGTAATGGAACGCGGTTATTCATGTGAAGTGGTGCTTGTTGTGGTCTAGCGATTATAAACAAACACATCTAGTAGAAAATACCTCGCTCGTTTCTATGCCCTGTTCTATGTCATGTTCTGCAATTAGTTAATAATTGATTACAAATTAAACTGTTAATTCGTATAGATATAAAGGAAATCGCTGTACCTGATTTATCTTCTTTGAATATTTGCATTGGCGGAAAAAATAAATTACAGTTGGTCGAAGCAATGTACTCTTGAGAACGTTTGGGATAAAATATATTTGGCTGTATTGCAAGACACTTCATAACTCATATAATTTGTAATATGTAATTAACTCTCTCGTAGTGTTCCTGATATAATGTGAAAGATGCAGAAGGTGCACAGAAATCTTCTCTGTGCCAAAGGTAAGAAAAATTTAAAGTTATCCCTGTAACAAGCCGTAGAGCTCCATAGAATTGTGAGACGTCAAGGCTCCCACATTTTGTAGACAATCGGCTCACATATGGCTGTGATTTTGTCAGCCTTACGCGTCGTCCGCCCTTTATATCCAGGATGATTCCTGGGTACTCCTATCAAAGGCTGAGTCGACTCAATGGCTATAGTGCGGCTGGAAGTATTAGGTCAGTTGTAAAGTTAAATGATCTCCTCGGGAATAGAACCCGCGAGCTTCCGGCTCGTAACATAGTGTCTCAACCAACTACGCTACCGCGTGCTGCGCTGTGCTTCACACCAAGATAGACTGGCTGACTGACTGACCGTCTGTCGTAACATTACTCTGAAGCTAATTAGTTCAACTCGGAGCTGCAGTTGGATGGTGCCAGTCAGCGAGAACAGGAGCAGTTGGACGCGGAAGCTGAGGAAGCTACAGAGTTGGAAGCCGTTACCAAGCAGCACAGTGAAAACCGTGACTGAGGATCATGTGAGAATCTGTGTGTGACAGTGATTTGTAAACACGAGTTTTGGATAGAGACTGTGACAATGAAGATTGGATTGAACTGACTCATAAATGGATTTGACACAGCTGTATTGAATCCTTAGGTTTTAATACTACAGTGTAAGTCAAACTCAGTTGTTTTGTGCATAAATTACAAAGTGAATTTTATTTGTGATTTTGTGCTGAATATCTTGATTAATATTCTAACGCATTTTTCTTCGTTTTCATTGGAATTGAACTCTTCAGTCCGTATGCCGTTTTCTCTTTCCATTTCACGCATGTACAAGCGTCGCGACGCGGTAACGTGCGCCGACGCTAACCTTGTCATCTTCTCGCCGCGCCTACAAGCGGCCGACCGACCGAGTCTCTATTAACGTGGAGACCGCCTCGCGAGTCAAGTGCTGGCAAATATCTGCATATCCTCAGCATCGATTCTCATGGTCCTCCCGTGTGGCCGACACACCCGGTGGGTAGTGCATCACAGTGGACTCTATTTCCATCAAGTTATAAGAACTCTTCCTAGATGCTGCTAAATTTGAGTGAAATAAACAGGACACTATTTTATTGAAAAGTGGGAACTTTTAGGAACATATTTGTTCGTGCAACGCACTGAATTAAGGCGAGTGAATGACGTCTGATCGCTTTACGAATGATTAAAATAAGAGTTGAGCGCAATAGTGACTTACGAAACGATTATCAGATCGTAAATATTTAGTGTTTTGAAATAGTTTTCTTACTGAGTTTTTAAATAATAAATTAATTATGATCGCTAAAAATAAGAATGAGACAATTTTATTGAAAGTATGTAACATAAATTACTGTCATACGTAAGTGGCTGAATGCAGCTGGCATTAAACATTCCAATGTCTGCGTTGGCCTTCTGTAAGAAGTAGGGAGTCTTAATTCAGTGAAAAATAAAAAAGAACTGATTGTTGCAGTGAAACCTTACACTTAAAAGACGTTACAGAATTAATAGTATATTGCTGAGTCATATTTATTTCTTCATTCTCTTAAATATGATTTATACATATCACGAAATAAAAGAAACAAGACGTAGAGGTTAATCTGGGTTGTGTCACAAATATGAACAAGGGGTGGCTGTATTCCTCGCCTGCTAACACGTACCCTCTGCGCTTTGTGCACGGGAGAGGCATTTACACAGTAAGTGAACATCGATTTCAAACTTCATGTCACTTCAAAATGATGAAGTTAAACAACGCATGTTGGAGAAACCGGCTGTGCTCTAGGGCGGGGTTCAGTGAAACGGGTAACAAGTGGTTTCTCGTGTGGCTAACCAACCAGTAGAGCAGATACAAAAGAGGAGTGATATCTCAATTTTAAGTATTAGTGTGTAATCAATGAAACACATTATATTTACTAGAGCATTCGTGCAACATTATCCATGTTATACAGTGAACATTAGTTACGACGTGCTTAGTGCTGTAAATGTGTGGGGCTAGAGGAATGAATAGGTTGTTTCATGCAGTAAAAACTGTTCGTAGCTGTGAGGGACAATTTTATTCATATCTGTTGTATTCACATTTAAGATTTAGACTGTATAAGGAGGTAATGTTTTGAAGTATAAACTTAAAAATGTAAGCTAAATCCGAAAAGAATTCACCTTTCTCTGAGCGGGCTATGTACTGCACCAAGTAACACATTCATTTGTTCAGTTGTTTCCTGATAAGATCTGTGTTGAAACAGTTGAAGTGCAGTGACAACCAAAGCGAGAGACAGTGACTTCCAAGACATTTAAAAGATCTGAATAATGACGTTTATTGACGTTGTCGTACATGAAGACTCTACAGCGAATTGTGAATATATTTGGTAAATACGAATAGAATGTAGATATTGGCAAGTGAAAGTCTTTTTTATTCTGCGAATAATAAATAAAAACAATTTGACTTCCGTGAATAAGATATGAAAACATAACTTTAATTCAAAATAGCCTGAAACGTCGATCTCGTTGACGCCACCATGAAGTAATGCTTGTTGCAAAACTCAGATATGAAACGTTAAGTATACGACACGCAACAGGCAAACTTCACAAAGATGCGACATTGCTCTTTATAGTGAACATGGTGTGCTCGACTAATTTACTGCGTCATATTTTTCAAAGAGAAACGACATGAAAGTAGCATTTTGTCGGTACTTTCACGTCCGTAATCTGAAAATACATCAGTCTGATAATGAGCCCTTTCGTTAACAGCAAGCAGACGGAAGAAACATATAAAAACTTCATAGAAAAATTATATAAATGTGAGTACCATTTCGCTGGTAAACTGATTTATCGTTTAATATTTATGTGTTAGCTTTTATATTGAGTTTTAATATATTACTGTTCTTAATACTGTAACATTATTACACATTATTTTTAAATAATTTTGTATCTGTATCGATGTAAGGAAAATACACTTCATTCAGGGAAATTTACTTCTCAGTCATACCGGAGTGTTAAAAAGACATTTGAGTAACAAATGATTTCCTCAGAGAAGATATGCTTTTAAGAGAACGTTTTCATTAACTTCCAGTGACGTTGCTTTGAGCACAATGTGCGAACTGTGAAATGACTATAATACAGATTTCTTCCCCACGTCTCTACTGATTATATATTAATCAAGTAAACTTACTTTCTCGACATTGAATATTTTAACTGGTGGTGTGCAGGATTAGAAAATTTAGAACTAACAAGATGTTTAGCATCATGAATTAATCATAATGTGTAAAAGTGTGCAATTATTATCTTCTTTTGAAATATAATTGAAGTGAACTGGAATTGATCATTCACTGAAATTCTCAACTTATTTGTTAGGAACACACAATAACAAAAATGAAATCCAAGTAAACTATCCGCATATTAGTGCTTCATCTTCTGCTTTCATGTAGAACATGGATATCTGATATAGGGTGCACCGGAATTTTGTTTCGTGGATTTCAATGGTAAAACGCGCGGAATAATAATAATTGATTATATAACTAATAATTGATTATATAAGTGTATATGAGGAGTGATACAAATAGTGATACATATTTAGAATGAATAATGACGAAATTCTCTCAGAACGGTTTTTGTATTGCTAATAAAACTAGTTTCCACGAGTGGACACAATAATTCAACTCGAGCCATTGCAGAAATAATTTGTCATTATTAGCCATCAATTTGTCCGGAAACTGTAAACAACGCTGAAGATTTTGACTGTATGCACAGTTTCGTAATGATGCCCTACTCCGTAACATGGGAATAAACTGAAATTCGGAGTGCATAAAGTTACAATTCCCACACATGTAACCGATGTAACTGCGTAACCTGAACTATTATCCATTTAAATCCAGAAGAACGTCGATTATGTCGTGTGTTTGAATTCAAGAAATACGTATAAGTTGTTTTATGATATAGATGTGTGGAACAAATATTTATATTGAAAATCCTCTTATGTTAATACAGAATACTTTTATATAATAAGCGCATGCAATCGTCTGTTGGGTCACATTACTACTATAGATTGATGCCTCTTTAGGAAGCGGGAAAACCATATATTTGACTTTTACATAAACAAGAGCGAAGTTCTGTGTATTACATTTCACCATGTGTCGGCATGTAACATGTCGCTGTCATCCATTTCAAGTAACATCTGCAAGGACATCCTGAAGATCAGCAGCCAAGTGTCCTCACTCGAGTGGCGTCCTGTGGTAAGTTGAATCTCCAAACACTCTCCAATTGAATAGGTTCAATTTCAGCTTAGGTATATGCATTTTGTATAATTGAGAAAACCATCACTTTGTAGGATATGTAGATTACTGGAATGATTCTACACAAATGCAAATTACAAAACTTTAAGCCGAGGTATTAGATTACTAACTTCTTGTAATCTGATTCGAACGATATTTCTGAGAAGGATACATTTCTACGAACATAATAATAACCCGAAAGTATTTCATAAATTAAGGATATAAGGCTAAAAACAATTCAAATTATACAGATTTGCAGTACGCTAAATATAACAGAAACTATAATTTTTTTCCCCATATTACCTGAGCAAGATCGAGCTTAACTCTTCAAAAAAGTCTCCAACTTTTTGTGAAGTTTCTAGGTTCTTTTCTTCAGAGTGTATTCCATTCCTGGGATTCTCTTTAGTTTTTATTTGAATTCGATCTATGTGTTGTGCCTATTATAATTATTATTATTAAAAATAGGAAATTATGCAGACGTGAGCAACTTTAGGCCCACTTCTATTCTCAGTAATTTCTGTTAAGTTTTTGATTTATTATTTACGATCATGTCTTGCATTACGTTAAACGTAATCCCAACCAATATGGCTTCACCAAATCCGAATCCATAGTTGCTAATTTGGTAACATTTGTGACTCCTATTGCCCGCGGTCAGGGTCAAGCCGATCTTTCGAATGATTTTCACCTCGTCCTCCCGTAACCTGCTCTTGCACAAATTAAGACCCTTTGGATTATGCGATGGCTAAGTTAGCCAGTTTCGCAGTTTTTTGACAAACAGACAGTCTCGGGTTCGCGTTTCTGGCACTCTCTCACTGCCTTTTCAAGTAACTTCTGTTGTGTTGCAAGATTCTCTCCTGGGGTCTTTTCTTATCACAGTCTTCATTAATGTCCTATGTAATTCCAGTAAACATTGTAAAGTTTTAATCTTTGCTGGTAATCTCAAAATTTTCCGCGTCATTAACTCTCCATATGATCGTCGCTTACTCCAATCTGACATTAATTCCGTGAGCGACTAGCGCGCTGCTAACTCTATGAGATTTGATACTGCTAAAACGCATGTTATATCATACTCCAGAAAGGAAAATGTTCTGAGATACGAGTATCAGCTTTGTCTTGCTGCCATGGCAAGCAAAAGAAGTATTAAGAAACTGGGTGTTTTCTTTGATTCAAAATTATATTTTCACAATCATTTTGATCTCATATTTTAAGTGCATGAAGCTATTAGACCTTATGCGTTCCATAACTTTCAGATGTTCTTCCCTGGACTGTTTATATGTGCTATACTTTAGGTTATTCGGGTCAAGTCGGAATATGCGTCGGTAGTTCGGAATACTGTCACGTTTACCGATGCCAACAAACTTGAGTGCATCCAGCGAAATTTTGCGCCCTTCTGTACCTATCGTTCTTCCTATACATTCTTTATAGTTATACTTTTGCCATGGAGAAATTATGAATGAATGAATGAATGTATGAGGGGTAGGCCTTCTCGGCCCTTGCACCGCGACCTTTTTTTCAGTGGTCTCTTGTGCTTCCCCTGTTTTAATTATTCCCTCAGTAACCCCGCGCTTCGAATGAAGCGCAGGATTTTGTACGTGGGGGAATCAAAATAGTCATTTGGTTCCATAAATTATTGACCCAAGTGACGTAGTCTTAAATAAGCTAAAGCCTCACATTCACACAGGATGTGTGTGGCTGTCTCGTTTTCTGTCTGACACCTCTCACAAGTGGGACTATCACTTAGTCCCAGTTTGAACAGGTGTCCTATAAGATGACAGTGTCCTGTAAGTAGTCCTACCACCCATCGTAGCTGGTTCCTGTTTAGCTTCAACAGTCCCTTCGCTCTTATAGTGGAAGGTCCTCGTATGAGTCCCTTTGCTTGCCTGATAGAGAAATTAAGTCTGCGTTCTTTAAGTGAACGGAGACATCACCTTGATGCACTTTTTAGTTTAAGTCTAGTGTGGCCTTAAATCCTGCAATTCCCTCTTGGAAAATATTAATCTTCGTGTTTCTACTCGCAGTGTTAGGGGCTTCTCATGTTTTGGTGTTTGTCCCATTAATAAACACTATCCTTCTTCTCGGTGCGCCTATGCTGCCAACGCGGTGGGTAAAGACCTCGACATATTTGTAATTGGAGCCCTTTCTCTCAACCATATTTTATAATCTTCTATCTTAAAGTATTTATAATACACGTATTTATTCATAATCCTAATGTTGCTGTATTATGTAATTCTTAGTTATTACTTTCTTTGTGTACTTATCATCTTTGCTTTTGTTTGCTTATTTCTTCTGTATTGATGTGTTTTCTTTGTCCAGTGCTTGCCTGTAATTTGTCTCTCAGGTGATGTCAAGCACTTTAGTAGATGCACTTAAGGATTACCATTACTTTCACATTCCGCGCTGTGTTCTTGTAAACGTTTATATTTTGCTTTATCAACTCTACCCTGTTACCTGATTTTGTTATCGTTATTGTTATTTCTCAGTTCTCAATAACATTTAGATTTATGTTAATGAAATTATTATTATTGCTATTATTATTTGTTACTTTGTTTGTTTGTTAGTTTTTTTACTTGTTCGCATTGTTGTGTTTTCTTACAGTGCTTGCCTGAAAATTTGTTTTTGACTTTACGTTGTGTTTATCCATATTGTAATTACTTGTATCTACCCTGTGCTCTGTCTGTAATTGACCTTGCGGTTGTTGACTCGGCACGTAAATAATAAAGAATAGAATTGAATTATTACTATTATCATCTCCTAAATTATGTCTTCGATTTTCAATATTGTTTCCAATTTATTATCATCATAATTACTCAGATTGCCTTGTTTTATACTTTACGCATATTTGTTTGTTTGTTTGTTTCTTTCTTTCACTCTTGCTCACTTTGTTGGTGACCTTTGGGATGCTGAGATAGCACACAAATAAATAGGAATTGAATTGAATTATTTTCATCTTCACATACCATGCCTGTGTATTCCACACTTTCTCCATATTATACCTTGTACTTTATTGAATGGTTATTTACTGCGTCTGAAATGTGGTTCTTTATGTTCTTAAACGGGAGACTTGGAACAAACATTAGCTACAAAACTTGTTCTCCTAATGAATATGACCATAACTTACTGCTTGGAATAGACAGAATAGTAACTTATAGTCCTTCATCTATTCAAAATCTCTTACCTTAATTATTCTATTTACGTATAAGACTTGATAATATGATCGTGGTTTGTTTGTCTTCAATAGGGCTACTTTGTGAAGACATGAGAAATATTTTAAATACAGCACTATTTCATAAAAGAGCTTTTGCTTCGATATCAGATGTTTTACCGTTAAACTTATTTGTGGAATAAAAGAATTTCCGAACTTCCTTTAAATATCTCCTCCCAGAAGTATAAATTGATAATTTATGGTCAGATAAGGATTAGTGGAAGGTCAGTGAAGGCGCATTTGGAATTCATAATCCTTACATTTGTATTTATTACCAAGAAAGATCTGTTTAAGCACCCTGACTAATTTTCCACCTTAGCTAAGAATTACGGAGGCATGGAAGTTTAATGCGAGGTCCTGTTAAGCTCCTGTTACAACATTGCAGATTTCCTGTCTCCCGAGAAATATGAGTCTCAGTTTTGTACGATATTCACGTCATTTTATTTATCAGTCTCGGATAATATGATTTAAACGTAGAAATAGAGAAAGGAAAGTAGAATAAGGAACAAGAGAGAGAGAGAGAGTGTATTAACTGAATACAAATCTGAATTCTGAAATATAATTTCTTTGCAGTGTTTGATACAAAATCTTGAACTGTTGCACTGACGTATCCCTATATTAAATAATAAATTTGTTTTGCTTTTGAACGAGATGCCTGTCGACTTTCTGTGTACAATTTAACTGAAGCTAATTGTTTTAATATAGAGAGCCGGGAACTTCCCAGTAAGAGAGAAGTCTTGTAATGGAGTACTAGTGCAATCCATTGAAGTGCGATAACGTTACCAGTGATTTGTCATGGATATTATTTTGTGTCGCCATATCGTTTCAGTGACATTAAAGCTACACGACTGAAAATAAATTGGTCTCTAAATTTAATTACAAATATGAATTAAAAATTAAGTTATACTGGCAATAAAACGGAAGTCATTTTAAATCTTTTGTTGACTAGTTATTACAAATTCAAATATTTTCTGATCGTCTTCAAGGTCCTTGACAGGATAATAAGCCTGTTACGCGAAATAATCAAATGCCCCGAATGAGGTCTTTCCTGCTTTGTGTTCGGGAAAGCCCTGATTCATATTTCGGCCTTGAGACCGAAAGCATCTGCTAAAGGATATCATACTTTCTTCGTTTTTTTAATCGTATTACAATCTATTACAACATAAGTTCCTGGTGTATTTTAAGAGTCATATTAATGTCCCGATATATTTCGACATTTACAGTGTCAAATTCAATCTTTATAAACTTATGATACAACACACAAAACCATCTGAAGGTTGCTATCTGTGGTTGTACATGAATTTAGGACCCTGTAGTATTTAAAATTTTTATTATTATATACTTACAAAATACATCATACATTACATATGGTATATTAATTTCACTATATGCAATTCAGGGAAAAAACAATCTCCATGGCTTGAGTCCGCAAGAGAACTATACCGACCGAGCGACCGCCGCTTGTCGGCGAAGTTAGTGCCAACTTTAATGGATAGAGGGTATCGCATGGTCAGCGCAGCGGATCCCCATGGCCGTTAATCTCGGTTTTATAGACGGGAGCCGCTATTTTCATGAAATAGCTCCTCAGTTATTCTCACGAGGCTGAGTGGACCCTGCTATAGACCCACTACATCTCAGAAAATCTGTTGGTAGCACTGGAAATCGAACCCGGACCTCTGGATCTGTAGCCAGGAACTCTTACCACTAGACCTCAAATGCGGTCCAACTTATGACAAAACATTCGAAAATATCTCAAGGTTGTTACCTGTGGTTGTACTTGAATTTAGGACATGTAGTATTTAAAGTCTTCATCGTTACCTACCTACACGCAAAATACATCATACATTATATCTCGTGTACTAATTTCACTATATGCAAGTCAGGGATGAAACGTTGTGAAATCTGTGTGGCTGGTGGCGTGCTGGATTCGTCGTCATGACGTTCATGATTGAAGCTAGTATAATTTCCCACAGGCCCATTATAAAATGCAAGGATGCACGTCAAATGGACCACTTCAGTTTTCTTTCACAAATTTTGCCGTTATACCTCTTCAACCAACCAGCAATAGAAAGAAGACTAAATAGAATGTTGCCAGAGGATCTAATTAGATAAGCGCCAGAAAATCATCTAAGGATGATACCTGCTTCAATATCACACACACCCATCCATTTTAATAATTACTCTATTTATGTACGTGTATATTGAGTAGATATTGTAAAATTGTTTTAAAATAAAAATAATTTGCGGTTCATTTTTCAGTCAGCTTGTCACTGAATGCTATGTAATCTGAGCTAAACACCGTTAAACAAATCACAAATAAATGAGCCAGTATATGAATAAACAAATGTACGAAAGAGATGCACAATTTGATGAAGTTTTGCTTTGGTTTGGAAACTTCTTTATAATGCGTTCCTGGGTGATTTGTTAGGCATTATTTAACATTAGAACACATTTGCTCAGTAGAGTACATCAAATTTGATGTACTCAATTATCAGATTATTAAGTTGGATACAGGTTTTTTAATTATGAAGGACGGACAACTGTTTTCTGAAAGTGACGCCATGTAGTCAAGCAGAACTCTCCCGACTCTCATCCGAAACGTCTGTGAACGTCTGACTATTAGGCATCATATTTCCGAAGATAATATTCGTCATAGTCAAAGTGAAGAGAATCTCAGTTCTCACGAGCTTCATTAAATTTTTGCCTTATCAAATCTTTTAACGCTGAAATTTAACGTCTTTACGGCGATTAACATAAAGATTGTTCTCTTATGAGATGAGCTGTTTTGTAGTTACATTTGATATTTTTCTGTGTTTCGGAGGAACGTGCTGCCTCCTCCTTCATGTAGACGAATGACTCTTGCTCCCTAAAAGAAAGAGACAGCACCTTCTTCCGAAACTTAGTTAAAACGAACTACATAGTGTCAGTCCCGGAAGGGAAAAATCTTCAATTCTCTCTCTGTTTGGATGTTACATGTAGCACTGGCGGCAGTGTGATCTATAGGCACATTGTTGTCGTTTTATTAACGAGAAAAATAGAGTACCTCGAAATATCGGCTACTTCATTGTGGGTTCAACCTTCTTTCTCTGATCCTGTATAGATATTATGCCATAGTTTATCCCGTGTGTTACAAATGCATGGATCTGTAGCAAGAAGGTCCACCGTTTATTCAAGATTAGTCCAGAGTAGTGAGCTTCTCTGTTACTACCTCCTCGTACCCTGAAGATGGAGGAGATACGTTCCTTCGAAACGTCGGTTAACACCACATATACACGGTGCCAAATCCCAGAAGACTGCTTTCTTCATTCTCTATTACTGATTAGAAACAAATAATTCCAGTTCAGTATTTAGAAATTCTTCGGTTTTAAAACTGGCATTCATTTCTTTAATTATCTCTCCTTTAAGCAGTCCGTATTATTCTTATTCCTCTCTGAAGTGGGCCGGCAATGTAATTAGTTTTCCTCAGTTTTGTCTGATTTATTTCCCGTTCCATGCAACGGACGAAAAAGCGTTTTATCTAAAATAAAGAGTATCGAAATAATTGAATAACTTATTGTGCATTTTGCACAGTGTGCATATTAATAATCACAGATGTCAGTGTAAGAACGCGTTTGTATGTCCGTTCATCTGTCCGTATATTTCAACTTGAGAATCGTTAGGCGCACTTAATGAAACTTTGTATTAGAGGCGTCCAGAAAAAGTTCTAGAGCCATTTAGATTTTCATGAAAGATAGGCCATATTTTCATTAGGGATGCATCTGTGTATCTGTACGTGGGTACAAATTCCAGTTTTGTTCTTTGTTCTTACAGAAGTTAGGCCCGTTTATCATTTTTATGTTACATATTGCAGTGGCAGTGTATAATGGTCACTTTATGAATTAAAAACCTGCTAATCAATGAAGTAGCCATATATATCACAACACACAGACAAGCAACATCAACTACCGACAGACAACACACGCCAACAACATCCCGAAGCAAAAAGATTGGGCCAAGCGGGAAAGAATTCTAGGGATTTTAAGAATTCTTACTTCAAATAACGAAACATAATTTTACAGAATTAACGACGAATCAAATAAGGAAGCTACTGTGGTGTGTGAAAAACTTTTAGTGAATCGACATTCTGGGTAATTTTAACTATTTGTAATTATTTTAATTAACTGGAACGTGGCTATCTTGGACAAAGTGAAGTTTTGTGTGTTGGTGATTTCTTTTTCTACTATAAATGCCTCTGATGATGGCTCCGTGGTGAGCCGAAACATGTAAGGCAGGTGCTGACGAGGTGGAAAACTTAAAAAAGTGTCACATTTGACGGAAGGAACTTGATTGTTAATTAGCCATATATATACAATGTAAAAATACTGGTTATGACAGCATTGCAACCAGACTAAAGATGGAGAAATTAAGACAAGTTGAATGAGACAAAGGTTTATGTGTCTGTATAAAATAGCGTGGCCCAGGTAGTGCTCTTGTTCTTGATAGAATAATACGCACCGAAAAGCGTTACAGAAAAATTTAAAGGTAAAACAGTATAAAATAAATTAAGGGTCAGAAATAGACTGACACTGATTTTTGCCGTGTTTCCTAGTGAAGTTAATTTTCTGCAAGCCCACACACAATGTACTGATAAATGCGGTCGGGGTTGAGTTATGTCTCCTGCCTCCCTCAGTACCGATGCATTTTATTTCACGTTTCTTGTTTGCGGACCCGCCCGGCCGCATTAAATCAACAGCAATGGCGAAACTCGAGAAACAGACGAGAGATATCGAATTCAGTTCGAACTTCTTGAAGATAATATTTGAAAAGTGACTACTTTATTGTCAGTATATGTGTCTGTTAATCTTAGTCAAATGGAGTGATTAGCCGTACTGTGTACATAAATATACTTCCACATCACCATTAAATAGATAAAGTAATCCCTGTAACAGGGCTTGAATGCCCATATGGCTGTGAGACGTCAAGGCTCCCACATTTTCTCTAGACAATCGGCTCACAGATGGCGTCAAGGTTATCAGTTCTACGCGCCGGCCGCCTTTTACCCCCCTCCAGGAAGATTCCTGGTACTCATTTCTGATAGAGGCTGAGTCGAACCCAAGGCCATAGTGCGGCTGGAATGATTAGGTAAATTGAAAAAATCCACTTCATCGGAACTCGATCCAACGACCTTCCGACTTGTAGCACAGTGCCTCAACCAACAGCGCTACCGAATAAAGATAACTTTGAGAAAACCGACTATTAGTTTCTTAACATACGTCAGTATGCCCGTTAGCTCACAGAAAACAGTGTTCAAATTAATAGACTGTATTTGTGCAGACTTAGTAAGGTAGACCTGCATTAACATTTGAGCAATTTTGATTTTGGTTTACTTTCAGGGATATTTATTCTAGAATGTAAATTAATTTATAATAATGTATTTTCGTACTTGATACAGATTTAGATGAAATTTCACATAAAACTGTTTTATGGGCCTTCATGAGTACCACAACAAGGCAGTTTAACTGAAATAATATACGGCTTAAGTTGCTCAGTGATCTAAATGCCTTTCTGGGTGTATCTCCAAAATTCTTAAGCTGCGGGAGGTACTCCTTGAATAGGATTTATGGGGATATAAATATGCAAGCTATATCTTGAACAATATTTGGGTTAAACGCTATCCCTGTGACAGGTCGTGAAGGGCCACAGGGTTGTGAGACGTAGAGGCTCCTACATTATTTAGACAATCGGCTCATAGATGGCGGTAAAGTTGTAACATTCTTCGTACTCAGAGGCTGAGTCGAGGATTAGCTAATTTAAGAAAAAACCACCTCATCGGGACTTGAACCCTCGATCTTCCGGCTTGTAGCATAGTGCCTCAACAAGCTACGCTACCGCGTTCCACCAAATAGTACATGGAAGTCAAGCTAAAACGAAACTGACATTTATGTCACCGCTTCTGTAGTGGATTTGCACATTTTTATTCTTAAGCAGTGGTTTAAAAAATATATTCAATACAGTGGTTTCAGATGGTCATCCACATGTCCTGTTGAGATACGTATGGGACAAACAAATCGAATCTGGTATGTTACGTTGTAACAGTGATATATATGGTATAAATAAATACATAAGGCAAGAATTAATTAGAAGGATTTGCGGCATCTAATTTTCCTTAAATGGTAAAAGGAGCAAGCACTATCATTGCAGCATTTAGATATTAGCTTTTGTGTATGCTGCTTACATCCTGCTTTCATGCAAATTTCTCCTTGCTTTATAATTTGACCTTGATAATGGAGGAGACATGTTTCTCCGAAACGTCGGTTGACTTCAACGGTCTCCACGGTGTTATATTCCAGAAGACATATCTCTTCATATTCCATATTGGCACCTCCGTGTAGTTTTTCAGTTTGAACTTTGCAAAGATTTATTATCTCCTCCATACATGCTGTACGTCCGTCTCTTCATTTCTTCACCCAAATAATGTCTGGTGATGAATTCATCATGTATTGCTTTCTTGGGACGTTTGCATTTTTCGACATGGTGAAACACAAAACACTGCGACGAATACAGACATACGCGAAAACGTCAAGCATTTTATTTTTAACATAAAACTGTCTAGTTCTAGTTCTAGTTCTCTTCTCAAAACAACAAAACAACCAACTCCATGATTGTAGTCCGCAAGCGAACTATACCGACGGAGCGACCGCCGCTTGTCGGCGAAGTTAGTGTCAACTTTAGCGGATAGAGGGTGTGTCGTTGTCAGCGCAACGAATCCCTACATCCTTTAATTTCGGTTTTCTAGACCGGAGCCTCAGTTATCATCACGAGGCTGAGTGAACCCCGTTATAGACCCACAACTTCTCAGAAAAAGCTGGTAGCGCCGGGAATCGAACCCGTACCTCTGCATCTGTAGCCAGGAGCTCTGACCACTAGACCACAGAGGCGGTCGAAAAATTCTCTCCGTCCTCTTGTTCTCAAACACTCTCCGTACGTATTCTCCTAGTCTGAATTCAATTTATCACGCCCACTCCAAAGCTTTATTATTTTATGAAATTCTTCAAAGTAAGGATACTTTAATCCAAACTTACTGAGGAAAGAAGTACATGGTATTTTTCTCTCAATGGATGAATCCTGTTGTATTAAATGTATAAATTCTTTATTAAAATCCGTAACAACACAATAACAAACCAGTTGATGTTTAACATAATTTTGCTACGACTTTTTAGAAAGCCATCATCAGGCAAATGCACAATTAACGCGTTCTTAAGCTATTGAATTTCATACTATATAATTCAGTGCAGTGTTGCATTTTCGATAATATACCATAATATAATTATATAAAACATTCTTCTTTTCTTTTATTGTATTTTGTTTTATATAATAATTTATATAATAATAATAATAATAATAATATTATTATTATTATTATGGTATATTGTCGAAAATCCAACACTGCACTGAATTATATAGTATGCAATTCAATAGCTTAAGAACACGTTAATTCTGTATTTGCCTGGTGATGGGTTTCTAAAAAGTCGAAACATGTAGCAAAATACTGTTAAACTTCAACTGTTTTGTAGTTGTGTTGTGATGGATTTTAATAAAGGGTTTGTAGAAGTACATGACATTTAAATAACTTGTCACTTATAGCGGCTTCAATAAATTTACGTTACATCTACGTTTCATTGCGTTTGTATGTGACCAGTCAAGGAGCCACGAAAGAGTTCAGCGTAGCGAAAGAAAATTCGGTGTCGCTGTTGGTACACTGTAATTATGCTTACAAACAGGATTTCATAGTTGTTTGGCAATGACAGTTATCTCTTGGAGCGTTTGCGAACTAGCCATGAACGTACACAAATACACTATGACAAGTATTGTGGATGAATGACTTCTGCTAGCTTTAGCTGAATAAAAGCAATTCATACACATATACGGACCCACGTTTCAAGCACACATGAATTCGTATTAAAAAAGTCGACTTAATCCATTTGCATGCTGTGATGTTTGCTAGTACCTTGCCTTTCCTATGAACCCAGTAGCTTTACCTGCTGGGAAATGGGCTCGGATGAAGATCAAAGTTGTTCATAACGCATCAGTTGCAGCTTACACATTACAGAGTCTTGTGATAATTTTTAAGCATTTATCGTGAAATGTCGAATTTAGTTCAGCTTGGGCAATGTTAATATATGAAATCAGACAGTACGTATGCTGTGTTTCAGTTATCATCATTCGATGTAACTAAATATCGTCGACAGATTTACAGAACGGTGCGCAGTTCGAATCTCAGCTAACGAACCTCATGTTTTCGTAGTTACATTCAGTCCCTCCTTTCGGATGTCCGGATATTTACTTAATTATGGCTCATTTAACATTTCTGTCAGTATCTAAAACTATACGGAGTCGAATGACAGGATTATCAGTGAATAATACTATCACCTGTTAGTGACCAGACACGGGTTTTAGATTGGTAACCGGATTTATCGAACACATAAAAATCGTAACTACACGTAGTTATAGCGCTCCTACTAATTCACGTACTCTACTTCTCACTACAGGATACGCTAGAACGCCTATGGCTTCACATAGCCGTTGCCTGGTAGCGGATCCCAACAATGTCTTCTTCTAAGATCCTTACCGTCTGGCGACTGTCTCACAACTAACTCAGCTGTCTACTCTAAACTAACTCGTGGCATCAGTAGCCGTCACTGACTCCTACTGGTCATCCATGTGTCTCACTGGCCGTCAACTACTATTGACTGCAGCTCGAGTAAAAGTCGAAGTCACAATATGACCGAAGGTCAGCTGGTCAGTCAGTCCTCGTGTCAAGTCCCATCTGTGGCCCCAAAACCAAACTTTTGTTTGTGTCAGACAGTTGCGGTTTTGTCAACTTGGAGCGTCCTCTCTAACAAGAGGACGGGTCTGTCATTCTTCGCTCTCGTACTTGTCGACAAGTACATAGTCTTTTGTGAGTCTTGACGAAAATTCTAACCCTGACAATTTATATACTAGGCCAGAGCGCCATGTTGTGTCGAAGGCCTTCTCGATATACAAGAACACAGCAGGCGCTCTTATGTTATTATTGAAATTTAGGTTGAGGTGATCCGCCAGTCTCAAACACGGAAGTTTCATACTCTGATCTGCTCCACAGCCAGACTTTCATTTAAGTTTCCTTAATCAGTGTGCTTTTGGATTGTTCTTAAAATCAGCTTCTTCTGCCGACGGCAACTCGTTATATAGTCTCGCAACAGACCACACAGAAAACACAGTTTCCAACAATTATTCTGTTTTCGCGTCACGTGTTCTCTGCCGCGGAAGCTTGTTTATCGAGCCGTTGTCTCACAACGGACAATGTAATCATGTCATAGTATATTGGAAAGTATGTGAAAAAATTTGAAGTGACAAGAAGGTATTTAAGTGGTTTGAGGAAATATATGAAAAGTATCAGTGAGAGCAGCCCGTCTGCTGGCTGAGATTTGAAACACTCCGGCTATTAGTTAAAACTGGCTACAAACAATATTGAATTATCTGATGCTGAGGTGGTATGAATAGAGACTAGTGGAGGGTACTTGTGAACACGTTCATGAACCTTCGGGTTTCGTAAAATGTTGGGAAGTTTTTGAGTGGCTGCACAACTGGCGGCTTCCAGAGAAGGCCTGAGCTCCATGAAGCCAGTTTGTATTGACACATTAGTTGGTTTCAAATCCAGCTCTATACTTAACCTTTAATGTAAAAAATGTTGTATTTTAGCTTCCTGTTGCACTGATTCGCGTCCATGATGTGTATATATTGACCGTCTTCTAGTGCACACAATCTCACTTGTCACTTTACTACATGTTTCGGCATCACTGTGCCATCCTCAGGTGTGTTATTTACGTTAAACTATTGCACTGCTCGCCATCCTGTGTCGTTTATAAAATGATTTAAAATGTATATTCGTCATGTACTATAATAAAATTTATATATTAAAATTTGTTAAGATTTATCATCTTATACGTCGTATTTCAAACTCGTGTATTATATCAAGCTTCCCTTATGGGAGTCGTTCTTACTATATTTTGTGTATACTGTGTCTTGTGATGTGTCCTTCTTTTGTGTCTGCGTGCGTTGTATTCAACGTTATCATAGAACAGTCAGATATATTTTTAAGAACACTGTCTTCTAGAATATGAGCGGGGCTTAGATACACTTCGACTCTGAAGATGGAGGCAGTACGTTCCTTAAAAACGTCGGTGATTTTCTACCGGACTACACGGCATCAAATCTCAGAAAATAATACTCTTCATTGTTATAGCAAAGCAAAAATACTTTACTTATCTACGTAATGACCATTATTTTCGTTGTGCATGGTCCAATGACCAACAGCTTTCGTGGTTTCAACAGAATAAAATGTGTTCTTTTGGAATTAAAACTTTCTGGCAATGCTCCTTTCCATCACTATGCTGACAAATATAATTTAATATGTGACCCTTTTTTTTTCTCGGATGCAATGATCAATGTGCAACTTAACCACATCTCGTATTGATGCTCGCCTAGGAGTGTATAAACAACGCTTGACCGCAATACTTAAATGTTTCCAGCAAATTGTAACTCTTCTTGGGGCTTATACATTTGTAGCCATCTCGAATTGTATTGTTGCCATATATTTCACAAGTTTCCACGTTCTATGACCACAACAATGGGTTCAGAGATCGTTATATATCTTCTGGTTATAACACTGTGTGAACTCGTAGCTTCCGGAGTAACATCGTACTTTCCCCGAAGTCAGAAGTCGTAGTAAATAAGTAGCCAGCCAACAGATTGATGATGCATGATGGGTACTTGACTTGTGCATGTTGTGAATGAAGTAGTCACACCAATACTTCACAGCACACGCGTTAGGTCTGTCGCTATTCAAACGACAATTAAAACCATCTCGGGCAATCAGCCGTGTCAATGTTGAAATAAAAACCAACGTTTCAAAATCTCAATCATCAGGCTTGGCCATGGAAAGTTGTTTTTTAGTCAAATATTGATATGGTTTATAGCCCGGGAATTTTTTTTCCACGTTTCTTCTTTGTGAAATGTTCAGATCTCACATAATAAAAATCAACTTGGCCAAAGGAGGTAATGTTCGCATTGTTTGTAATCATTGCTCTTAACATTACTTTCGAGATAAACTAAAAAATACCTTTAACTTTGTAAGAAAAGGAATGAGTAATTCGGCTCGGCTATGTACATCCGCTATACTTTAATTGTGTGAAAACTTGACTGTTCATTTAATTCGCAGAATGAACTTCTGTTGACAGCGTGTAACTGTCTTCTCTTTTATCCACTTTATGTACCTCGCCTTTATACGTGACAGGTTGCGAAAATTAGTTACAAGGCATTTCACTTCGTGGCAGTCGGGTCCCATTTATCAAGTGGGGAACGGTAGATTGTAAATTGATGCTGATACACGCAGAAATCTTATCCACCGCCCAACATTTTGATTGACCGCAGAGGTAGATTCCGACGTTCGCCATTCTCTTTGATGTTAATCAACTTTTTATTTTTGTTTATAATCTCTTTTATATCCCATGTTTATTATGATTCTCTCTTTATAAAAGGTGCTTGAACTGAGAGAACTGACATGTGGGCAAATGTGATGTTTATCTGGCCGCCTGCCACACTAGTTTGAACTCGAAAACAGTTGGGAATATTTTGATGAAATTTTATATTACAGGTTGTTATACACGCTTGTATGGCGATATGGACATTTATAAAGAGAAATGTATTAAAAGTATACTTTAATATCGGATTAAATGTGAACGGGCAGGGGTGTCCGGATTGCCAAAATTTAAAGTACGCATGTTGACACCCCACCATTTTCCCAGTCTTGTTTTGTGAAAAATATAAGTTTTAGAATCCTTTAATATTAGTATGCTTCTCACTTAAGTAACATCTGAGACAAATGATTAGATATAATTGTCTGTGATCTCTTTTACGATGCTGATGGTACTTCAGAATGTACAGCATCGATGTTGTAGGATGATCAACGAATAATTGTAGGCGATTTCGAAAGAATCCGCTACGATTTGATATCCAGGTGTTTCGCTTCGTGGACCGAGAAATGTCCCAGGATAGGCAGTGTTCGGCCAAGTGATCCAGAAGGTAGCACTCGTGCCATGTATTCCAGAGATCCGAGCTCATATTCTCGATTCAGAACTTGGATGTTCCAATAGAAGGCTTGTGCGGTCCTCCTCAGTCGCTCCGGGCGAATATTGGATAGGTAATTTATTCAGTAACTATCCTATCACTCTTCTCTACATACGCCTGTACTAAGCTAATGAGCACAACACTTTGAACAAGATCATCACTCACTACAAATGGCCGACCACTTTGGTCTTCATGGTGAACTTTCGTTCGTCCATCTCTGAATATTCCGTATCATTGCCTTACTGTTACTTTGTTCATTATATTTAGGATCTAAAGCGCGTAATTTATTGACGGATTTCCGCAGCGCTCATGTTTTTAGCCTGAAGAAAGCGGAATTTCGCAGCTGGTGGGATTATAAATTGCAGGGCACATCTTAACTCACTCTGCAAAGATAAGAACAAACACTAGGTGACTAGTTATTTGACGCTACCGCGCATGCGTGAGCTCTCACCCGCTCCTACTAAGTTGCCCAGAACAAATGCAGGTTACCTTCCGAATAACCCCATTTTCGACTTGATTTCTCCGATGGAGACTAAACGTTAACCATCTGAATTGTACTTACAGTCCACTTGGTGTTCTGTGACCTCCTAACACAAAATATTTAACTGGTTATGATAATATATATATTTTAGCCTACTTTCCTTATCTAAAAATGAAAGGAGGCTTACTAGATTAACTTGGTGTCAGTGTATGCCCTCTATAATTGCTAGGCAACGGCTCAGTAAAATTTTCTCGACGCAACGAATATACTAGACACACAACAATAGGAGAATTGCTCGACGCGGTGTCTGCTGTGCGGTGCATATCGTATCAGATACTCAGTATGTAGTGTGAACAATTTTGGCGATTGAAACGCGTGCTTATGTGTCGGAGGGGTAGCAGTTAGTGAGTGGACTCACGCTCGAGTCGCCCCTCAGTGTAAGGGGAGTGACCAGTTGTAGTCAGACCCCTCCTCTCGTCGAGGCCGTGGTCCCATTTCAAAACACGTAAAAGTCTTCGAAAGAAAAATACGCTCAAGGGTCCCCACGGAACCTAGAACCAAGATTTACCGTGCTGTTTTTTTTATTGCTAGTGTGGTGGGACTAAGTCCCTTGTACTGCGGCCACTTCTGGCCTATTGTACCAGCCCCAGATGATAGGTGAGGGTGATTGTGGAGCAATTGGTGGAATGAAGATTGGCAGGGGAAACCGAAGTACTCGGAGAAAACCTGCCCCAGCACCACTTTGTCCACCACAAACCCCACTTGCCCAGACCCGGGATCGAACCCGGGACGCCGCGGTGGGAAACCAGAGACTAACCGCTTGAGCTGTGGTGCGGCTTACCGTGCTGGTTAGGTTCAGCAGTAATATAACCAACCGACCAATTAGTTCTTTCTAGAACTTCTCTTGTTTTATAATTTTGAGAGTAATCTCTACATTTTCCGCGTGCTTGAACAGTATATGTTAAGATCTTCAGTCAAGTGATCTTAATGTGATTGAACATGAATGAAGCTTTCATATGGCGATGCTAATATAATAGAGGTCTGCCATAAATTCAGTATATACAACTCGACAAAATCTTTCGGATACTTATTAACACACAAGATATACCGAGTGTGATAGATATCAGGCATTTGGCTTGGCTCCTGTTGCTTGCGGACTGACGGGCACGATTATACCAACACTATTTCGTTCTCGAATCCTATTTTTGAAATATACTTAAAAATACCGGAACGCATTATGCCACTAACATGTTCCGAAACCGTGATCTCTGAATTTCAGTGGCAAGCAATTACAGTTGATATTATCGCCCTTTTCTTATGGAAAGGCAAGAAGGGAGGTGTAAGAACAGACAAAAGAAAATGAGAAAACAAGTATGGAATTTGGCGTCATGTTTTTGAAGTTGTGCAGACATGTTTCATCCTACCTTCACCAAAGAACTGATGCTGTACATAAACTTCTTTGTTGCTTCCACTATGCGTCACATTTTATAGCTATTTCGACCTATTCTGTCATTAACAGGTCTTCTTATATGTCTCTGAAATATATAGCTGCTGGTATCAGGTTATTATATGTACTGATATAGTAGGTTTTGTTAAACGTTTATGAGTACCATGGGAAATTAAGAAAGGATCAACCATATAGTCTCGAACAGTAATTTTCAATCTCCCGCATTTTCCGTTCCACTGGTCCTTTTATAATAAAACTCATTAATCTTGGGAGCAGGGATAGCGTAGTCTTTATAGCGACTAGCTATGGGCTGGACGACCTGAAGGGTTGGAGTTCGAGTCCTGGTAGGGTCAAGAATTTTCTGTTCTCCACGTCGTCCACACCGGCTCTGGGGTTCACCCAACCTCATGTACAGTGTGTACAGGGGTCTCTTTCTCCGGGGGTAAAGCTGCCGGGGCGTGAGACTCACCACTAATCTCCAGTTGGTGCCGTGGTCAAGAAAATGTGGATCTATATATCCAGTCCCTCATACGTCTTCATGGCGCAGTGCTTAATTAAAGCAGAGGGACAAATTTACCATACCTTACCCTTTAGTCTTGACGTAGTAAGAAGAAACTTCAGGTTTTCCAAGAAACATAGTTTACAATTATGTATATTTTAATTTTTTATTAATTATAAAAATAAATTCTTATTTTTGAGACTTCAGTTTACTCTCAGACGACCTTCAGGCTTGTCAGTAGAAGGCGTCCACCGATTTGGCAACAGTAATATAGAATATAATCTGTGGTGAGTTGAGATATAACGAGCCGATTTATCTTAAGTTAAAAGCCAATTTAAATGGCCTTGAATGCACTTTCATAATAAGAGTATCAGTATCTGCGATAAAGAGTTTACGAGTAATGCATGGATAAGAAGGCTCGATGACTGAATAGGTCAAAACATATACGTACTTTGCAGTAAAAGTGTGACACACTTTGTAATAAAGAGAGTTTATGTATATCGTTGGGTTTACGGTGATGGTACGATGTAATAAATCAGAGGAGAAAAAAACGTTAGAAAGTGGAAAGCTGGAATGACGGAGAGAAAAGAAATGGAACAAAAGGGGAGGATGAGAAGGAAGGAAGTTACAAGATATAATTGGTCTGCCAGCTGGAAGGATGGAGGGAACGGAAGTAGAGAAACAGAGGGAAGAAAGTAGAAAGGAAGACTAATTTATAAACGGTCTGCCAGCTGGGAAAAAGGAGAGAAAATAAACGGAGAGAGGAAGGAAGGAAGGAAGGAAGGCGAAGTTGTAAGTGGTCTATCACACGGAAAGGCTGAGAAATGGGAGCCAGAGAAAGAGGGAGTATAGAATACAAGGAAGAAATGATCTGATAACGTTGCGATACAGTAAAGTTAGAAGGCACTGCACGGGTGAACAAACGAAAATCCTCAAGGATTAGGCACATCTTTCCAGCTATCCTATGTCATAAATAGATGAGAAGTATAACACCGAAACACACCCACACTCATAACCATATTCATATTCCACGTTATATGCTTCACGGCCCCTACGGTAGATAAACGTGTTTAAATTACATAAGAAGCAATCCATCAGTGAAATGTCCGGTGGGAGTGAATATGGCGTTCTTTGAAGAGTTCGGAACTGTAAAGCAAAACATGAGAACCGAATCGTGCTAAGTGCCGGAGGATCAGGGGACAGCAAACATACAGAAAAGGCAGAGAAGAAAGTATGTAATAACGATTCTTTGTAAGGTAAATATTTACACAAGGCTGTGAAAGAAACACGAGGTATGATATAAAAACAGAAAAAGGACCGTGTTCTGTAGCAGGACGAAACAGGAGTAGTATTGCAGCTCCTTCAGTATGATAAGCTGCAAGCCTCCAACCGGTCCATCCTCTTGTGGTACAGTGTTATCATTCATAATTAGTGACTTCATCATTTCATGACTGCGATAGGACAGTACCGAGCAGGTCAGCATAGCAGTAACGCTCTAGCCTCCCATTCGAGATATCGTCTGTTCGAATCTCTACCTGGGTACCGATTATCCCAATAGATTCCATGCTACTTCCCTCCAGGCAAATGTTTCGATGCCACCTAGAGTAGGCCATGACCACTTCCTTCCAAATCCTTTCCAATTTATCATTCGTCAGTCATCTACAATAGAATCTACAATAGAAAAGCTGAAGAAAATAATCCACTAGGAAGACAGGCGTAGCTAAAGCTATCCCTGTGACAGGCCGTGGAAGGTTGTGAGACGTCTAGGCTCCCACATTTTCTAGACAGTCGGCTCACAGATGGAGGTGAGGTTGTCAGCCTTACGTACCGGCCGCCCTTTACCTCAACGAAGACCCCTGGTGCTCATTTCTGTTAGAGGCTGAGTCGACCCCAGGACCACGGTGCGGCCGGAAAGATTAGGTCAATTGAAAAATCCAATGAATTCATCGCGAATCGAATCATTGACCTTCCAGCTTGTAGCATAGTGCCTTAACCCACTACGCTACCACGTGCCCCCATAGGCGTAGATGAGAGAATAATGTTATAAAAGGTCTTAAATTACACGATAGGAAGTTGTGCACTGGATTCCTCTGGCTCAGGTTAGAGACTAATGGCTGCTTCTGGTCAGCATGCTGCTGAATCTCAGGCTTCAATAGAATTCGAGGATTCCCATGAGCATCTGAGCAACTGATAGCTTATTAAGAACTCGGCTTCCCACGTTTATTGTATTAGTTATCTGAGGTTATAATATCTAGTTTAATCAGGTTAAACTATTGCAATTGCTGTAATTGTAAGTATATTATAATGGTTAAATTGCGAAGATATCCCTGTACCAGACCGGGGGGGGGGNATTTAAATTTAAAAATTAAAAATTCTAAATTCAAAATTTTAAATTTAAATTGGAAATCTAAAATCAAATTGACGAGCATATGTTGGCGAGATTTTAAACAAAACTGACAGGCTGGTGTTTTAAATTTTGAATTGTGTGCAGTGTGACAGCTAAGTAGTGAAAAATACACCTGATGATGGTCCGTTACGGCCGAAACATGTAGTGTAGAGGAAGAAAAGACAAAGAACTACAACCAAATACATTGTCGCATTCACGACGGCGTTTGTATTATTACATACAGAGGTGTATAGTGCAACAGGATGCTTAAATATAATATAATACAAATATGAATTTTATGAGTTTGTGCATTAAAATGTATACCGTAAAATTTGAGGTTTTTCACGGCTGTAATTATTCTGGGATGTGGTGCCGTGTAGATCTTGTGTGAACTGACTTTTCGGAGGAACTTATCACTTCCATCTTCAAGGTTCCTCAGAAACGTCGGTTCACACAATAGCTACACAGCGCAAGGTTCCAGAAGATGTCATTCTTCAAAACGAATAGCATTTCCTACCGATGAATCATCGATGGCTATAAATTTCTTTATGCTTTATGCTCGGGGACTGAGAGGGCAGAAGGAAGGATGGAGACATATTTTGCACCAATGATGTAACGTAGATGAAAATTACATCACGTGCGGTCCGTGTGTGTTGCGCTGAATTTTTAATGAAGAGTGTATAGTGTATGTGTTAATGAACACGTTAATTGTTTGGGTATTAATTTTGTATTATTTTCGTTACCAGTACTGTAGAAGTTACTAATTCATTTGCATAATGAACCATTTTGTGCCATCATATAATACATCCTGTTATAGGTCTCGTTGTTCTATAACCATGACCGCTAATGACCAAGACAGTTTATGTTGCAGAGATAGAAGTTAATATATCGTGAAAGCACCTGAAAGTTTCCTACTTTCCCGCAATATTCTAAACGAGTAATTGAAAATGCAACATCAGCTGATTGTAGTTAATTTTACGAAACGTTCTCATGAAGGCATATGAAATGTCGGGATTAGAAGTACGGAGCTTCACAGCTTCTCCCTAACTCATTCTTCCTGATAACAAAGATAGACATAACATTGCCTCAAAACTCAATTTTAAATAGTAAATAGTTTTAATCACTTAATCCGTTTCTCTTATACCTTACGGGGTCGAGGTTGTTTTTCATTTTGATCATTTTACATCATCATTGGTGTTTATCGGTTATGATGTTGTTGTTTCTGATATTTCTTCTATATTATTTAACTCTAATTTTTAACGATTTCCAGTTTGCTAGATGTAGATATTTTTACAATCTGGTCATATTAATTTGTATATGCCTTTACTATAGTACTGTTTGTTATGGAGTTGTATTGAGCATTTTCAAACATATTTTTTGTTACAAAGTCTCTCTTCATTGTAGTGTGTTTGAATGGTTTTTGATTGCGCTTACCTAATTCCCTGCATATGTAAATATGTTCCATTTTTTGTTTTTATATTTACACATGGTTGTTATTTTTCCTCATTTTTCATATAGGGTTATTTGTTCTTTGTTTTATCCACTGTTTTCAGTTAGTGTTTTTATAAACTTATTTAAAATTTGTAATATTTAGGGGTAGGTTGTATATTCTGTGAAGCAAACTTTAAATGTCGCTGTTTTATGTATCCTATATGGCATTCATAGGACAGATACGATAATAAATAAGCCATACAATAATTAAATTATTTACAATAAACTTAATTTTGTTGGATGTCTTGTCATTCCGAGATAAACACAAGTTTAACGGCTACAGCATCTCATGTTAATATGTATTAATAACATATAAGTGCAAAAATGTGTCACCAAATTAGAAATTATTATTTTATAGTGAGTTAGCCTTACCATTCTGGTTAGCTAAAACCCTTCTTATAAAAAAATGGTTTTGAAAGTTACCGCCTTTTCATTTCACCCCATCAAAATCCTAAGCTCATAGAGTTTTAATTGGTATTATTTTCGAATTTCTTATAATATCGTTCTCTTCACTGTACTACATGAATTATCAGCTCTTCCTTCTACTATCTACATAGTCCAAGGCTGTTTTAAAATTTCTATGCGACTGATGGTGAGGTTCTATATTTGGAGGTCAAGCCGTCTTAAGGTCGCCGCATCATCACCGACCGAATGAAGGCAACAGAGACATCCTTTCACCCGTCTTATATGATTTTAAAGCATAATTTATTTTTTAGAAAAATCCAAAATAGAACTCGCCTTGGTCAGGGCTGCAATTGTATTCGGCATTGTTACATATACGTAGGATTTTCGGTTCTCACCCTTGCCGTTATGAAGGTTTATGTCTTCTATAACCCAACCCCGTGTAGTCCGTTCAAAATTGACCGACTTTTCAGACGAACAAGTAGCCTCCATTATCAGTGTCGAAGAATAGGCCAAGCAAGAAATCAGCTCAGCTTGCAACGGAATACCCTGCTTTATATCTCAGAAGGTAGAACTTTCATTATCATATTTGTTTAATTAGCCACCTCTACGACTATCTTAAGAGTATAACAGAATTAAGCTTGCAATAGCAAGCTATCCAGTTTCGCCCCTTTAATAAAATAATGGTGAATATTGTGAATTTCAGGGAGATTTAAAAGTGCACATGTGACTCCACAGAGGAGAGACCTCATTGAAAATTTCGTAATCCCTTATCTGGTCACGGAATTCTTCGCCTTTACTGGATCCAGGAAATATATTGCCTTCTTCACGACAGACACATGAGCACTGTCCTAAGCCAGATGAATTCAGTCCCTCACACGTTATATTTTAAGAAATGATCTTGAAGTTCACCCACCTACACATGCCTAGGTACTGTGTAGGTTGGTCTAGAGCAGTGGTTCCCAAACTCTGTCAGACCGCGGCCCGCTAAATCCTTTTTTTTTCCTAAAAGACGAGAATCTCTTATAATTGATGCCAGGGCTCGGTACTGGACTGCGGCCCGTGGTTCAAGAAACACTGGTATAGAAGTAACGTTCTAGACATGTACAAGGAAGTTGATATGTTGGAATCATGACCAGGGGGGCGGTTATCCTGACTCAGGATTATTGTCGTGTTCCTCAGTATATCCAAGTAAATTGCATGATAATGACTCGATTATACCACACGGCCAGTTCCTTAAAAATCGTTTTTAATTCATCATTCGTGCATGATCCTACCATTCGCCACTGCATACACGTAGTCACGACACATAAAGTGTCAGAGGAGACAGAACACCGTTAGGTTATTCAAGTGACTTCTTCTGCTTTGTTTTCCCGAATAATCTTGCATATGAACGTTTCCTTTCTTGCAATTGTGCTGAATTTTGTGCAAGTCTTTTCCTACATGATTCGATAACCACAGTAACATTATGGACCAGTACTAATTACGAAGCCCAAATGATTTATCCCAAGTTGTTATGGTTCCCCTCGTTACACTGCAGGCCTGCTGAAACGCTCGCAATTTCGATTCTCCCTCGGGGGAAGGAACAGACTTGACTACAATATAATACAATGGATACAATTACGGGTTTTTATATTTTAATATTCATGTACTGAGACAGGATTATGATAAATGTTAAAGACTTAAGCAGGCTATTTCCAGTTTTTTCTCTCATCTTCTGCTGTATGAATATTATTTTGGCATGTTAATGCCGTTCCGAAATGTTTTAACTCTGTATTATTTTGAATAATTTGTTTTCTGTCTTTATGCATTGTGACATATGGGATATTTCTATAATAATAGAGGAATGTCCGTAAATATTTTCATGACAACGAATGCAGGCAACAATAGACAACTGTAGTTTTTATGCAACGGCTGGTAAATAACTTCCCCCTTAAAAACGTGACAGCAAAAGAAATCCATTGTTATGAGATACGCTCTGTGACTAGTTGTTAGTTTACGCAATGATTCTTAATAGAATAGGTTTTCTATTAGGTCCGTGCCGCGGCTATATGACGAGAACTGTGAGATTATAAGACCCTTGGGATTGCTGTGATTGTGAAAAGTTGAATATTGTGTACATTGCGTATTCCAGGCATTATCTGTGTATGTAATTTAGCAATCAGAACACCTACTGTGATGGTGGTTTCCGAATAAGTATTGATGTTCCCTCCGAAGATTATCCGTAAGTGTGTCTCTCTTTCTCTCTCTCTGTCTCTCTCTCTCTCTCTCTCTCTCAAGTCTCAATCCTGAGACAGTAATATATGGTCTCGCGTACCAAGGGACTCGGACCCGAGAAAGACTGCGCTGGCAAGGGCCAGCAGCATATACAAAAGACAGACCCGTCCTCTCGTCAGAGAAGGGGCCCCACAGAAACAAGACCGTAACTGTCAAACGATAGACATTAATATCTGGTCATGACGATCCAATAAATCGATTCATGAATTCAAACTCTGTCTTTAATAACTGAAACGCGTCCTTCATTCTGTTAAGATGCATAAACATGCATATATTTCGTTTTCTCAGAGTTTATTTCTAGAATGGTATAATTCAGGAAATTCGTGGTCGGAGCCTTAGGACCTGAGGGTTCGGTAATAGGTATTTCCGAGTAAATTGTTAGCTTTCCCAAAGATAATTCTCTGAATTACTTGGTGAGTCAAAAATCAGGTTTTACTGGTTTGTACAAATTCTTCCTGGCAGTAAAATATTAAATCTTTTCTGGTTCTAACTATAAGCTTTATTATGAACTTCTTTCATCTTCGAGTTTATAACAAAGGTAGGAGATTTAGTAATTATGAATGAGTTGAACAGACGTCCTCTAGACTGAAACAGGGTAGGCCAAATTGAATTAGAATGTCGTTCAGTGAGAGACAAATTCCAAATATTGCAATTGTTCCTTCTAATTCATCTGATTTCATATTCACAATAAAAGGGCGCCTCGGCGCGTTTGAGAAAAATTTCAAAGACTGTTGAATACACTGGCTGTGATTGGGCGGTCCTAATATTTTCATTTAAACGAAGCAAAGCTAAAATTGAAATAAAACAAGACGACGAAGGTGACAGTCTTTGCGCGTACACGGACCTCCGTAATACTTCAATGTAGCAAGATTACATTAAATTTAAACTTGGCTTGTACAGGGTGATTCAGAAAGATAGACACACTTTCAATCGATCCACAGAAAATCGTGCAAAGGTTAGTAGGTCTATTACTATTCACACGGCACAGCATATTTTCAGAATTTCACTAACATATGCGAAGAATGCTTTTGACTAAATTAGGTGCGCTGATGAGAGAATGACGTTCAAGTGTTTGTAAGGCCCACAGTCTTTTAGTTATGCCTTAATATGATTATATGCAAAGTTTACATAAATTCACCTACATATAGCTTATTACGAAATTCGAAATAATTATATCTGAATGGGCAGAAATTTGTATTCACTAACCGAAATTCACAGTGTTCCGTTTCGGGTTTCTTTTATATCGCAGTACTTTTGTTGCCTAGTGTTGTCAGTAATTTATGGGTCGCGACAGTTACAGCTTGCGTTCTTACTCTAATCGAGAACTTAGATTATAGGGAATGGAGAGCAGGAGGATCAGGAAACAGTTGCATCCTGAGACAGAACAAGGAACAGGAGAATCAGGAGACAGTTGGATCCTGAGACAGAACAAGGAACAGGAGGATCAGGAGACAGTTGGATCCTGAGAGACAATAAGGAACAGGAGGATCAGGAGAAAGTTGGATCCTGAGAGAGAATAAGGAACAGGAGGATCAGGAGAAAGTTGGATCCTGAGAGAGAATAAGGAACAGGAGGATCAGGAGAAAGTTGGATCCTGAGAGAGAATAAGGAACAGGAGGATCAGGAGAAAGTTGGATCCTGAGAGAGAATAAGGAACAGGAGGATCAGGAGAAAGTTGGATCCTGAGAGAGAATAAGGAACAGGAGGATCAGGAGAAAGTTGGATCCTGAGAGAGAATAAGGAACAGGAGGATCAGGAGAAAGTTGGATCCTGAGAGAGAATAAGGAACAGGAGGATCAGGAGAAAGTTGGATCCTGAGAGAGAATAAGGAACAGGAGGATCAGGAGAAAGTTGGATCCTGAGAGAGAATAAGGAACAGGAGGATCAGGAGAAAGTTGGATCCTGAGAGAGAATAAGGAACAGGAGGATCAGGAGAAAGTTGGATCCTGAGAGAGAATAAGGAACAGGAGGATCAGGAGAAAGTTGGATCCTGAGAGAGAATAAGGAACAGGAGGATCAGGAGAAAGTTGGATCCTGAGAGAGAATAAGGAACAGGAGGATCAGGAGAAAGTTGGATCCTGAGAGAGAATAAGGAACAGGAGGATCAGGAGACAGTTGGATCCTGAGAGAGAATAAGGAACAGGAGGATCAGGAGACAGTTGGATCCTGAGAGAGACTAAGGAACAGGAGGATCAGGAGACGGTTGGATCCTGAGAGAGAATAAGGAACAGGAGGATCAGGAGACGGTTGGATCCTGAGAGAGAATAAGGAACAGGAGGATCAGGATCCTGAGAGAGAACTAGGAACAGGAGGATCAGGAGACAGTTGGATCCTGAGAGAGAATAAGGAACATGAGGATCAGGAGAAAGTTGGATCCTGAGAGAGAATAAGGAACAGGAGGATAAAAACAACTGCATAATGAGGTACCTTCATAATTTCTTCTTTTCGCCAAACAGTGTTAATGAACGAATCAGGAAGATGAGATGAGCATGAGATGTAGAATGCATGGGAGAAATGAGAAGCACATACAAATTCATGATCTGAATATCCGAAGGAAAGCGGCCACTCGGGACTCCTTGTGGTGGGTGTTATATAAGTATTAATTGACACCTTAAAATAATAGTGTGAGAGAATATGGAGTGAATTATCCTGGCTCAGGATACGATCTAGGGACCGGTTGTGAAATTTTGTGTTTCACAGATGGAAGGCTTTTAAATAGCTGAGCAAATATTGGCTTCTCAAAAAGTTACTTGAACTTAATTTGAGCAATTTATGGTCCCATTCTTTCACAGTAGACTATTTTTATTTATGGTTAATTTTAAAAATTTAATCTAGAGGAGGAAACAAGGAGTTCTGAGAACTAATCCCTTACTTTCGAGCCAGGTCGGATAAATTGCCGCTGGCCCTCGCCAACACAGTCAGTCTTGGTTCCGAGTCCCGCAGGAGGAACACACAGACACACAGGCAGCAAGACGATACAATAAGCCTCCTTTTGTGTTTTTAATAAGGTAGATATGCTAAAATATATAGCATCCCCTTGATATCCGAAAGGATACAAAGTAAAATAGGGAGGCCCGTTCTCAAACTTTAGTCTGTAACGTCTACGTACATTAGTTCGTCTTGTCCTGTAACCAATCGACACTAATTTACTCAGTCTATCAACTCCTAATGTCTCATCCCCATTCGACCCAATATGGGGTATTGCAGACGGGCTCTGGATTTCACAAAGCCTCCTGTAGAATTGGCACCGGTGGCTGTAACCTTGGGGTTAAAGTGGCAGGGGCGTGAAGCTTACCACTCACTTCCATCCAGTGCCGAGGTTAAGAATGGTGTACTTCAACTTCCGCTCTCCGTGCGTCTTCTCAGCAAAGTGTTTATTTATTTAAGCCGAGGAGTTACTTTACGTTTATTCAATTGATCGGTTATTAGGTTATTTAGTAACTTTTTAGGCTTTGTAGACTCAGTTTGGCATTGCTCTAAAACAGGCGACTGTTAACTTCATTCCAGTTCCTAACCAATTCGCTATTCGTCCGATAGCCGGAATAGTAGAGTCCGAATAGACGTTCATTGCTAGGCAACAATTCGGTAAACACGCCTTTCCAACAATGGAGAAGCTTTTTACTGCGTGGTCCGTGCAAAGTGGCTATAAAGAAGTGTTCAGTTGAGAAGAATAGAGTCGAGTTTCGAGACGCCAGCCTGTCGGGATATGAGCTTTGGAGCAGAGGAATTGAATTGAGTTGGCAGTTGAAGAATAACGGCAAGAAAGGCATTAGACTTTGCCAAGAAGACTTCATGTGTGATTTAAAATTACAGTGAGACCATTATAAATCCGTTGACAGGATACGAATAGTGAAGACTGAAAACCCTAGTGTTTGTGCAGCGTTGAAATGTATTGTGTTGTATAGCTGTAATGCTGAATTTCCTGTAGTCCCGAGTTTTTGAATATATAAGGTGCAATAAATCCAATCATCCAATCCAAGCCGACGCACTTGTGACATTATGAACCTCATATTTCGCAGCAATGTAATGCAGAACCGGAAGAAGTCCTTTGACGCTGTAATTTTTCTAACTAATCCGTTACGATTTCTGATAGGCCTGTCATGAAACTGTGAAGTGGAGCCTAAATTTTCAGTTGGCGCATTTGGCGTCGCATTAATGTGCAGTAACAATCCTGTCGGGTTATTAATTTTTTCTGACGTCATACATATGCGGCACCATTAAGGGCGAAGGGCTATATTTCAACAGACGCAGTTCTGCTACGACAGTAATGGAATTTCTGTTTCTGCTGGATGAGACAGGGCTATGTGATGGAAATATGCGATACTTCTGACGTGCATACAACCAACACTACTCGACTCGTAATAAACAGAGACAATTTTATGAAACTAAAACATTCTAAGAGAATTTTGAAATTAACTACTCCACATTTTATCGTAAATGAAACTTGAAACTGAATTATATAGTCAGAGATATAACTGCAATAAATAAATCTATGTAATTCAAGAACAGGGACGTTTAAATTCAAGAGCTTAGTAAATATGTTACTTGCAGCAAATGTTTTGTACATCCTGTGACTAATGTAAACTCGACAATATTGTTTCTTTTCATAAAACAGGCGAGTACAAAAAACTACAACTTTCCCACTTGAAATCCCATTCAGAAAAATAAAATTTTGTCGGGAATATTTTTGAGTACTCTGTGTCAGGTAGATATTCTGAAATACGCATGCGAAAATAATTTTTGCACCTTAATATTTTCCATTTTACCTTCCGAATGCACCGGAATAACATTTTAAATATAACATATGGTGGTTAGTAAACACAGGAACAATATTTATTTCGCCTTCAAGCGTCTGAGAGGTTTTCGTTTATTTAATTTCCCGATTAAACTGAAACTGAGGTAGAAGTAAGTACTGTGATGTATTCATAGACGACGATTGACCTGAACTTACAGATGCTTACAAGTAACACAATATTGCAATAAGTTGAAACTTTATATGACTGTGTGTTTTCAGTTAGAGACTTTTTCCGATATGGTAAGGTTATAGCTATCCCTGTAACAGGCCATGGAGGCCCATAGGATTGTGAGACATTGAGGGTCCCACATTTTCTAGCTAATCGGCTTACAAATGGCAGTAAGGTTGTCAGCATTAAGCACCGGCCGCACTTCACCCACATGAAGATCGCTGGTACTTATTTCTGTTAGACGCTGAGTCGACCACAGGGCCATAGTGCTGCTGGAAGGATTAGGTCAATTGAAAAAATCCACTTCATCGGGACTCTAACCCGCGATCTTCCGGCTTGTAACATAGTGCCTCAACCAACTACGCTACCGTGTGTCCCCTTTTCCGATATGGAGTATATCTAAATAGATACAAGGAAAAGTGCTTTATTGGAGTTGTAAGGTATCTGCCACTTACTGCTTCCGGTAAGAAAGGACATGTCGTTAAAAACGTACATGAAAACAATGAGTGACCGACAGTAGCAGCGAGTCGCGTGGAAGATGGTTGTGCACTAATGAAATACTTGTATTGTATTCCGTTACGTTCACAGCGAGAATTCTTCACATTTTCTCTTAGCCGGAAGTTAGAGAAGTTCACAATTAAGTTCGAAATTGAGCTGCTACCTAGAATACTGATTTCAGTGCTTATTGAACAAAGCTCTTTCCTTGATGATAATATTTCCGTTACGAGGATGGGAGTCAGTTTAACACAATTTAACTCCCCTCCTGTACTGTCAGATGCTTTTAATTCAAGAATAAGAACATTGAGCTTGCAGTAAATTTTAATAGGCCGCGCCATAGCTCAAGCGGTTAGTCGCTGGCTTCCCACCGTGACGGCCCGGGTTCAATCCCGGGTCTGGTCAAGTGGGATTTGTGGTGGACAAAGTGGCGCTAGGGCAGGTTTTCTCCGAGTACTTCGGTTCCCCTGCCAATCTTCATTCCACCAAATTCTCCATCATCATAATTACTCGGGGCAGGCTACAATAGGCCAGTCAGTGGCCGCCGTGCCGAGTGGAACCAGATAGCTCCCCCACCCCCACTAAGCGAATTAAAAAAATTGTAATAGGTGATCCCATAGCTCGATAGACTTTGTCATTTTCAAACTGCGATTTATGAAAAGGAATTTAGCAATTGGTGGGAAGATAATATTAAAGTGTATCTAAAAACAAAGAAACATTTGAGACTACGCTATATATCTTTAAGTTTTCAAGGTTCGATGTTTTGTTCCTCTCAACGCTGCAATCAAACATTTAGGTTTCATGAAAATAGGTGACTCTCAACACCTGAACAACTGTTACACAAGGTTGAATTTGTTCCGTCTAGTTTAGTTTGTTTAGTGATATTAATCTGAATAAATATTTTTTTCTTCTTAAAATTAAGTTTTATATATTTGTAGTATACTTTAACGGCGTTTGTCAATATTCAGGATATGAAACTTTGGATGTTTGGGCGGAAGTGGCAACGAAAGTGAAGGCCAGATGAAAGGGATCTTGACCTTATGTAAGGAACTGTCCCTGAATTTTCTTCGTAGAGACACTTAGGAAACACATAAACCTTGGTAATGGCCGCGCCATAGCTCAAGCGGTTAGTCACTGGCTTCCCATCGCGGCGGCCCGGGTTCAATCCCGGGTTTTGTCAGATGGGGTTTGTGGTAGACAAAGTGGCGCTGGGGCAGGTTTTCTCCGAGTACTTCGGTTTCCCCACTAATTTCTCCACAATCACCCTCACCTATCATCTGGATCTCGTACAATAGGCCAGAAGTGGCCGCAGTACAAGGGATTTAGTCCCACCTCACTAGCAATAAAAAGAAAACCTTTGTTCGCTGTCTCAGTCGAGACTCGAACAAGACACTCCAGATTATCATCCAGGAGCATCACATTTTAGCCAGCTTTTCTTTAAATATTTAAATTGAATTCCTTTTGCTTATAGGACAAATAATAGCTAATACATCAACAAGGTAGCAGCAACGATATTTTTGTCTAGAAAAGGACAGGATCTTCGGAAGTTCTACAAAACGTGGGAACAGCTTGACACAGTTGGATTGTAAATATTCATTCATATCAGTGAGAGGATATAAATTGTGAAATCATAGAATTTGTCAGAGGTCTGTGATTTCGCAATTTATATCCTCTCACTGATATGAATGAATATTTACAATCCAACTGTGTCAAGGTGTTCCCACGTTTTGTAGAACTTCCGAAGATCCTGTCCTGGAGGTCGGGTTTCATTTCTCAGCAGCGTCAAGACAGTTTTCTCTAGTCTATCATGTCCAGTCCAAATCTGAGGCCTATCCAAAGGACACTGAGGGTTCTGTCCCTTGAGGTTAAGCTGCAGGAGAGTGAAGACGACCACCCACCTCTATCCACTAGTCAGGTCATGAAATGTGAAGCTTTAATTGCATTCACCCCTACGTTTTCATGGCGTGTTGCCTAATTAATCAATTAAGCACGGAGACTAATTGAATTTTACTTTACAAATTCTGAGTGATGTTAAAATTGTTCGTGTGATTAACTGATTAAACATGACGTCATACGTAGAGGGCACTACACGGAGATACGTGGTCAGCATCAATGCTGTATCTTAAACATGAGACCCCATTACACTTTGGATAGCCTGGGTGAACTCCAGAGCTGATCTGGAAGCTGTAGACATTACGTTGAAAACCAAACACGGATTTCACAGTTGTTCAAGCCGTAGACCTCCCTCTGTATCGCTTTAACTGTTCTGACTTTGTACAATTACTGGGTCGTTTACAAAATATCATAAAGTCAAATTTAGTCAAACGAATCTCAAAGCTATAATAGTACGCAACATTAAATATTTCGTCCTGCTGTTTTTGCGGTGAGTATGGACACTACGGCATCAGAGATAAAATTGTTTCGACGAGAATCAGAGCAGAATTGTGGGAATTAAGATGAGGTGTAAAAGTATACTGCGGGCTCAGAAATGTAATAGTTTTGAGGAACTGCAGGGTGTGGAGGTGTGGGCCTTCAGATGTGGGCTCAGAGATGAAAATTTCAGGACGAGCGTTCAGGATTTCTTGGCCAGATATTTTTAAAGACACAAAATATAATCTTTAAGGTAGTATCCTTAATGTATATAGGGATATGTGTTTGCACCCCTTCCTTAAAACCGTCCCTTGGAAGGCAACATTCCCCTCCTCCCACTCTAAAATAATTGGATGGTATGAAGTGAGGCCGAAAATAGTTGCAGTGAATAGATTATTTTGAATGGAAGATGATGATGACTGTGATATGCAGTTTGATGATTGAAAACTGTACTTATGTGGTTGTAAACTTTAAAATTCCCGAAGCCATTCCTTAAATAATGACAAGATAGAGGCACCGTTGCTGGTCACGGTAGCCGAGCGGTCTAAGGCATGTACTATCTTCGCTCGCTTGGAAACCGGGATCGTGGGTTCGAATCCCAATTAGGGCATGGATGTTAATTTGTTTGTGTGCGTTTTTCTGCGTTTCTGTACAGGTAGAGGCCTTGCGACGAGCTGATCACTCGCCCTAGGAGTCCTACCAAATGTGCAAGATTTAGAAAAACCGAAGTGAACGGAGAAGTTCATGGAGGTAGGCCTAGGCCAACTGGGGCTGTAGTGGCAAGAAAAAAAAATAGGTACCGTTTCCTTTTTATTGTTGCCTGCGTTACAATATTTCAATCGGCAGAAGTAATTCCGTCTTACCCCCTTAATTACGGCTTATGCATCTGTAATTAGCCTGATAACTCAGCCAGAGAATTGGATATGTACTTGCCTAACGACCGGATTTCGATTTCTAGCAGTAGCAGGCATTTTTCTCTCTCTTGTAACCAGTTCCAAGCAAGCCGTGCGCACAAAAGATATTGAGAACCACTACAGGCATATGAATCCGATAAATCAGCTCTATCTATTGCCAAAGTTACGAATTCGTGGAGCTGTACTTCATTCTCTTGTAGGCTGTAATGGATTGCAGATTTTGCGTAAGGACTACGTTTAGCCTGTTATAAGGGACTAGACTCTGTGATGCTGCGAAGCGGGTGTGTTCGTCCCAAGGGAAGAATTAAAAAGATAAAAAGGAGGTGGAAGATTTTCTTAGATCGAAAGAAATCTCCATGCTGCTGTTTAGCGAAATGCATTCATGCGTGGCTTGTACATGTATTCGGCCTGTAATCTCTCCGTCAGACAGAAAGTGTAGGTTTTGAAATAAGACGTGCCGAGAATTTATTGCGTAATTCAATGAAATACGGAACAAAATATGTTTTTTTTTTTCAAAAAGAAGTAATTATAAAACTTTTTAAAAGAAGCTTTGTCTCAAAGATGTATAAAAAGCGAGTCCTTTTTGTATAATAATTTAATTAATATTTGTTTACAGAACCCATGTCTCTACAAAAGAGCTCATGAATGCTTAAAGAGGAATAAAACAGATACAGCTACGAATTCCAGCCTTTGGGATGAAGGAAGAAAGGCGTTGGATCTAGGAGAAAACTTTTAATATATGTAGATTCATGATTTTGATACTTGTTTATATGAGACTTTGCCTTTCATATTGAAGGAAAACAAAATACATATTTTAGATTAAAACATTATCGTCATCATTGTCATACACAAAACAGGCCTTTTGGAACAGTAACCTTCCATATAAGATTCTGTCAGATTGCATCCGATGGTCACTTATTTGAATTCGCGAACAGTTTTTGTTTCGGAGAACGAGGTCGTGTGTCTTGCTTCCAAACTACAGACTGTTTATATCCTCCTGAGACATGGTTTCCTAGTTATATCTCCAGGGACCGGGTTCCGTTTTCGTAGCCTTTTACGAATCGCAGGGCTGCGGTGGAGGTATTGTAACCCGCCTCCACATGGGGATTTAAATTAAAGTACTTGGGAATATATTTATATTTATGTTGTCACGTATATGAGTGGCTATATACTGGATTTGGATTGGTAATTGGATTCACTGAGCACTTACATATCATAATTGCAAGTTACGAGCTACTATAGCGTTATCGCTAATTCACACACTCCGCATTTCACTACCGCACGCACTAGATCTTTTCAGTCTGCTGTGTCATCCCCGGTCATTGTGTGGCAACGGTTTCAGCTGCGGAGGTTCTCCTTCCTCTGAGTTTCCGAACTATCCCCGTGAATCAGCTACCAGCTTCTCACAGCAACAGCTCACGAGGACTGAACCGCTGCAGTTATCTAACTCCCTCACGAACCAGCTCGCTCCACTCAACTCCACTGCACTTCACTGCATTTACCGAAGAGAACTTGGTCGGTCGCGTGATATAGCCTCGGAGAGGATCACATAAAAACACCAATTCCATCAGTAATTTCACTATTGCGCGCGGGCAGCTGCCTAGCAAAACCCGTTTCTCGTTTGTGTCGTGATCGTTGCCTAGCAACGGGTTTATATGCCACAATATCTTATCGAAAAAGTGGGAATTGTATAATAAGGAACTTAGCTGTATACACGTTAGGCCACCCCATAGCTCAAGCGGTTACTCCCTGGCTTCCCACCGCGGCTGCCCGGGTTCGATCCCGGGTCTGGTCAAGTGGGATTTGTGGTGGGCGAAGTGGCGCTGGGGCGGGTTTTCTCAGAGTACTTAGGTCTCCCCTGCCAATTTTCATTCCACCAAATTCTCCATCATCATAACCACCTGGGACAGGCTACAGTAGGCCAATCAGTGGCCGCCGTGCCGAGTGGACCCAGTTGGACTCCACCCCTTACTAAGCGAATTAAAAAGAATTAGCTGCATACTCTCTCCCAGGTCAGAAATTAATACCGACGTACATCCAATTTAACTGATAGAATAGAAAGGCGAAAAGAAAACTGGCACGAGAATATTTTAAGAATAACAGCAGATAGATTCCCAGAGACATGCAGACGTCATAAACCCAGAGCCAGATGGGAGGTTGTATTCTCTCGAAGTTGGAATCAGGCCAGTGGCTTTGTGTAGATGTTTTGCTGACATCCGTGGCACAATTATCTTCCACTTCTGACTGTACTCCTCAATTCCGTGAATAATATTCTCTTCCCAAAGTCTCTGTCGAATAGTCACATTCTGTACGTGGTCTTTCCATACTGCTCGAACTAATGTCCTTCGGAATCCTGTTTGTAGCGTCTTACTTCGTCTTTCTGCTGCTTTAGCCAGGGTTTCCATTCACTGACCTACAGCAGAATTCGGCTTACTGACCACGTTATGAAATTCTTCCTCATTTGTTATCCAGCACCCTGTATTGATCCTACTTTTCATCAGTTCCTTTGTGAACAAAATCATTGCCGAGCCCGTGATAAGTTCAGTCAGTGTTGTTAGGTATATTCAAATAAGGGCACGCAATGGGTTGTCCATGCGCTTAGGGCAGAGCTGACAAGACATGCATGCAGATATTCTTTCTTTCCTTTTGGTGGCAGCGTTAGTGTAGTCGGTATAGTCACTGGCTACGGGTTGGAAGATTGAGGGGTCAGAATTCGAATTCCGGTAGGGGCAAGCATGTTATCCTCTCCATATTACCCAGACCGGTCCTGGGGCCCACCTAGTCCAATGAAGGTTCTTTTTTCCGTGGTTTAAATAACAGGAGTTTGAAGCTGAACATTTACTTCCAAGTAGTACAGAGGTCAAGAATACATGAATCTATACCTCCACTCCCTCATACATCTTGATGGCGTAGTGCTTAATCAGTTAAGTACGGGGACAATTTCATAATTTTACCTTTCACTTGTTTTTGTGGGGGAAATCTCTAAGGAAAGGGCCGCTTCGAAGGTCAAAGAAAGTAATCTGAATCTTACAGATACAGCTGAAAATGCGACGCTAATGAAATGCGCTCAGGATCCTGTGTTACCAGTTTTAAACCTTAAAATTATGCTGTTACCTGATCTGATATTACTTGGTCTGTTATGTTAAGGTGGATACGCGCGAGTGTAACATGTAAGAGATTAACGAAAAATTGATAAAAATTTGGACGGTGAACTTAAAGGAAGATATAACTTTGGAGACATAGGCTTAAATCGGAAGATAATATTAAAAATATTCCAGGAAAGCAATGAATCAAAGGTTAGAAGAGATTTAACTGTTCCAGGCAGAATCCATTGAATTTCTCTTGAGAACACCGCAATAATCCTTGGGTACTATAAAGGCAGAAAAGTTATAGTATTGATGGTCTATCAGTTTTACATAAAGATCTTGAACTATAGAATTACCTACAGAATAAGAGCAAAAACATAAAGTTACCCATTTGCTTGCATTAATTAAGCACCACAACATAAAAACGTCTGATGGAATGAAGATGTAGCCTCAGCACTACATGGAGGTGAGTGGTCAGCTTTGCAGTTCGGCCACGCTACTTCTGAGGAAAGAGTCCCTGTTACCCTTTGTACTGGAGACTGGATGGGCACGAGAGCCTGTCTGGACGCTGTGGAGGAGAGAATTTCTTGAACCTCGGACGTCCAGCTCGTCCCACCTCGTATATTAGCTACAAAACAATTACTAAAAATTTGAACTAGCATTGGTACATTTAATTGCTTCGAGTCAATTAACAACCAGGAATAGACAAGGTTAATTACTGAAAGAGATCTGGCTCCATAATTTCGAAATTACATAAAACTTTTCAGATTCTTAAGCATTTTTGTTTCTTCGCTTTGTACTCATATTCTGGTGGCAGAAAAAGACACTGAGATGTTACAGTATAGGACGCATAAAATCATATATAACGAAACAAAAAATATTTCAAATAAAATAGGCTGATCTTACTACTATTATATATTTTGTATTGCATATCGATACTTTGTGCTAAGAATCTTTTGCATTGAATCTGAAAAGTTCTATATTAATCTCCATTAGTATCAAGTTTACATGAACCAACAGTCCTACTGATTGTTTCTCGTGTAGACCAATATTGGTCACCGGATTTTTTTTTTCAATTGACCTAATCCTTCCAGCCTCGCTGTCGCCCTGCGGTCGACTCAGCTTCTAACAGAAATGAGTACCAGGAATATTCTTGGAATATTCTTGGGAGTAAAGCCTGACAACATTACCTCTATCTAGGAACCGATTGTCTAGAAAATGTGGGAACCTTAATATCTCACAACCCCATGGACCTCCACGTCCTGTTACAGGGTTACTTGTACTTTACTTTTATTATTATTATTATGACTTTATAGCCTTTGTTGAGCCTTGGCCGCTTTTTCAGTTTCTTGATTCTATACAAAGTCGGTAGGACTCTTGGACGGGGGATCAGCACGTCGCATGGCCGCTGCCTACACACAGAACAGTACAAACAGAATAAACGCACACAATACATATATCCATGCCTTGAGTGGGATTCGAATCCACGATCCCATCTTTCGAACGAACGAAGACAGTTCATGCTTCAGACCACACGGCCACTGTGATCGGCGGTCAGTGTCTATAAGTACTAATAATATCAATACTTATATTTTCTGATTATGCGAAGAATAGACGTCTAATGGCAGTATAAGCCCTAACAAAGTGGGATACTACGCGAACATTCAGTTGTTCGGATAAATATGCTTCCTCCACGGAAGCGATATGTTCCTCCGAAATGTCGTTTGACTTTACTAAAATATACGGGTTTCTATCCTCGAAGATGAAACTTTTCAGAGTCGCTGCGCTGGGAACTTCTAATTCAACATATTCCTTAATAAATCATTTTATTTTCAGGTCCCGAATTTATGAAGTTGAACGAAATTCTGGTTCTGGCAGTGCAAGATTGACACCAGTTTCTTGTTCATCTCTTCCCAGGAAAGGTGAGTTATATGTTTTCATAAAAAGTCAGTTAAATTCTTAATTTTTAAAGTGTTTACTCAACAACAGCAAATCACTTTATATATATGTTTTACACGACAGCCTAAAGGCCAATTTGAAATTAGGAACAAGCAAAGAGGCAAGCAAAACAAGCACAAAAATAAAAAGCAAAACAAAATGTAACGTGTATCTTTTAGACAATAACCATTCAATATGTGGAATAACATGAACCATGCTGCAGTGAAAAGATTATATACATATACATACTTACAGACACACACACACGCATATTATTCATGCATACAACAGATATTTTAATAATTAATAATTCAGAGGTAGCAATTATGAAATATTATTAAAACAAATAGTTTTGATTCCAAATAAGGTCAATGACCGTACAAATATTATCAACTAAAGAGCAAGTATCGCAGTGTTTCCCAACTTTTTTGGGGATCAAGCCCCACCTAAACACTTCAGAGATATTGACTCCCCCTCTAGCATATCAGCCAAGTTCTGAAAAAGTATAAAAAAAACAGGTACTTTAAATAAAAAAGGGAACATATGTAAAACTGTTTTTAATTTGAATTTCTTCAATCAATGTAAATTGTATACGAGTATTACACTCTGTTTATTTATTTGTTTTTTCCTTGGCACTACATCTCCAGTGGGCCTAGGCCTACCTCCATGAACTTCTCCGTTCACTTCGGTTTCTCTCGATCTTACACATTCGGTAGGACTCCTTGGGCGAGTGATGAGCTCGTCGCAAGGCCTCTACCTGTAGACAAACACAGAAAAACGCACACAAACATCCATGCCTTGAGTGGGATTCGAACTCACGATCCCGGCTTCCGAGCGAGCGAAGACAGTGCATGCCTTAGACCGCTCGGCTACCATGACCGGCACACTCTGTTTATTATGAAACGTAAATCGAACTCAGCTCGGGAAAATGAAACTCAAGTTAATGTGATCCTTGAGCTTGATGCCCGCTGCAGAGAGTTTTCATTTGAGGTACTAATTTAATCAATTTCAATCTCGAACCCTCACTCTTTGTGATATCCAGACGATTTCCTTTTCAGTAACAAGTCCTTTACAGCACTAAAGCCACATTAAACTAAATATGAGGACGGGAAGGGCAACAGTAATTTTCTTGAAGAACTAGTTGAATTTCGGTATTTCGTGTAACACGTATTTGTACTGCTACAAACTCATATATTAATACGTGTAATAAATGGAAGTCGTTTTCATTTGATGCTCTCACCGTGTTGTCAGTAGGTAACCATCTCTTACAGAGGCAAAAATGATGTTTCACTAGCAATTGTTATATGTATCCATCTTACAGGTGAGAAGCTGGGTAAGATGGGTTGTTACTCTTTGTTTATTTAGTCACCCTTGTTTATGGATGTACTGTTACATTTTGACGTTTATAGGTTACATTCGGTTTGATGTTTAAATATCAGTCCAGAACCTTTTGTCTTCTCGTCTACTGTCCAAAAACATAAAAATTAGAATATACAAAACTGTAATTCTGCCCATGGTTCTGTGTGAGTGTGAAACTTGGTCTCTGACATTAAGGGAGGAACATAGACTGAGGGTGTTTGAGAACAGGGCGCTGAGGAGAATATTTGGACCGAAGAGAGATGAAGCGACAGAAGGTTGGAGAGGACTGCATAATGAAGAGCTTCATAACTTGTACTCTTCTCAAAGTATAATTAGAAGGATTAGGTCAAGAAGAAGGAGATGGGCAGGGCATGTAGCACGAATTGGAGGGAAGAGGAATGCATATGGGATATTGATGGGAAAGTCAGATAGAAAGAGACCACTGGGAAGACCAAGGCGTAGGTGGGTGAACAATATAAGAGTGGATCTTAGAGAGATAGTGTGGGATGGTATGGATTGGATAGATCTGGCTCAGGATAGGGACCATTGGACGGCCTTGTGAGCACGGTAATGAACCTTCGGATTCCATAAAATGCTGGGAAGTTCTTGAGTAGCTGCACGATTGGCGGCTTCTGAAGGAGGGCTCAGCTCCATGAGTGAATGAATGAATTGGAGAAATAAAAGTATACCGCAAACACTTTAAAAGTCAACCGTCACTAACAGAGAAAAAGAAACAACGAAATATAAGAGATTATGTTTATGTTTTCAACTGTCAAACGAATTCAATACAATTTTGAAAAATTGTTCATTTTGTTTAAAGTGATAGTAGCGCAACTTTTTGCTAACTAGAAAAGTAACATGTAAAAATGTTACATAAGAGACGCCAGCTAGCTTAAAAACATTGGAAATACATAAGAAATCAAACAAACTTGCCTCGTTTCTACAGCAAAATCTACAGAAAGTTAAATTGGGGCTATTTACTTTTCAGAAATGACAGTTTCTGTGATCTAACTTTAAATCACATACCCCACGAAGTAAATTATATTGACTGCTGTACTAGTGTTGCTAACTTTTTTCCTCGGAAAGTCAGGGTTGCAACATCGATAAATTATCGCCGACAGTGGTGATTTCTTGACAATATTGGTGATTAGGTGACGAATGAAACATCATTTTCTAATTTCCTTCCAAAATATTCAAATTACCCCCCTCCACCCGTGCGTCGTAGACCCCACGTTGGGAAACACTGGTCTGGCAGAAATACTGTTTTTACTAGAGGAGCGGGCCTCGAACGTGGACAGTTCTCTCAAAATCCTATCAGTAGATCAAGATCAAAATTTACAAAACACAATGCCAGAAATTACAGCCAAGGTAGACTTGAATAAGAACCATTGCATCCCCTTAGGTAATAAATTCAATTTTGGGATCCTTCTTTGGAAGTACGCCGTTCGTATCTCGGCAGGTATATTGGCTATCCTGATCGAGGAATTTCATTTTTTCATCAGTCCCTCCATGCAAATGCTGGTTTAATACCCCCATTAGGTCATGGTCTCTTCCTTCAAAAATCCTTTTTAATTTATCTCTCCTCGTGCCATTCGACGTTATATAGTCTAGCTATTTATAGGGCCGCAAAATAATCCACGAGAGATATAAAAGGTGAAAAAGGTAACGTTGTCCCTGTGCTAAACTAATTAAGCACAACGCCATGAAGGCGTGTATGTATAATTGCACATTTTCTTGACCTGGGCACTAGCTGGAGGTGAGTATCCACGAGAGGGATATTACAACAAAAAGAATATCGTTTAAATAGGAATAAATGTGCTTCTAGAAGACATGTTTACAGTTACATATGTGGAATCATATGCAAAATAATTAATTAGCAGTTAATTAAGACGAATGCAGTACATGAAGTGAGTGTTCAGCTACATTCCCTGGCCACAATACCATTTGAGAAAGAACCTCATTTACCTAACGGATAGGAAGCTGGGTGGGCCCCAGAGCCAATCTGGACGCTGTGGAGAAGATGAAGTATCTTGAACCTGCCGGGAATGAAACCTTGGACGTCCAGCCCATGGTCTGTCTGTATACCGACTCACATATTCTGGATTCTAATACAAAATAGAAAAATGTTTAATAGTGAAAGAAATTTTTGAACGGAAGATAGACAGTTGAAAGCTTCGTTATATGCATATAGAACATATCGAACGACCTTTGATGGTGGAATAATCATTAAAATCATGGATAAAGAATGGGGAACATGGAGGAATATTTAGTCCTTTCCATCTTATAGATATTGCCAAAAATAGTATAGTGTTTCTTCAGAGATATATGTATATATATATAAGATTGTGATAGTTAACGAGAATACAATTTCATTTTTC
>NW_019744106.1:2017601-2018421 GCF_002891405.2 Cryptotermes secundus
ATCTCCTTGTTTTAGACCATTCTGGATAGGAAACTTATCAGACAAATGTTTACCTACACGGACTTTACTATACGTTTCGTTTAAACACATTTTAATCAACCTAACTAGTTTCATGGGTATCCCAAACTCGATTAGAATATTGTACAATACTTCCCTCCTAACCGAATCATAGGCTTTCTTGAAGTCTCTGAATAGCTATGGTTTATGCTGACCGTCTTACAGTGTATACACTTTTTCACCTTATTCTTCACTTCCACACTACATGTTTCAGCACTAATATGCCATCTTCAGGTNCAACAGATTCACACCATCAGCATAGACGAGTAATTGATGTGCCCATTTAATTTCAGTCCAACCTGGTTTTCCTGGACCTTCATAATGGCATATTCTAAAGCAAAGTTGAAAAGCAATGACAAAAAGGCATCTCCCTGTTTAAGACCATTTTGGATAGGAAACTTATCAGAGAAATGTTCACCTATACGGACTTTACTATCGGTTTCGTTTAAACACAATTTAATCAGCCTAACTAGTTTCATGGGTGTCCAAAACTCTATCAGAATATTTTACAATACTTCCTTCTTAACTGAATTTTAGGCTTTCCTGAAATCTATGAATAGCTGATGTACTGCGTCATAGTACTCCCATTTTTCTTCAATATCTGACGAATGCAAAAGATCTGATCTGTAGCTGTTGTGGTACGTCGAAACTCACACCGATGATCCCCAATAATTTCATCTATATATGGAATTAACCTTGAAAGAAGAATATTGGACAAAATTTTATATGAAGTTGATAGCAGCGATATCACCCGATAATTATT
>NW_019744106.1:2018445-2109367 GCF_002891405.2 Cryptotermes secundus
TACAGTCAGTTTGATCACCCTTCTTGTGAAATGGTACAATAATAGACTCCTTCCACTGATCAGGCAATTTTTCCTTATGCCAAATAGAAGTAATTAGATTGTGGATCTTAGACCGTGATATGAAATTTGCTTGTTAATTATAATTACATCGTGTCCGTTCGGATATACATTGTGTATATATATATGTGACGCATTGCATCAGATTTATTTATTATTTTCTAGTTTCAGAACTGTCGGGCTGAGGTGTTGGACACGAACGCGGGTTTCTAAGTGTTAAATGAAAACCTGTGGTTTTTAAAAACCGAAGACAAACCACGAGACCGAATTATTCTTTCGCTCCACCTCTCTTCTTCTACATGCGGCTTTAAAATTACAAGCGTCAGGCCGGTAGAAGATCTGGGGGGGGGGTAATATTAGTTTTATGTAGCATAAAATCGGTGCAACGGCAAAATTATTCAGAAATTCATTTCACGACATCATATTCAGTTTCTGAACATACATCATAAATGTGCTGACAGAAGCAGTGACGGGGCGAGAATCTTTGCTAACAACCCCCCTCCCCCGTCCAGCAGGAGGATGTAGCTAACAGAGCCGTTAATAAAACAGGAATGAAAAATCTTGACTAGGTAGTTTGTGTGACGTGCATTCCAAATAACTCGAGGTTTTGAAGTACTTTGCCACAGTCTGTTCACATCATCTCCCCTGAGTTTTCTGACCTTCTGTTCCCGCGGAAACGGCGAAACTTGCTCCTCCTTCTGCTATGGATGATATGAGGAAACAATATGAACTAGATGGTCCGAGAAAGCTGCTTTGATGATAGTTCTCATGGAGTACATAGTGTCACTCAGCACGACGTAACTTCAGGCACCTCTACACTCGTGAGGTCACTGTCCTCTCGTTTATTTTGATGACAATATTTGTCATATTGCCGGTCACGGTAGCCAAGCGGTCTAAGGCATGCACCATCTTCACTCGCTTGGAAACCGGGATCGTGGGTTCGAATCCCACTCAAGGCATGGATGTTTGTGTGCGTTTTTCTGTGTTTGTGTACAGGTAGAGGCCTTGCGACGAGCTGATCACCCGCCCAAGGAGTCCTACCGAATGTGTAAGATCTAGGAAAACCGAAGTGAACGTAGAAGTTCATGGAGGTAGGCCTAGGCCCACTGGGGCTGTAGTGCCAAAAAGACTGTCGTATTGTGTACACGACTATATGGGCCTATGACAGTGCTCTGAAGTTCCTTTTCCTTATACGATACTACATGTCGTCTGATCAGCATAATGAAAGAGTATTTATGCTTATGATAAGGACCACCTCTGTGGTCTAGTGGTCAGAGTTCCTGGCTACATATCCAGAGGTCCCGGTTTCGATTCCAGAGCTACCAGATTTTCTAAGAAGCAGTGGGCCTGTAACGGGGTCCACTCAGACACCTGAGAATAATTGAGCAGCTACTTGAATGGAAAACTAGAGCCTCTGGTCTAGAAAACCGAAATAAACGACCGTGGGCATTCGTTGCCCTGATCACGCGACACCATCTATCCGCAAAAGTTGGCACTAACTTCGTCAAGAAGCGGCGGTCGCTCGGTCGTAAACTTCACTTGTGGACTAAAGCCATGAAATTATGCTTATGATAATGTCATTTGTTTAAAATACACCAGAAAATGCTTTCTGCAATTTTATAAGAGCATCGTCTATGCATATCGACTTTTATATCAGACTTGCTCTTTTGTTTTATTGTCATTTTGCATGTTAGAGGAAAGTTAGGAAAGGGAAGAGAGCGTGGCAGCAGCGGAAGTTATATATGATTTCAGATTCTTGCAGGGTGGTTGTGAAGTTTTCTGTCTTCTGGGATATAACGCCATGTAGTCTCTCGAATGTCAGCATGCGTTTCGGAGGAATATGCTGCCTCCAACTTCAGGGTCGAATAATAAACTACGGAAAAATTAATATGAAGCAGTTATTAAGCAGAGATATATGTGTTGACTTTTAAAATACTGCAGATTTTTATATCTTGGAAGAGGGAACTCTTCAATGGTACCCTTGAGTCTGTATTATAATGACCACACCAGTTCAGCATCACTGGTTATTTCATTTCCTTTGTCTGCCTTGCTTAAACTATTAGTCTCTTTTCCAGATATTTTCGAGTTATTAAGGCTGTTTGTTTTTGACGAAGTTTGTGTGGTAATTTCCTTTTGAAACTTTAATTGGGTCGTTGAGAGTTCATACGCATAAAACTACATAAGCAGAATCCTCATTTAGTAACATAATTAATTTTCTGATCAAGAAGTACGCCACATATGTAGAACGTGAAGATCCGTTACCGTGTTCACAACAGCCTGTCACTGATCCTTACTCTAGCCAGATAAATCCAATCCACATCGTAATGTCTTATTTCTATATATGCCTTTTTAATATTATCCTCGTACCTGTGCCTAGGCCTCAGAAATCGTATTCCTCTGTCCCTTCAAATTTTCTTACATAAACTGTATGCAGCAATTAATTTCTCCTGTGTGTACTACATAGGTACACGTAACAGAGATTAGCAACTGATTAAATAATTCTTCATTGTCCTGTTATCAGAAAGTTACAGTTTTCTCTTGTGAGCAGAGCAACTGATAACGCTTGAATGGTCTTCATTAAGTTTTATAAATAAGTTTTTTTTTCTTGGCACTACAGCCCCAGTGGGCCTAGGCCTACCTCCCTCAACTTCTCCGTTCACTTCGGTTTTTCTAGATCTTACACATTCGGTAGGACTCCTTGGGCGGGTGATCAGCTCGTCGCAAGGCCTCTACCCGTACACAAACACAGAAAAACGCACGCACACAAACTAAACATTCATGCCCTGAGTGGGATTCGAACGCACGATCCCGATTTCCAAGTGCGCGAAGACAGTACATGCCTTAGACCGCTCGGCTACCGTGACCGCCTTATAAATAAGTTTAGCATTCTAAAATTATATACGATTAAGTTAGTCCTTGCAAGGGCCGCGCCATAGCTCAAGCGGTTAGCCGCTGGCTTCACACCGGGGCAGCCCGGGTTCGATCCCGGGTCTGGTCAAGTGGGATTTGTGGTGAACAAAGTGGCGCTGGGGCAGGTTTTCTCCTAGTACTTCGGTTTCCCCTGCCAATCTTCATTCCACCATGTTCTCCATCATCATAATCACCCGGGGCAAGCTACAATAGGCGAATCAGTGGCTGCCGTGCCGAGTGGACCCAGTTGAACTCCACCCCCCTCCCAATTAAGCGAATTAAAACATTAGTAAAAATAGTCCTTGTATCATCATCATCATTTAGATGTAAGTGAAAATAAGAAATGCACTCACTTTGTAGGCGTGGTGAAATCCACGGGGCATTTGAAGTTACTTCTATGTAATACACCTGCTTCATTCTGTAGTGAAAGTGGTCGCTTTTGTATAAAGCGGAATGCGTGGAATGCAAGCATTCCAACTTTTGTGGCACTGAATATACTGGGAATATGTTACTACTATATTCTCATCAGCAATCCAGTTCACTTTTTATTATTTATGTGATGAGTCAAAAGCTACTGAGCCAAGCGCAGAAAGAGAACAACATAGAATTAAGATCATTAATAAACTACAATAATAATCAAAACAGGAGAAATATAGACGAGTATAGCTCGTTCGTACAGAATTCTGTTTCAGAGTTTAATCACTGCCTTTCAGCTGCACCACTTTTACGTTTTGTGTAAGCACTCAGTATTCATATCCTTAAAATTCCATGCTGGAATTTCTACTCAGGGTTCGAATATACTAAAAAAATTAACTTCCTTCTGGAAACTAGGTTAGCGCCATGATGTACGAGTAGATAATGGGAGCTTATTTGCTTATTCTGTCATTAGAGAGTTATCGGTCAAGATCATGGCTCGATATAATAGGATTAAGGACTATTTGTTAAATAATGTGGTTGTATAAGAAGACTTTCTCCTGGTTGTGGTATTATCCTCGTGTTAAAGGTAAACATACTGCTACGTGTAAGGCGCTAGGCGTGACGGAATTAATGGGTTCTAGTTGAGATGACTGGATTTATTAGAACTTCGGTTACACACTCTCTCTCTCTTAATTACGCTTAAATACAGCTCTGTCTCTGATTTACGAGTACACACTTTCCGTTCGCCGTTACACACGCACTATGATTCTCGGTTCCCACTAGTCGTCTCCTAGCAAAGGATCTCGTCACAGAAATTAGCACTTCAAATCACTATGAAGGCTTCTTGTTTTCAGTCACTCTGTGCTCCTCTGTCCTAACAAATCTTCACAATTTATTAAGGACATGCTGTATCCTCGTCCTTGTATTCTCAGCTGCTGAACCCTCCGGGAATCTTTTCTGTGACGTCTTCGTATCCTTGACTCACGGATTCTCAGTTATGATTGACTGCAGACGGCCTTCACTATCACATATAAACCTTCTACACGGACCCCATAGAAAACACCTATTATTGTAGGCATGTTCACAGTTCTGTTTCTTAGCACTGGGCATAGCATTGAAAACAAGTCACGCTAATGCTGTCTCACCAGTTCATTGGCGCACTGATTGTTGCTTAGCAACGAGTTATAAACATTCGTAATATTGTTGCGTGACCTAGCAATGGATTGTTTACCAAGAATCTGTCTTCGGGGGAACTTGTTTACCAATCCGTTGCCTAGCAATGAGTGTACATGTGACAATATTGAATTTGGTTATTTTCGAGAATATGCGAAAAGTCCTAGTATTGAATTTGTACAAGACAATATTAAGAGAGCCTCTTTAAAGTTTAAACATAAGATTAATGCAGTAACGTAGATCATTTTAAGCTGCGGTGAAGATGCAGCTTATTTTAGATGCTGAATCATTCCCGTTTTTAGTGTTCTCGAAAGCAAAATACTTAAGAAAATATCAAGACATGAATAGGATGAAAAAATTGGAGACTGATAATATTACACAACGACGAACTTCTTGATCTACTTAAGTCACTAAATATTGTTAGAACGTAGAAGTTTGGAAGACAAAGTGGCTGGGTTAGGCGATACAAAGAACGCATACAAAATATTTATGGGGAAGACTCTTTAGTAACCTTCCTATTAAGAATGATGGAATGGGAAGATAACTTAAAGATGGAAATAGATAATAGATTGTGAGGGAGGAAAGTGGTCAGGTCAGGTCAGGTCTGGTTTAGTGCGATTTTATTGCAGAAGGTGACAGCACTTAATGGGATGAGGAAATATTTGCACAAATAGGCTGCATGTCAGTTACTTTCATTCCAAATTTATTCTTATTTCATTTACACGTAAATACACAAATGTAAATGGTTAATACGATGAACAAACTGTTGTCAGTTTATAACACACGTAACTGATGACCGTTTGAGGCAGCTACTTCTTGTTAATGCACAAAGATTTTTTGCATTCGTCCCACTACAGCCCTTGTACGGTTATGTGACGTAACTGGTCATTAGAGCTCATTATAACGTCACTTATGGGGAAACCAGCACCTTTACCACTGCACTGCATGGAGATTCCATTTCGTCCAGCTATTCGTCGCTCCCAGCCATGTGCCTTCCACTACGCTTAGCTTTCCTGATAATGTTGAATTAGACATGACGCTAAACCAGGCTGGAGTCCTCTGTATCCACAGACTCTGTCTTCTTACCGATCTGTTTAAATATGGGGCGTTCTGCGCATGACGGATATTTGTACATCACAAAACGAATGAAAATCTCGGTCACATGTTGATAATAAGTGCACGATTTCTGGTGAAAATTTGAGCTCTCACTTATTAGGCCCTGTAGCCTGTTTCAGTTTTGAAGTAACTCGTGCATCATTGTACCTTTTCTATATACTACAAGACAGACTATAAAGCAGATCGACCCAAATCATCCACCTTATCTATAGGTAAAACTATCCTTGTAACAGGCCGTGGAAGCCCATAGAATTGTGAGATGTCGAGGCTTCCACATTTTCTAGAGATCCGGCTCACAGATGTCGGTGAGGTTGTCAGCCTTACGCGCCAGCCGCCTTTTATCCCCCAGGAACCTTCCTGGTACTCATTTCTGTTAGAGGCTGAGTCGAACCCAGGGCCATAGTGCGGCTGGAATAAGTAGATAAATTTAAAAAATCCACTTCTTCGGGATTCGATCCCGCGACCTACCGGCTTGTAGCATAGTGCCTCAACCAACTACCCTACGCGTGTCCCATCATTCCCCATATCTATACGGAACACAACAGAATGAAGCCTGCCTACATGTCCTAGCAAACTTCAAAATCGGGCTCCAAATTTTGAAAAGTTAGTTGTGCAAGTTCAGTAATTTTGCGACTAGGTGAGAAACTAGCACAGCGACGTCTGTGTGAACAAAGACGCAGCTGAAGACTACAACTATCGGGTTAGACAACCGAAGATACGGGGTTCGAGCCTCTGTAGACACCAGAGATTTCTCTCTTCACCACAGCGTCCAGAGGGTCCACACACCTTCCAAACTTGTAGCTACCGGGGAGCCTCTTTCTTCAGGTGGAAAGCGGTAGAGACATACTGCTGATAAACGAACCCTAGCGAGCTTAAGAATTAGTAAAGCTTAAATAACACTCTCCTATATCTTTTCACGTGAACCGAGAAGTTCATGGAGGTAGGTCTAGGCCCACTGGGGCTGTAGTGCCAAGAAATTTTTTTTTTTTTCATAGAGTAATTTGAATTAAATATAGGGAAAATTTTTGGAGCACTTCTCTGAACATACGTCACTTGAGAAAGACATAATCTTCTACTGCTGCAATATGAGACTATAGAATGTTAGTTTAAGTTAATGTATCCCCGCAGCAGAACATGACCATATTTAATAACTCGTATGAACCGTCTGTTCTGCTCTTTGAAGCTGCAGTATAGGACAGTGAAGTTTATTATTGCATTAGAGAGGCGGGACACTCGATTAATCCTAACTCAACTGCATTAGTTGGTTATTCCTCGAAACCAATATTTGGATAGATGTTACAAGTATTATGTCTGAAAGCACTAGGCCCTGGCGTGCTGCATAGACCTTGCGGGTTTAATACCATTAGCGCTGCCAGCTGCTCTGTTTATATCATCATAAAAACGTAACACGTGCAGTTAAGTGGCAGAATACACACTGCATGCGCCGGGAAAGGTAAATAATTGGTATCAAGAAGCTTCTACTAAGAAAATTGGATCTAAGAAAGAACAAACACAAGGAAGGAGAAACATGTAAGTTTTGGGGTTTTCATGATAACAGTTGTTTGTACTGTGTTCTTCTGGACCGTGACTCAGTGTACTAATGTAAGGGGATATAAACGTTCAGGAAGAATGAACTTATTCCATCTTCAGGGTCGCTTTCGACAGTAAAATATAGGCAGTATTTTCATCCGACACGTCATAATACACCTACAAAGAAACACAGTTTTAGAAGCCACAGTATCATAGGGTGAGCGAGAAAACTTCTGAAACTCATCTTACCTGGACGAAGATGTATGCTGTTTGTGTCAAAGCCGTTTAGATGAGTCGGAAACTTAAACCACAGAAAAGGGTAAGAGAGAGTAGGGGTGAAGTGAATTGAAATTGTATCTCGCATAGACTACTTTTATAGAGGTAATGGAAATTGTAAAAATGTGGGAAATACCGGAGGCAATTGCAATTTTCGCCGAAATGTCTCATACAGGCTTAACCGAACAGCTGAAACTTAGAACCTCTACTAGTTATTGTAATGAGTATTATAAATTAGGGAGGAATATCCCCAAAATATTTTCACAGTTTAATGCTTGAAATATTTTAAATGTTACAGTAACATCCAACACCAAAATAAGATAAGCCGAAAACAGCTGAAACTCAGAACATTTGGAAGAAAATCCCCAAACTTTTTCAAAATGTAATGCTTGAAATATTTAAAATGTTACAGTAGTGTCCAACGTCCAAATAAGATAAGCAGTTACTAACTATCTGAAATAGGACCATCCCTCGGAAGCAGAGACTTAATTGCCTGGTGGAGATATTCCCCAATTTTGATGGAACCCGACGGCTCATTACTAGTTTCACATGGCCACTCCTTTATACTCTGCACTGAGCCAGTTTAATCCAGTCATCAATACACCAATTCCTTAAGATTATTTTAATATTACTGTCAAATTTATGTTAGATATTCCACGTGATCAATTTTCTGTATGAAATTTTGAACTTATTTGTACCTGCATGTTGTATGTCCTACCCACTTCTTTCTTTGCGTTCCATAATGATATTCTACGAATAGTAACATTTATGGAATTTCTTGCTGTGTGACTATCTGTGTCCACATAATAATCCACATAATGCTGTGCCAGATTGTACGAAACTAACAGCATGAGTAAAGCCTGCACAGAAACATGTGATCCTTTGCAGAATTAATTGTTATTATACGTAGGAGCAATGAAGAGTTGTATCTTCTGAGATACAAATCCATGTAGTCTGTTAAAAATCAGCCGACGTCTCGGAGGGAAATATTGCCACCTTCATCAGGGTCCAAGAATAAGAGAAGCAAGAAAGCAGCATGAAGGAGGTAGCTGCCACCATGTTGATCCTAGTTTGATCGTGGTAGACGCCATATGGAAAGGATCCGGTGGAGGCACTTGTGAATGAGGGTAAGTGGATTGAAGTTAGGAATGGCAGAGCGCTCGATATACTAAGCGCTGCGACCAGGAATGCAGATGACAGACGCAGTGTTTTCATTTGCGGAAGTTGACTATAGAATATGCACATAATTCTTCACTGTGCTCCGAACCTTCTTACGAAATCTGTCTTAGGGCTTCAGTCTGGGGACATTCCGCCGTCAGTGATTTGGATTTTCTTTGCATACTACGAAATGGGCAGAATTTGAAATATGGGATACATTATCGACACGAAATTTGAAAATATTAGAGAATAATACTGCAGCATGTAGACACGTTGCTATGCAACGACCGCGAAATAAGCAACTATACAACAGCCGTTGCTAGGCAATGGCCGCAACAGATTCGTAAAGCGTACCAATGGAGTAGCTGGAAGCAATATTCTGCAAGCGGTCCGTGCGAGAGATATGTGACGCAACATAGAACTGTTGGGAAATTATTTTTTTTTGCGGTCTGTGCTGATATGAATACAAGCAGGACATATCTAGAGTTTAGTTAGTTGTGAGATAGTCGCCGAGCAGTAAGTGCTTGAACAAAGAAGCTAAAACGCTACGGCGTTGGAAGCTGTTGCCAGGCGACAACCGGTGAAGATAGAGAAGATTGAGAATATATATGTAGTACGTGCTATAGTGAATTGTTGAGTATATGAATTAACGATAGTGCTATAGTTGTAGTTACGATCTGTAAGTGTTCAATAAATGCAGTTACCAATCCAACCCAATCTTTATTCAGTCATACACGTGGCAATAAGTTTATGTAGTTAGCTTTCTTATGCATTGTTCATTTCAGTATGGTTTGCGGAAATCTAAATTGTAATTTTAAACGTGATTTTTTTTTGTATATGGAAATAGCCGCTCTGAGGTTTCATCGTCGATAAATGAAGCATCTTACGCTGTTCCTCTGTAGGTCACGTTCTTTTCCCCTGTTTTAACTGCTGTCTTCGATGTTACCTCAGAGATGTGCTGTTGGGGACGGGACTCAATTAATGAATTAATGCATTACTCAAAGGGCTGGGTGCCACGTTATTACTATCACGAAAATAATGAATTTTGCAGATAAGGAGGGCAATAGGGCAACCAGATGGGTAGGTTCACATGAGACACTTCGGGGTTAATTGCTTAACTTGGACGAGGGAGGATTAACGGACATTTGCAAAATTCACCTGTCGGGATGTTGCAGCGAAAATTTATGCTTAATTAACTTATATACAAGAACAGCACTTTAATAATATTCGATAACATGTGATATTTCAAGTTCCCAAGTTCTATATTCAGTTCACACGAACTTTTATTAATGACGCTTTATGTAAACTTATTTTATATTCAGTTGCATTTTTTAATTAGTTGATTATTTAGAAATATTTGACCTCTTGAATTCATGTTGAAACCATAAGTTTCACTTAGAAATGGAGATCGTGATTCGGGCATATCTTCATAGTACGAGGTTCAAACCAAGACTGATTTCAATCTCAAGATGGCTTATACTTCCCTGTAGCTTAGCTTCACATTTTTGAATTCACTACGTCGTTTGAGATTATGTACTGCTCTCCATTGAGTGAGAAATTATGGCGATTTTATCATAATTACTCTAACACAGCTCCTATTGGCCAACAACTTTAACATAAATCCAGCATCTGAAAGTACTTGAAACTCACGGGTAAACGCCCGAAAATGAATCGTCTATCAAAGGCCCAGACTTCTTGATGTCTTGAACTCCCAGAAATTTCTATTTAAAGTACCGTGATGTACAGCACAGGACAACCGAATTCGGTGCTATAATAAGACTACCTCATGTTCCGAGTTAATTACGCCCTAAAGATGTGTCCCATCCAGAGAGAGCAGTAACAAATAAGTATAAATAAGTATCGAATAATCGTATTAATTAAATACATAATTTGAAGTATTGGACGTGCCTGGGTAAAACAGAAAGAGGTGAAAAAATATTGTTGACAACTTACTGTTGAAAATAGATTAATTAGGCATTTATTATCCATCTATTGTTACTGCCTACAGATCCTAGACATCAGATTAATGTTACATGTCCCACATTTTATAGCGACAGTCGCCAGGCCATGTTGTCCAGAAAATTTGGGAAGCATAAATGCAATGATCTAAATAGCAGGAGTTTGCACTAGAACACTCAGAAGTACGTCAGAAAGTCTAGATATTACAGTTACGGCGGAGAGCCTAAGCGTCTAGATATTTTAGACACCTATCACGTAAAGGTCAGACATACTCTGCTTGTAGTAACTTTCAGGACTGTCGCTTAAAGCACGGGACATCAGGTGAATATCTAACAGCTCCAGGCAGTAGTACTCTCCGACGAGCTAAATATATGAAGACATTCTGGAAGTTTTCTTAGTTAATTTGAAAGGTTACAAAGATTCCAAATTAATGAAAAGTAAAAAGTATTGCGGGACATAAGGTGTTAGAAAGAGAGAGAGATTTTGAAAATGCTGAAGATTGTAAAGGGAAAAGTTTAGAACTTAAGAAAGTAGACGTGTTACGAGATCGTTTCTTGTAATTGAGCAACTACACGTACCACCAAAGTTTCATTTTAAACATAATAGCAAACGCGTTTCGGCTTGTTGGCCCTACTCCAGTTTCAGAGAGGCTGAGATAAATATGAAATCATGGCAGAATAATATTGGATAAGAATAACACATGTGAGAATACCAGGTAACTGGAACGCAGAATTCTGTAAACCACAAAACATACAAGCGGAAGAAACAGAAATAAATAATCATGTAGCAACAAGATCAAAACAAATAACACAGACTGAGATAAAATCTGAGGAACAAGAAACATAAACGAAAATTCAAAACAGTATTAAGGTTGGAAAAATTAGTTTGCTATAGAACGGAAACATTATTAGTAATCTTAGAAGATCCGGTCATAAAGAAAGCTGATATAACTAGGTCATAGCCTGCTTAACCGAGTCTAAATAACTTGACTTAATTTAGCCTAATTTAAGCTTTCATGACCCAACTAATTTCTAGAAAGTTTTTACTCAGTACGGTAGGAAAATTAAGAAATCCTGCCAGAGAGACGCAAGACAACTGATTCTTGAAGAAAGCAGTCTTCTGAGATGTGGCACCGTGTAGATATTGTGTTAACCGACGTTTCGGAAGAACGTATCGCCACCATCTTCAGGGTAGAAGAAAACATAAAATCCGCGAGCGAGGAACCAGCTTAAGAAGGTGCTAACAGACATTATTAGTCTGTTAGTTGGTTTCTCTTCTACCCTGAAGATGGTGGCGATACGTTCCTCCGAAACGTCGGTTAACAAAGTCTGCACGGCGCCACATCCCAGAAGACCGCCGTGAAAACCTCAAATCTTACAGCTGATTCTTCTTCTAGCGTATATTATGCATCGCTTACAAACACTTTCCTTCATTTGAATCCTCCGGTTATAAGATAATATATGATTTCTCGAAAACTATTTCTATTTTCTGGTTTTAATTATGCCAGAATGTACATGTTGCAGAGGCTTGTTAGTACCGTTCTTCTCAAGTTTCATCTTCAGTGCGGTGTCCTAGGAATTCATGGACTATGCAAGTGTAGCACTCCGAGTTAATGGTATTTTGGAACAAGATGGGCCTAACGGAGTGAAAGCGAGTTTCACGGACTGCATGGGTATTTTAATTCCATCATATACGAGTATTCTGAGAGGATCGTCCTCCATTTCCACAAGAAACCACTCATAGTAATGATGCTCTCTCTCTCTATATATATATATATATATATATAGGGGCACGTGGTAGCGTAGTTGGTTGAGGGGCTATGCTACAAGCCGGAAGGTCGCGGGTTCAAGTCCCGATGAGGTCCTTGAATTTTTTTCAATTGACCTAATCCATCCAGCTGAACTATGGCCCTGGGGTTTACTCAGTCTCTAACAGAAATGAGTACCAGGAATTAATTAAATAATTTTCCTGGGGAGTAAAGCGCGGCCGGCGTGTAAGCCTGACAACCTTAGCGTCATCTTTGAGCCGATTGTCTGGACAATGTGGGACCCTCAGCGTCTCACAACCGTATGGGCCTCCACAGTCTGGTACAGTGATCTCTTTACTTTACTTTTACACACACACACACTCTTAAGCACGAGGGATACATAATAATACTTTAAATCTCAATAGAACCTCACATAGAACACGCTGAATGTCCATTACAAAGCCAAACCAGTTAATGTTCATTATGGAAATAATAGTTGTAGATGCTGAAAATCATCAGAAAGTCATAAATGAAATCTGTAGGAAAATTTAAAATTTTTAGTGTTAAAGCAAGAGATGTGTTCAGTAACTGTTATGCTTAGAAACAGTAAGAGCTTCATATAAAGTTATGGTTATAATACACGAATTATATATCAGTTAAATATTATTTAATATGAGTTATTTTTATGAAAATTTAGTACCGTATACCAAACGGCTAGGTTTAGTCGCTAGTATCGCTAGTACTCCTGCTTCGTATGCGGGATACCTGGGTTCAAATACCGGCCCAAGACTACCTATAGTGACGTTTAGTCTGAAATTGCTTCTTTCATCCCTCCTGCAACGTCTTCTCTGCTTCTCGACGACTAATCTGAAGACATTCCGTTTTATTGTGAAAGTTTTTGTATTGATATGCGAGGACTTGGACCCGTCTCCCACTGAACCTGCCATAAGTGGCCATAACGGTCTCCGTAGCAGCAGCTGACAGACGACCACGTTTCGGTATGTTCACATTTCGTGTGTGCCTGAAATGTTTCACAGACTTCCAAGTCAAAGATTTTGCTGGTGCTCTACATCCAAATCCGTGTCAGTATTCACTCTTGGGATGTTTTAAATTATTCTGTTTCTAGGTAACTACCCCACCGGGAAAGACACTTCTCTGCACTGAACGCCATGCTGTTTACAGTTTGCACTGCGCACTGCGCACCGCGCATACAAGTTTCGCCGCATCACTCTGTAGTAGAAGTACGGGACAACAAGAGTCGAGAATGCAGTATTCCTCTTTTTTTACTGCGATGTATTTCATTCGAATTTTGTGCACTGTATAGAACTGGGGCAAGCAAGTATCTGATTTTTTCGGTGGACATTAAAGTCAGGAATACTGTTAATTGCTGGAACCAATATTCATTACGAAAATTCTTGACGGAATATTCGAATTTAGAAATAACGAAAATCGGAGAAAAGATAATTTAAGTGATAGAATGAAAGTAGATCGTTGAAAGACGATAGCGTGCTTAACATCTGTACAAAACTGACAAGCAGTAAACTGTGTGAAGAAGAGTATGCAAGAGGTGTGTTAAGTGAATGTAAATAGAACATTTACAGCCAGCACAGTGTAACACTCAACGAAAGATGTCAACAAACAGAAAAAAACTCTGCTAGTAAGTATTGAAATCGCTGTAACATATGCATGGAATGAAATGTTTTAAATTTTAAAAAGATAATAAATATGCTTATGAGATGGCCTTGACTTCCCTCCCGGTGTGCCACCCTCAGTGACATTAGGATCTTCATTTTACGTATTCGTTATTTATGTTCATTTTCAACCAGAACTGAATTTTATCGAATGATTTTAGTAGAGATCTCCAATATAAACTATCACGAATATCCATCCGGAGGGAAATGAGTTACTGACTGCGGGGAGAGATACAGACGGGCGGACGGACAGAGAGACAAATAGGACACAGTTAATAGGCTCTTTTCATAATTGTTACGAATATGGAGCAACTACATTCCCTAAAAGCTGATAGTAATTAAGCTGTTTAGCTTTATATGGAAACAGATGTTTAACTTGAAACGCACAGGCCCACAGGGTTATGAGACGTCGAGGCTCCCATATTTTCTCTAGAAAATCGGCTCACAGATGGCGGTGACGTCAGTCTTACGAGCCGGCCGCATTTTACCCCCCAGGAAGATTCCGAATACTCATTTCTGTTAGAGGCTGAGCCAACCCCAGGGCCATATTGCGGCTGAAAGGATCAGTCAAATTGAAGTATCCACCTCATCAGGACTCGAACTCCTGACTTTACGGCTTGTAGCATAATGCCTCAACCAACTATGCTACCACGTGCCCCCAGACGTTACGGTTACCTTGCACAATGTAATCCTCAGTTTAACCATATCCTAAGCCTTCAGTCCTTCAACTCACACCCTATAGCTTTAAGGTATATTTCAGTATTCCTCTCAGATATAGAGATAGCTACACCAAGTGGCCTTGTCTCCTTCAGTCGCTGTTTGTATTATGTGCACATAGAAATACGGAACTCGTGAAAGATATAAGGAAACAAGATATTTAGGATGTTAAGCGCATGTTTTTACTACTGAGGAAACCGACAATCACAGAACATTTGTTCTTATCTGATTATTCGGTTCTCAGCGGTGTTAGGTTCAGAAATTGTACGACCGAGATTATCTGTTGTAAACACAAACTGCAAATGTGGAATAATTTGCTGCTGGTCAATTTCCATCTCTCTATACACGCTCATACAAGATATTTCAGTCGATTACGCAATGTTTGCTGTGATGTGTTTCCTTTATATAGTGCACGGGTTAGTGTTGTTACTTAAATGCAATAACCGTTAGGCACTTGTGAGGGGATAAATGCTTTGGGAAGCAAGGGACAACAATTATAATTAAGAATAGTGGAAAATATGCTGCATATATTGATTTTATTTATCAAGTTCAAGATAAGCTGAAAATTAGCAACGAAAAATAGAATGAAATTTCACGACACGGTACCAAACATGATCGAACGCTAGTTCAGATCGAAGGTGTTAAATAGTTTGAACATTCCTGGCTAAACACTGAGTCAGTAGGCTATAGGGTCATCTGTCTCTCATTGGCACTGCATCCTTCGTGGGCCTTTTCAGCTTTTTCAGTTTCTTAATCTGTACACAGTCGGAAGGACTCCTTGGACGGGGGATCAGCCCCTAACAAGGCCGCTACCTACACACAGAACAACACAAATACAAAATAAATGCACACAGACATCCGTGCCTTNCCTCGAGTGAGATTCGAATTCACGATCCTAGTGTTTGAGCGGGCGAAGACGGTTCATGCCTTAGACCTCGCGGCCACTGTGATCGGCGGCTACAGGATCGCTATTTCAAATATGCAACAATAACATAAATAGGACTGTAGGTTTCTAATGTAATTAGGAATGTAAAATTTCCAATTCATTTCGGATTCCCATTCTGTCTCCAGTTGCAGTCAGGTCACTACTTACGGGTTATGGGTCATTATCCGTTTGCAATTGAAAACAAACCAGTATTTATGGTTTCTGTTCTAGTATCATGCTACATATTGAAACATTGATATTTACGTTTTCTATGTAAATTAATAAGCATACGGTTATTAGTTGAAAATGTCTATTTACAGTTTCTACGCAAGCATCTGTCTGGTCACATACTGCATTAAAATTCCCAAGTATTCAGTTACCAATTGAAACAGGGACATTCAAAACAAAAACAAAAAATACGTGGCTTGAGTCCGCAAGCGAACTATGCCGACCGAGCGACCGCCGCTTGTCGGCGAAGTTACTGCCAACTTTAGCGTGGTCAGCGCAACGAATCCCCACTGCCGAAACAGGGACATTGCTTGCATTTTATATGAAAGTCAATAAGTACCAAGTGACTCTTTCATTTGTCGCTTGATAACCTGTCATTTCTTCCTTGCCGCATTCTCTGCCCCTTTCCATCAGTAATTAGAGCCGGGATAGCTCAGTCGATATAGCGACGGGCTACGGACTGGATATCTGGTGTTCGATTCCTGGCACAGGAACGATTTTTCTCTTCTCCATAATATCCAAACTAGCTCTGGGGCCCACCCAGAATCATATCCAGTGGTTAAGGGCGGCCCATTCCCTGGTTGTAATGCTGTCGGATTTTGAAACTGACCACTCACCTCCGTCTAGTTCCGAGGATAAGAAATTTGGAACTATATCCCCATTTCTGCATAAGTTAAGGACAATTTTTAATTTCTTACTTACGAGTAGTAATATCAACCGGCCATTATGTAGAGTATGTGCTATAGACTGGTTGAAAGCAGACCAGTTTACTGTGTCTGTGATAACATGTGGCTACTCTTTGAAACCGGATATCTGTTTGTAATTTGTGTGCTCGAACCTGCCACAATTTATAATTTCGCTGGCTTTATAGCCTTTATATATGCTGTGCTGATACACGGATGCTGTGTGATACCGGGTCATTCTTTACAATTAGGGAGTAGGTGACATCGTTACATTACTACATAACGATTATGCTTAGAATCCATCGAAATGAGAGAAATCTCTCGTTGTAACAACATTGTTCTATATATGTCAGATGAGTTCCCCAGTCTCTGTTGCGTAACTGATTGCTTCCAGGATCAATTATTGGCTCCAGACTCAGGACTAAATATTTGTCACCCCGTCTTAACTACTTTGTATCAATCAACTCTTAGTACTAGCGTAGTAAATGCATGTACAGGATACAGCCTGGAAGGAGCATCTTCTCTTCCGAAGCTTCATTCAGTTATAATACAGCTCGATAGACTCTGATATTTACGTCATTATTGACACTGTGAAGAGCTCAGAAATTTTCCTGTGAGGTTATGTCAAGAGCAGTGCGTTCCGAACACCAGTTACGGACTTGATACAATAGGCCAAACCGTGGCTGCCGTGCTAAATGGAACCAGTTGGGCTCCACCCCCCACTAAGCGAAAAAAAAAAAAAATTTAAAAATCATAGAGTACTTTATGTTATGAATGTCAAGTTCTGCGACGACATGGCCAGTCTCATCCTCGTAGCTCCGGCCGATATTAATAGCCAGCCAAGCAAACTGGTTTCTTGCTAGCAAATCTGTAGAATATGGGACTTCGCTGTGAAGCCTGCATGCTAGCTATAGAGGAGGCAATGCTGAACAATTATGTGAAGGAATACGAGGAACTATGAGAATCCCTACTACACGATAAGATATCTGTGTTGCATTTAACGTCAAGTTCGGGCTAAAAGAACTAATATCTTGGAAATCTTTGCTATACTTTCGATCTAACAAAAAATTCCGCGCCATATCTCAAGCGTTTAGGCGCTGGCTTCCCACCGCAGCTGCCTGGGTTCGATCCAGGTTCTGATCATGTGGGAATTGTGATGGACAAAGTGACACTGGTGCAGGTTTTCTCCGAATACTTCGGTTTCCCCTATCATTCTTCATTCCACCAAATTCTCCATCATCATAATCACCCGGGGCAGGCTACAGTAGGCCAATCAGTGGCCTCCATGCCGAATGGACCCAGCTGGACTCCACCCCCCACTAAGCGAATCTAACAAAACGTAATAAATAAAGGTGCTGATGATAAATAACTGCATGTACTTATGAAGGAACAATTATTTCATGTTCCTAAAATGTGGCGGCCGATACAGAGGCCGCGCCGACTAAAGCATAAACTGTCTCCGCCCGCTCGAACAGTGGGATCATGGGTTCGAATCTCACTCAAGGCATTGCTATCTGTGTGCTTCTATTGTGTGTTTATGTTCTTCTGTGTGTAGGAAACGGCCTTGAGATGGGATGAACCCCCGTCCAAGGAGTCGTAACGACTGTTTATAGGCTCAAGAAACTGAAAAAGTGGCCACGATCCAAAGGGCTGTAGAGCCCTAGAGGAGGAGGAGGAGGAGAAGAAGAAGAAGAAATAAACGTGGCTAAACGCTCTAAGACGATAAGAGCGATAATCGAACAAAAATGTATTTGCATATTCTGCTTCAAATCATCTTACCAACAAAGTCCCTAAGCTCAGCAGAAGAATTTTTTATTCAGATGACTGACTTTATTGTGACAAAAAGTGGCGTTAGACTTAGGTCCTTGAATATATTATGTAAGTTTGCTAATGCCTGAATCAGATTCATATTATAAGAGGGCACTACATGAAATGGAGCACTAAATTAATATTTGCAATGTTTTGACAATTTACCGTAAAGTTCTCGAATATGAAACTTACGAAAATAATTCCAACTCTTTCCGCGTTGCTTCTTGCACACGAACGGACTTAGCGAATTAAGTAGGGGCCTAGGAACTTGAGTAAGAGACAGTTTAACTCTCATGAACAAATCGAGTTAAATTCTGGAGGGACAGTGACTTTGTTTCCGCAAATTTCAGTAATTGTATCCATCAAATAAGTACCGGGTTCTTTCGCGAAATTGGAGAGTTCCGAGTGTGAAGCTGACCACTCATCTCCATCTGAAATCCATGTTAATACAAAGGGCTCTGCCAGCATTGACCCAACTGTTCATAGCATTGTGTTCAGGATGGCGGGATCTCAGTGTTGCGAATCTGTCTTTAATTTAAAAAAAGAAAATAGTTGTATAGAGCAGTGGGGATATAGTTAATATTAGGAGTTTTCAATAAACATATGGGGATTTCAAGATGCAACGGCCGTTTGGCTTTATATATATATTTTTTTCATTATTGCTAGTGGGGTGGGACTAATTCCCTTGTACTGCGGCCACTTCTGGCCTATTGTACCAGCCCCAGATGATAGGTGAGGGTGATTGTGGAGCAATTGATGGAATGGAGATTGGCAGGGGAAAGTGAAGTATTCGGAGAAAACCTGCCTCAGGGCCACTTTGTCCACCACAAATCCCACTTAACCAGACCCCGGGATCGAACCCGGGCCGCTGCGGTGGGAAGCCAGCGACTAACCACTTGAGCCTTGGCGAGGCCATGTCTTTATATATTACTGCCACACTTTCTAACACAGAGAGAGAGAGAGAGAGGCAAAAGGCAGGGATGGAGAGCCATCTCTTTGTCCTTAATCCTTAAACATATCTTTTGTTTTACATTTATAAACATGAGTGAAGGTCTTATTAACTCTTTATAATATTATTCATGTCTATCTATATAGCGCAGTGAAAAGCCTAACGAACCTCTTTTCTTGTACTGTAAGACTCGGGCATTGCCACACTTGCACAGGAGACCTTGTCTGGCCAGAATCCCTGACAACGGAGAATCAATAGCACAGGCACAAGAGAGCGGGTAACGGAGCCACCGCATGAAGGGATTCCGTCTACTGAAACACATTCCAGCAGGAGAAAAGGAGAAAGCAGAAGAACACCGGGCCGGAAATGAAATTGCGATAGAAACAGCGATAGATAGACAAAGAAAGAAGTAGAGAAATTGTAGGGAAATCTTTGGGAGAAGTGCAGTGGCGAGAAAAAGAATGGGACATGTAGATCTGAAAAGAAAAGAGGAAGCCAGTGAATTTAAATGGGTACCGATAAAGGACTCTGCTGCAGCGGAAGTCTAACCATATTTTCCTCATTCATTCTTGACGATTTTATCATATCATGAAATTTGTAGACCCTAAACCCACATTCTTTTGACCGCGAATGTCAGAGTTCATGGATGTCGCCAGCTAAATCAATGGGCTGTGTATGCAGTCAAGAAAAGTGATGCTATTACGGGTCGAACGTGAGGTTAGGAAAGAGACGTTAACGATCTTTTTCATTCTCTGCTTATTTCTCAATATCGTTCGTTATAATGTCATGTTGGGTTGCAATTTGTGTAGATATATAGGTTATTTGGCGCCACAAATGCCTGTGGTTAAATTGGAAAGGATTGGTGAAGTAGTTCTGATCTAATTTGATTTGTTACACATACAGATTCAGAGGTTGAAAATAAACGAAGAGGACTTCAGTCTCTATATCTAGTGCTGGGGCCAGAACGCCTTACCCACGAAATGTGAACCTGTCGATGTACAGTTTATCTCGAGAAAATGAAACTTGATTTGCAAAAAAAGAAAAAAAAAAGTCATTGAGGACGACTATCATGCATGTCGTTATGGAATACATTTCGAAATCACATAGAACTTCGGAAGGTCATCAATTTTATATATGGAATTTTGTAAATGACCAGTGATATATTCTTGATGTACCTAATTAAAAGTGTTGATTCTACCTCTTAAATTTAATGACATCTTAGAATAACTTTCTCCTATTCATTTTACTTTTTATTGATTATCACAAGTAATTTTAAACTAATTTTCTTCAGCTGCTGTCGAAGTTACATGAATACAGCAATAGATGCAGTGATGAATAAAAGCAGTCAGTAATACAGTCTAACGCTTTTCGCCATTAACTGCAACTCGGAAAGCCTGGCAGACCATTTCTGTAGCATACTGTTTTAAAAACAATGGCGACAAATAAAACAAAAACTCCGTGGCTTTAGTCCGGAAGCGTTCTATACCGACCGAGCGACCGACGTTTGTCAGCGAAATTAATGCGAATTTAGCGTATAGAGGGTTTCGCGTGGTAAGCGCAACGAATCCCCAGAGCCGTTAATCTCGGTTTCCTAGACCGGAGCCGCTACTTTTCCATTCAAGTAGCTCCTCAGTTTTCCTCACGAGGCTGAGTTGACCCCGTTCCAGACCCACTACTTCTCAGAAGATATGTTAGCGTCGTGAATCGAACCCGGGACCTCAGAATCTGTAGCCAGGAAGTCTGACCACTAGACCACAGAGGCGGTCCTACATAATGGCGACACACTAAATTATTCTTCAGTATCTAATGGAATCCGAAGCCACGTGACGTCGAAATGTTGTTTGTCTGCATTCTCATGTGTGTTTATGTAAGTATGTACGTACCAATATGTATACGCATATATATATATATATGGTAACGTGAATGGCCACAATATTGCTAAGCAACGGCTTGGTAAACAAAGCTGCAACATTCACAATGTCTGAAGCCAATTCTGAATTGGAAAAGGAAAATGACCAAATGCGTGAAAGGTAGAAGAGGAAGGATGAAGAAGAGGAGGAGAGAAATGTGTCGTTACAGCGTGGACTGGATGCAACAGCTAGGAACAGGTACCGGCTGCGGACTTACGTAAACACATGAACGAACCCTAGGGTTCCATGAAGGAGCTATATTTCATGACTATCTCAGCTACTTTTTGCTTCTCAGTGTGCTCTCAGCTCCATGGAGTTGGTAACGAATATAGCAAGTATGTTTAAATAATAAACTTTTAAAGTTAACACAGTAAGATCTTTGGAATATTGGAAAATCTTTGACGCAGAATTACTTTACCGGATCCCCCACTGTTCCAGCGTGATTCCCTGCGGATCCCCCGGTACTCAAATGCTGTGTGTTCTATCCGATTAGTTCTAAAGTAAAACAAATGCCTTTAGTATTTCAGAGTAGAATATTTTCGTTTCGTATGGCAAAGAAGCAGGCGAAGAAAATAGCTGACCATAAAGAGGTGCATATTTTTCAGGACAGTATAATAATTTCTATGCAATCAGAAGGCTGTTCCCATAATTTTTCAGTATTTATTCTGGTTTTTGCTCTTTCCTCTACAGTCACAGATTATTCCATTCATTTATTCTTTAATTCAGAATGTTTCATGGCTGAATACTTATTCATATTTAAATATTAAATTCTTCATCAGTATTAACTTGAAAATTCTTGATTCTTTATAAAGAATCTAATTTTATTTTTTGTTCCAATGAACAAATATTTCAAACAGTCTTAGTGCGAAAATTGTTTGCTTAATTAAGTAAATTCGTGGATTTTAACTGGCTATCGTATGTTGAATGGTGATATGTTTCGAGCTGAATTATTCATGAAATAATTGATTAATAATGCTAGAATAAATCCATTAAAATTCCAAAGGTAATTCTGTAAACGTAATATTTAGTAACTCTCTGTGAACCCAGGCACTGCAGCAACAGTTTGCTCTGATTATGGTTGTGACAGGAATGTTTGTCATAGTTTGCTTGTAACTTTTAATGTCTTTGTCTAAAAGAATTCAGAGATTAAGGCACTGATATCTTAGTTCCAAAGTTGCAGTAACATCGCGCCTGGCGTATGAATAGCAAAACAGATGCAAAGTACATCAGCACTTAAAGAGTTCCGCCAGCAGCTGTGCGTGTGATTTGTGAAAAACGGTTGGAAGCAGCAAATCAGTTTTATGTAATTTCTGGTGAAATGCTTTTAATACTGGTATATTAAGAGGAGATTGAATTCGGGTAATGCTTGCTACGATGCAGTCCAGAACCTTTTGTCTTCTCGTCTGCTGTCCAAAAACGTAAAAAATATACTATAATTTTGCCTGTGATTCTGTATGGGTGTGAAACTTGGTCTCTAGCATTAAGGGAGGAAGATAGACTGAGGGTGCTTGAGAACAGGGTGTTGAGAATATTTGGATTGAAGAGGGATGAAGTGACAGGAGGTTGGAGAAAACTGCATAATGAGGAGCTTCATAACTTGTACTCTTCTCCAAGTATAATTAGAATGATCAAGTTAAGGAGGATGAGGTGGGCAGGACATGTAACAAGAATGGGGAAGAATATAAATGCATATAGCATATTTGTGGGAAAGCCATAAGGAAAAAGACCACTGGGAAGAGTAAGACGTAGGTGGGTGGACAATATTAAAATGGATCTTAGAGAGATAGGATGGGATGGCATAGATTGGATTGATCTGGCTCAGGTTAGAAACCAGTGGAGGGCTCTTGTGAACACGGTAATGAACCCTCGGGTTTCATAAAATGCTGGGAATTTCTTGAGTGGCTGCACAACTGGCGGCTTCTCAAGAAGGACTCAGGTCCATAAGTAAGTAAGTAAGGGCTAGGGCTGCGTCATAACTCAAGCGGTTAGTCGCTGGCTTCCAACCGCAGCGGCCTGGGTTCGATCCCGAATCTGGTCAAGTGGGATTTGTGGTGGACAAAGTAGTACTGGGGCAGCTTTTTCCGAGTACTTCGGTTTCCTCCTGCCAATCTTCATTCCACCAATTGCTCCACAATCACCCTCACCTATCATCTGGGGCTGGTACAATAGCAGAAGTGGTCGCAGTACAAGGGACTTAGTCCCACCCCACTAGCAATAAAAACATTAAGGCCTATAGGATCACCTTCCTGTCTCTTTGTGTGTGTCTGTGTGTGTGTTGGTACCACCTCCCATCAACTACGAATACTTGAACCAACCTTTATGAAACTTGGTATGTATATCATGGCAACTGAACCTATCTCAGCGACATACTTCCTAAATCCCTTCCATAAGTTTGTGTCTTTATGTGTGTCGTGTAGTTGCTAGACAACGGCTCGTAAAACACGTTTTCCGTCCAACGAATACACGCAACAGTACAATATTTATCTGACGCGTCGTTTTCTATACGGTTCTGATCATATCAAAGGCGAGTGTGTGGGTCCACAACTTTAGTATGTGTGTCGCGGAAGCGGTGGTTTGGAGGCTCTCCGAGCCGTCAAACTGTAAAATATTGTTACCTGTTGCTATGGAACGACCGTGAAACAAGCAACAAGATAACAACCGTTACTAGGCAGTAGACACTTAAGCAGTAGTTGAACTACAACAATAGGGGAACTGTTGAAAACGGTGTTTTATACTCGGTCCGTGCGAAGGGGTTATATACCGAGGACAGGGGTCAAGCTGCAGCCAGCCAGGATGAGTCAACCCATGCGGAGGCTGTGTCGAATATTTCTACCGTAGGCCTGTGAGTCGTTGGAGGCAACAAAAATGGAACCCCATTCCTGGAGATATAACTGGGCCACCCTGTTCCTGGGGGATATAAATACGGGGACCTGGCCCTTCATGTTGTGGGAGTCTCGAATGCGAGACAGTGTAATGTGGTCATGATTCCCGCGGGACTCTGACCTGAAAATGATTGCGTTGACGAGGACCAGCAGCAGTTGTAAACGACCGACCCTTCTTCTTGTTATATAAGGACTAAGACAGCAAGTGTTCAGCAGTGAGTTACAGCAGTTGAAAGTCAGGCTGAGATGTGAAGACTTAGTCGGTGGTGTCAGCACAGAAGCTGAAGAATTTCCACTGTTAAATCCGTTACCAGGGAACGCCTAGTGAAGACAGAGAAGACTTGATGTGTGCTGTAGTGATATTTGGAGCGTGTAATTCCGCGAGACTGTTATAGCTGCTTGTATTTAGGTCGGTAAGTGGTCACCAAATCCAATATCCAATCCAAAACCCCGTCTGTCACTCTAACACTTGACAACATGGTCATGAGTCCCGTTGTACTCGAACCAATAATCGATATGTTGGCGAGGGCCATCAGCAATTTATTGGACTGGACTATCTTTCCCCCTAATTTTGCTAGGCTACGGCTCGGTAAACACGTTCCCGCGGCGAAGAAGAGTTGTTAGAGGCGTCGTTTTAAACGCGGTCCGTGTCGTATCAAAGGAAAATTGAAGAGTAGTTCTTACTGTTACTGCTAGTTTCTTTATGAATGATCACAGCACTTTTTTCGTAGATTGGTCAAGGAACTATTGTTATTGAATGTTTTAGCGAATAATATGCAGTTCATGAATGTGACTACAGAAAATGTTTGCTGTTTATGAATAAGGTCGCGTACAATGAATTGTTCTAGAGTGAAACCATGACAAAATTATTGTACCTAAACTTAGATATGGCCATTTTTAAGCTTGAAGAACACTGGGCTATGTGATGATGTTGTGACTGTAATGAATATAGATCTTCACGTGGAATTCATGTCGTAATTCACTGAGTAGATTCACTTCACATAATTCGACCGTCGGTTTCAAGGTCACGTAAAGTAAAATTCTCGCTTTGAATTATTATTACACAAATGCTCGCCATGCAAATGTTGAAACGTTCACATATCATTTTCTTTATTGAGATTACGGAATTTAAATATTTTGGTTAATATTTGATAATAGACAAGGGAGAGTAATTTATTGTGCATACCACAGTCGTAACTACAGCGTGATTAACTTTGAAAAAATAAATTTGTATCGGAAAGAATAGTTTCATCTGTTACATGACGTTCTTGCATATCCGGAATTGTGTTCCGTCCTATGAGTTCAGGGACAACACATGTCAGTGTTTCTAAAATTATGTTCGTGAACCGCTGCGGTCCCCAGAAGAGTAAAAGACAAAGTTGTCCCTGTGCTTAACTGATTAAGCATTACTCCATGAAGACGTATGGGAGAGTGGATGGATAAATCCATATTTTCTTGACCTCGGCACTAGTTGGAGGTGAATGGTCAGCTTCACACCCCTGCCGCTTTACCTCCAAGGAAAATTCCCCAGGTATCCATTGGATAGGAGCCTGCGTGGGCCCCAGAGACGGTCTGGACGACGTGGAGAAAAGAAAATTCTTGCCCTACTGCGACTCGAACTAGAACCCCTTAGTCTCCAGGCCGTAGCAGGTCTCTATACCGACTGCGCTATCCCGGCTCCCCCCCCCCCGCACCCCGAGAATAGTTCCGTGAGAAAAATGCTGTCTAATGGTGGGTACACTCTTTCATAAAGCCTCTGTTTGCATATAAATATAGTCAGCTCTATGTTATTACTTTATTAGAATTTTAAGCCAGTCGCTTGGTACTCACCCAATGATGCATGTCTTTCTATCGATCTTTGGATGAGCGCCATTGGAATGCATGTAACGCATTTTATTACAATTTAAAATTGCATCAATATAGGTCCAGTAACTCTGCCTCGAACAAATTTCGACTTTTCGCCGTAATGTTTATGCAGTTTGGGGAACGCAGTAGCGTAGTTTGTTGAGGAAGAATACTACAGACTGAAAGGTAGGGGCTTCAATTCGCAATAAGGTCGTTGGAATTTTCATTTTACCTAATACTTCCAGCTGCGCTATGGCCCTGGGATCGACACATCCTCTAACAGAAATGTGTACCAGGAATCTTCCTGGGGGTAAAGGGCGGTCGCGCATGAGTCTGACAACCTCACCACCACATTTGAGTGGACTGTATAGAAAATATGGGGACCTCGATGTTTCACAACCCTATGGGCCTCCACAGCTTGTTACAGGGATAGCATTAATGTGTACGCAGTTTGGACTCTTGAGTCAACACCACGCTACGGTGCTGATTGTTTATCGGTCTTAGCGATGTTAATGTCATTACCATTGAGCGTGTACTTCTCACAGTGTGTCGCTGATTTAAAACGAGACGTTTCAGGCAAACAGAAAATAAGTCCAAGCTGAATTATTTGGATTTGAAGTGACTAAAAATTTACATCTTCATATTTAGAGCCAAACAATATGCTAAAGAAGCAACCACCATGAAAGAATTTGACCCTGAAGATGGAGATGGTGATGTCACTAGAAACGTCGATTGACTTTCTTCGGCCTACACTGTGTGATATCCAAGAAGATGGAATTCTCGTATTAAGAATGGAGTAGATAAATATGAACCCATTCCAGGCATCGAAGATATACGGAATAGACCTAAATAAAATGAAGGCTATCTCCATTTGAAAGTTACGTCTATTGGAGTCGTTAGTACTCCTTGGTCGCAGTGTGTTTTGTGTCCACTCACTCACTCATGGGGTTGAGTCCTTCTTGAGAAGCCGCCAATTATTCAGCGACTCAAAAACTCCCCAGCATTTTATGGAACCTGAAAGTTCACAAGAGCCCTCCAGTGGTCCCTATCCTGAGCCAGATCGTTACAGTCCATATCATCCCATTCTGTCTCTCTAAGATCCATTTTACTATTGTCTACCCACCTACGTCTTGGTCTTCCCAGTGGTCTCTTTCTTTCTGGCTTTCCCACCAATATCCTTTATGCATTGCTCTTCTCCCCCATTCTTGCTACATGCCCTGTCTATCTGATCTTCCGTGACTTGATCATTCTAATTATACTTGGAGACGAGTACATGTTATGAAGCTCCTCATTATGCAGTTTTCTCCAACCTCCTGTCACTTCATTTCTCTTCGGTCCAAATATTCTCCTCAGCACCCTGTTCTCAAAGACCCTCAGTCTATGTTCCTTAATGTCAGAGACAAAGTTTAACAGTCATACAGAACCACAGACAAAATTGAAGTTTTGTATATTCTAATTGTTATGTTTTAGAGAGCAGACGAGAAGACAAAAGCTTCTGGACTGAATTCAGTTTTATGTTTTGTGTTACTGCATTTTATCGCAGATTTCCACGGTTACAGGAAGTTTAAAAACTCCTCTTGAGAAAAATATATTGACTGTAAGGAGAAAATATCGTCACTTTTAAACGTAAATACGAAGATTTCCAAGTAAATTATCATCTGTCGTCAGAGATGGAAATTCGTGAGGATCTTCCCAGAAAATGAACTGTCCAGTGCTCATTTCCGTGAGGTCCTTGTACAGTTCTTGGAAATTCCATGAGATGTGCCTAGAAGATAGTACTTCATTTGCGCGTGGAGATAACCCGATGGTTATCATGTACTGCTCTGCTTCCAGACTCCACAATTTCTAGAGGAATCGAGGACACGAGCTGTGATATCGAACGAGAGTTAATTAAACGGATTAAAAGGACTGAGGTTTTTCTATACAGATCCCTGGGTACAGTGACGCAGGCGTTCGTTCTCTTATGCTTTCTTCCTGGAACACACATGTAACAATCAAACCGAAGAAATATGATCTATATCTAGATTTTATGGAGGGAAGTCTTCCTATTTATATTTTAAGCCGTATGGAGTGGGGATAATAAATGAACTTACTTACTTACTGATGGAGCTGAGCCCTTCTGGAGAAGCCGCAAATTCTGCAGCTACTCAAGAATTTCTCAGCATTTTATGGAACCCGAAAGTTCATTACAGTGTTCATAAGAGCCCTCCACTGGTCCTTGTCCTGAGCCATATCAATCCAATCATTACTATTCCATCCTATCTTTCTAAGATCCATATTAATATTGTCCACCCACCTACGCCTTGGAAAGTGTTTGCAAAATTATATATATATCTCTGTGTGTGTTTTCTAGCAACATCTTTTGTTAGTCAGCAAGGGGGAAATATGTATACATATACATTCACATAAACACACTTAAGAGTGTAATAACAGGAAGGTAGTTTCATAATTTCCGTTCAATTTAACTAAGAAAACGAGAGATGAGAAATGGGTGCGTTCACTAGTGAGTAATAACTGAATATCAGGAATAATGAGGTATGACAAATTGCGAAGAACACAAGTGTGAATTTTTTTTTCTTCTGTTTTTCATCTGTTACTTTTATCGGTGTTGGTAAATTCTGTGTAACCCTAGTAACAGCTGATTGATTTTCATTGTTGACTGCTCCGTCTCGAGTTAGTTGGTGCTCCCGCTATCCCTCCACTTGACATGTCCTTTCTCTCGCTAGGAGCTCTCTCAGGATTGAATTCGTGGACATCAATCAATCGAGGCAAGGCTCCGTTTCTTCGTGAAGTATATAGAGCACTACAGACCGAGGAAAGATATGTATGGTTTCTAGCGATCTTTTGACCATTGTGTGTTCTCGTTTATGTTGCTCACTTCTCGTAAAATTGGCAGTGCGTGTTCAGTTCAGCTTATTCGTAACAGAGGGTTTATGTCTTTAGCTTTTATTAAAGGTCTGCAAACAAAAGTTATAAGTTAGTATACTTTGGAATATACAAACATCTATGGCTACTAAAAGAACAGTAACATTTCTGCCCGTAACATTGATTTAATGCAGGATAGTTTAGTACCAGATTTCATAGGATTCGGGAAAAGCCGTTTAGGTTACTGTTTAACTCACTAATGATCTCCGTGGTACAGAAAATTCTCTTCGAAGGCAGAGGGTCACTTAGATCGTTATTGCTGTAAAAGTACGAGTTCTCCAAAATTTTAACACTATGTGCTAACATTTCTTGCATGTTCTTTCTATCTCTGTTTCAGGTGACGCGTGCCTATGTTTGATACTCTTAGGAATAGCAAGAAATTAAGGGTCTGGAGCAACATCACTGGCAAACAGGAATATTTTAAATATGTCTTTCCGCGTTTTACACTGCAAACACTTTAGAAACGAAATCTTGGGAGTCAGACGACTCATTTATTTAGAGATCTGTGGTCTAGTGGTCAGGAACTCTGACCACTAGACCACAGAGGCGGGCAATATACAAGGGAGCTTACCTTAATCATTGTCAAGAATAGGATACTTCGGTAACCATCAACTGTGTTGGATAAACCGTTGTTAATTATTCAACAATCTTCGGTTGTGCTCGGAAGAATTAATGTTAAATATACAGAATATTAAGAAACATACGCATATTATAATGATTTTTAATTACCTCTAAAGTCTCTTGACTTAAGAAAATAGTGTTTCGGACATGGAAGGTATAATTCACCTACCTCTGCAACTTTGTTCGAATCATTTGTCACTCCATTAAATATTTACTGAGGTTCTGAACGTTCGTAAACTTCAAGCGCAAGCCTATACATTATTTTCAGATCGAAAATAATGTTTGGAACAGATGTTATTGAGAATATTGAATCAATACATCCAAGTAACTTTTTCTGCAAGCCTTATGGTTGTAGAAGTAATTTAAAATGATATTTATTGTATGTGTACATTTCATAACTTTACTTATATTTTAAAGTGAAAAATATTGTTCAGTCAAATCCGGAAATTGCCAAGCCCTGTTATTCTCGATAATAATTAAACGAATCTTCTTCGCATCTACTATTGTAGGCCTACATGCATGGGCCTATTTCCTCGTTCAATAGGTTACTGGTTGTATTTCTGATATCCTTTTTTCTAAATCATGATAGGTGATTCCACAAAATTATTTTCTTAATAGTTTAAAGAAAGGAATGGTTAAGGTTAAGGGAGAGAAGCTATTTTTGTTTTATTAGTAACACTCAGGATTTCAGCACTGGTATGTTTATTATGTCAAAAGTGGAAAGACACATTTAAGATTCATTTATAATTTTTGATTGAAATATTGAGTCTCTTGCTTTTCATAAGAGAATGTTAGAGGTTAATATCTGCGAATTGCAAATTTAGAGATCATTAGATGGAGCGCAAGAGAATGGTTACGTCATTTCTGCATTTATTGAATTATTTATTAATATATGCCACTTGTATTCCTTCTTAAAGTTTTCAATAGATTTACGATCCGTCATTCTGTATCCAACGTCCATTTCTAGCTTTTCTGCCTTTGCCAGCCTCCTCGATTGTTAACGTTGCTGTATTTATAGCTCCATGGAACATAAGACTTCTTCAGAAGCTAACAGTATGTCGGCTGCTCAGGGCACACCCCCGTGTTATGGAACGGATATATTCAATACCTTGTACTGGACCAATAGTTCAACCCACGTCATTACACAAACTGTATTTACAAACAACCTCAGTCTATAGATTTGTAACCAAATGCGTAATGTTTAATTAACAAACATTTCTGTGCAACTATGTGTGAAGATGCCTTTGCATTCCCATCCATACTTGTTCACATTGGGAGTCAGTTCAAGCGTCAAAGTTCTGGCTTCTATTCGAGGTGTACCCAGTTTGAGTCTCAGCCTTTGTATCGACCTCCCTGATAACTGTGCATGGTATTGGTCAATCCTCCATAGCAAATCCGATAAATGTAGCTTACGACTGTCTACGTGCATTTCTTCGTGTACATACAAATCTCCGCGTTTGAGTCATCATCGAAAATTCCCTATTATCCAGCCAGTTTCGTCAGCATCTGATGTAAATTACGACTGAGAAATAACTTGTTACCGCTGACTGAAAATAACCCCATTATCTATGAATTTATCCAGATGGAAGTAAATTTCAATTGGTCCAATCTTTGACGTTACTTTTTTCTAAAACACCCAAGTGAGTAGGTGCAAGGTACGAGTGTACTGCATGATTCTCAGGGCAAATGTGTACCTGAGAGCGAAAAGAAAAATTCGTGCCCCTTATGAAAATAGAAACAATTTCGAGCACCTCATAGGCAGATACCTTTAATAGCAGGGATATCCCAACTTATACGAGTAATTACACCAAGAAAACGATATTAAAATCAGCACCCATTTGTTTTTTTTAATGACGGACAAAAGTGCGAATGGGAGCGTAATTTATATGTGATTATTGAAGATTATTCAATTTAGGAAATGCGGTGAGTCGAAGGGGATTATCTGGTATTCATAGTTTCAGTTTGTTTGTAAATACAATAGGATTAACAGTTCTTGTATAATGTTAATAATGGAATGAAGTTAACATAAGCGGCAGCTAGGGGAAGGGTAAAAGGTTTGCTAAATTACATTTAATATGAGCATTTATCTTCCTCCGTCCATTTACTTAATGTAATGCATTGTGTTATAATGTATTTAATGTCATCATATTTTCTGTTATCATGTTTATACGAACAGGAGGAGCGGCAAAAAATTCTGTTTTATTTCATCGCCCTTTGAACTTACTGATGTCCTCATTTGCAGTTAGTGATATATCTGTTCTCTAACGACTTTATGGTTATTAGGTCAATCTTCATAGAGCTCCGTATCGGAAATCGTGCCACTGAAGACTGGCTTGTCGCTTTGCTTTATTTTTCTATCCAATATTGCCGACTGTTCCAAAATGACGCAATAAGAACATTTGAAATGAGGTCAACATTCACAGGGGAAACATGAAAGTTTAATTACACATCTCTGAAATGAGTATTCTATATATTCCTACCAGACTAGTCTCATCAGTCTAAAACTTAAGCGCAACAAGAGTAGTGGAAGGGATGCACACTTATATGCAGTTTCCGGTGTGCTGGGTAGTAGTCTTGTAGATGGGGAAGCACGCTGTCTCTGTGTCAAGCTGCGCATTTGCTGTGCAGGTTCCGGTGTGCTGGGTAGTAGTCTTGTAGATAGGGAAGCACGCTGTCTCTGTGTCAAGCTGCGCATTTCCTATGCAGGTTCCCGTGTGCTGGGTAGTAGTCTTGTAGACGGAGAAGCACGCTGTCTCTCTGTCAAGCTGCGCATTTGCTGTGCAGATTCCAAGGAAGATGGTCATGATACTCCAGGTAGGTGTAAGGAAGAGAAGTCAGATCAGGGTCAGTGGGAAAGATAAGTAGCACATAGCTCTTTTAAGGATCACACAAATTTCTCCTCTCAGGTGGCAAATGGCGTAGTGAGAAAGAACTGCTCTTTCCAGCTAGAGAATATTGTTTTCATACAGATAACTGGAACATTGGAAAATAGGAGATGCATGGCTTCTGTCAGGGTTCCCGCGGTTTATTCTTGAATAAGGAAATTAAAATAATAAAATTGGCGAGAAAATATCGTTTTTAGGTTCTCTGAGTACCGTAAGTGAAGATGAGGAATGATCACTTTCCTCTACAGAAACTATCGATAGACAGCAAGCACCACACCCGTCAGAACTGCCCCGTTACCTTCCGCTTAAAGACTCTGACAGGCTGTCAGAAGTAACAGACAAACTCCAGTCTTACCACCCTTTTCAATATCTTCAGCTAAGTCGAAGCGAACAGGACACAAACTGACCGGATGCAGTGTTAGAGAGTTACCATCGTGTCGGAACAGCTGCAACACTGCAAGCAGCCACAAGATGTTTGTGGTGCGTTGATAGCCATTGTCAATGAAAATTCCCGGAGAGGGCTTCATCACAGCAGCTGCAGAGGGCGCAGTTGTGCGAAGAAGCAGTGGCGTCTCAGAAACAACTTTCCGGATAACAGGTTTCCAGTGGCAACAGCACTGCCTCGGGCAGGACGTACGCTACAGGAAGAGCAGCAGCCACCCCAGACCCAGAAGCCACTAAACCACGGAGCCAGCGTCCCACAAATGAAGCAGCACTTTGCGGAACATCGCAATGCCATGTTCACAGTGTGGCAGAGAGGCTGAGGACGACCGTTTACAATATAACGAGAACTGTGTACAATCGCACCCCTTCGCTTACGTGCAGCACAGTTTGCGCTGATCTGCATGTCGGACCCATCATCTCCTTATAATAGATAGCAAGTAACGGGAACGCAGAAGTCTTACTGTACGGCACAATCTGGTTCAGGGCCCAAACAGGTTTGATGTAAAGAAAACAAGATCTAATGCAGCTATCATCTACAAATTTAAGTCCTGAAGATGACGGCAGCCTGTATATCGGTATCCACATACAAGACTACATGGTGTCGAGCCTGAATTCGCTTTACTAAACATATAAATAATTTTACAGGTGTATTATTCAGGTACGGGTTTTCATGAAAGATCGGAATATAGAGGAAAGAATAATATTGTCACGTTTTGGGTATGTCACGCGACAAATAACTTCACGTGGGTCTAGGATTTAGCGAATCTTTATTGGACTTCACTTCTACCCTCACACGCTTTACAATTGTTATCAGTTGTGGTATCACTTGGCTTCTGTCTCAGTACTCAATACTCAGTTCTCTAATACAAGTCAAAGTCAAAGTCACATTGCGACTGACGTCAGTCAGTGAGATGACCAGATATTAATTAATACCTTTTGACAGTTACGGTCTTGCTTCTGTGGGGCGCCCTCTCTGACGAGAGGACGGGTCTGTCTTTTCTATATGCTGCTGGCCCTTGCCAGTACAGTCTTTCTTGGGTCCAAGTCCCATGGGTCTTGCGACCATATTTTACTGTCCTTCTCTAATACGTGTCGTAAGCTCTGCTTATCTAGTGGTTATGCGGACTCAATAGAGGACACCCCTCGTCAAGGTTCGATCTCGCGTGTTCGGCAGTCCGTTGCTTCTGGAACGCTCCTTATAGATAACAATTGTATCGTGTTTCGTCTCATCCGTTGTTACTCAACGACAGTTCGTGCTACGATTTGCTATTGCGGGAACTCCACAAATTCCACGTATTCGTTGCCGTGGAAGTGTCCGTTCCGATTGTAGCGGTTGTCGCGGTGATGGACGTAAGGTAACGCGTCACAATATATTATGAGGAAGTATAGTGCAATGGATTCAGCTGTCTTAGTTTGAAATCCAGTGGTGAAACCTTTGGTATAAGACGAACCTTGAGGGTTCAGAAAATCGGGGGAACTTTTTAACCACTTAGACGTTGACCATTTCCTCAAGAAGAGTTGAACTGCGGGCTGTGAGGTTTCATGGTGATATCGGAAGAGCTGTCTCACTGATGTAAGGCACAAGAGCCGGTCCTTAAGCCTTAGTGTCAGTGTTACCTTCTCGTAGAGAATCCTGTTTCTTCAGACGAGCCTAGTGACGGAGTCATGGCGGTATAATCGCTATATTCTGGGGCATTATGGAATGCGGTAGTGTAAGGAAAGGTTTCCTAGGTTATAAGTATATTCAAGTGAAGCTCTGAATTCAATTGTTCCGTGTATTAACATTTCCATTGCTACGAAGATGATACATAGCTACCAGGCGATTCCTCTTTTCACGTATAGCTACAGTAAGTGACATTATTTAGCTCCGGGGAAGAAGCATTACCGAAATACTGACAGTTACAGAGCCCTTCAGTGTCCCCGGTCTTTTACGGAGACGGAAGTTTCATTCCTGTGATCAAAAGAGCCATTCTCTCTCTCTCTTATTCTGAACCGCTTCAGTCTGCTCCACATTCTAACTTCCTGTTCGTTTAAAGATCCATCTTAAACCTAGTATTACCCTTTCATTCATCACACACCATTCAAACCATGTGACATTATCAGTAAAATACATGTTTCTTGTTAGAAGCCAATCTTTTTAAAGTTTTAGATGATCGTTTGAGTATCTATATAACTATTTTTACCTTTTCCTTCTCCATCTTACGAGGACCGTTTTCCAAAAAGAATTCCCGGTCAGAATTCCATATTTATTGTTTATCGACACCATCTTGCTATTGTAGTATCCTACATATAATGCCATAACATTACAAGTTTTTCTCTATAAATCACTAAATTCATTGTCATGTAGTTTTCTAAATTGCCCAATTACAGTCATTTATCTTAAGGTACCACTGTCTTGAATACCTACTTGTAAAACATCTACAATTATTATTCTCTTCCCTGAAATTAATAGAACGTGTTTCGCACTCATAAAAAAAGAGCTGGCATTTTTTGTATCTATTTACGTATAAAGATACTCTGCCTTGAAAGTCTAGAATCCGAAGGAAAACGAACAAGCAATATAAGCTCTCCTCATGTCAGAAGTTAGATGGGTCCAGTGAGGAGGGTAGTATTTGCAAGTATACTTTATTAACTCTGACATGAACGTTGTACCACGAAGTTTGTTCGTGTGCCACATTCTGCTATACCATGTGTGATCTGCAGCCGACAGACGGCACTTGGTGCATGTCTCTTTGTGTCTCTTGCAGTCTCATGCTAATATACTCCCTCAGTCTCACCAGCATGCATGTTCAGTTGCCTCCAGTCAATGTTATTAATTTATGCTACGTGTGACGTATCTCTTTTAAAATCACGGGCTCATCTGCTCTAGACTTATATCATGTTCCAGAAGAACAGCCGAAAAAAGTATTGCGTCATCCACTGAATGCTGTTAACTATTTATGGCTTCATAAAAAGAAACAACGTACGTCAGCATGGAAATTTAGTCTGGGCCAGTGGTTCTCAAGTAAACACCCCCTGTGGCAGCATTTGAAATTTAGAAACATGTTTTGCGGCCACAGAGATTAAACGCATTTTATAGCCGTAAAACAAGAAGACTTTTATTAAAGTTCATTTTGAAGCATGCAGTGAAGAATATGTGACTACCTTAATTTACAGCAGCATACTTAACGAGAAATCCCCACTGTATGTTCTATTGTTGTAATTTTTCATTCAAACGCGAGTTAACTTTAGCAGATTTACCGTTCAGGATAATACCTTAAAACTATGCCACGAGGCTTCCTTCAACATCTTTTCTGTGTCATCATTTATAGTCGTTCCACCATTCAAAAACACACAGTGTATTCAGCTAAAATTGTCACTAAATAAATAAAAAGGAAACAAAGTTCGAAAATTCTGCAGTGTTGGGAAGAAAGTCGACCATGTGACCCCACACTGTGCCACTTTAATCAATGCCACGCCCCCAGAAACTCTTTCTCTAGGGTCAGGTTTGATACGGTTCACCAAGCTCTTAGGCTTTCTAAGTTGTCGCTCTCAGAGTGTTCTCACCGAGATTCTGTACGAATTTGCGTTTCCTTTTTACTTCGCCAAACTATAAGTCCGGTTCTTTATTTAGTTACCAAGACTAATCGTTTCAGACACACATGTCTGCGAATCAGGCAGAATGAGAAGGAAAATTTAGGCCGGAGAGAGGAAGAGGAGAAAGGAACGTGAAATGAAATGTAAAGACCCGTGAGAGGGAGGAGGAGACAGAGAAAAGAAGAGAATAAGTGAAAGAAACTATTTTTATTTCATCTCCCTATTTGTGCTCTTCAGAAAACTACAATTCCACAGAACCTGAATTTGAAATAGCTACACATATTGAACTATTAAATAGTAGGTAATAATATTTCATGACTGGTACGCCAACAATAGGAAGTGTTTGGGTAGAACGAATTGCTATCAGCTGGATGACTGAGGAGTCAGAGTTCGAGTGCCGATGGGAGCAAGAATTTTCTCTTCACGTAGTGCTGACTGGTATTACGGGCCTACACAGCCTCTTACCCAATGGGTACAGTGGCTCCTTCCATGGGGATAAAAGGGCCAGGGAGTAAAGCTGAACACTCACCACTAGTGCCGAGGCCAAGGAAAACGGAGATTTATACATCCCGTCCCCCGTACCTCTTCATGGCGTAGTGCTATATTAGCTAAGCACAAGGACAACATTACATTTTATACAATGCTACAAACAGAATACAGGAAGTTCTGAATGAGGTCATGGGAACTTTTCCTGTCTTCTACGTTTAATCTAAATTCGTCATGTTACATTCTTCGTGGCCTTCAAAAGACAGATTTAGGTTTCTATATCATGGAGTGCGAAGTAACAGAGTTTATTTTTAACTTGAGAAGACTTTTTCTTCTGCTGGTTCGTTGGCGTGTTGTAAACTTGCGAATAAACGGAGTAACAGTGTTGAGTTTAGAGTCGTTAATCAAAAACGAGAGTTGGTGAGAAGTTGCCAGAATCTTAAAGAACGCGAGTGTCTTATTTTACATAGAAGTTATTTGCTTCAGGGTTAAATTTCCTCTTTCGTCTTCTCATCCGAAGTTTCTGCTTTCGATGCTTTCCCCAGAAAATGAATCATTTTTTAAGAGTTCCATCATCTTGGATATAGCGCCATGTAATCCGCTGAAAGTCAGCCGTGATTTCGGAGGACCATCTCGCATCCATCTTCAGGGTCGAATAATAATAAAGGAAGAAAGTAGCATAAAGCAGGTAGCAAGCTCTGCTACTATCGTCGGTTGTCTTACAGAGGACTACAAGGTTTTATATCCCAGAAGGCAGAATTCTTCATAACCACCGTTGTGAGAACCTCAAATCTACCTGATTAATTTATGTTTTAATAATTATTATGAAAACATTACCACAAGGAAGAGTCAATAAATAGGTCACAAATGGAAGTAAAGCAGCTGTAATTGATTTTCTATGTGTAACAATAGATGGTAGCACAGTACACCTTCATGACAGTCTAGGTAGCAGACGCGCATGGGCCTATTCAGAGGCTGGTTTCAGTAGTCAAAATGGCAACCGTGCTGGAGGAGTATATTACCGAAGAGCAGCTTCCTGTTGTGCGCTTTTTGTGAGCGAAAGGACTCAGTGCAGAGGATATTCAGAAAGAAATGTTTCCTGTTGATGAGAGGAAGTGTTGGTCGCATAAAGCGGTTCCACCTGGTGGCAAATGTGTTGCTGATGGCGAAGAGATTGGAACGGGGATGCGGATGTGACTGAGGACAAGAATCTAAAGATTTCTACGCTGCGAGTTTCGTGCCACTGGTAAAGCGATGGGACAAAAGTATCAGAGTTGGTGGAGGATATGTCGAGAAATAAACGTTTTTTACCAGGGTCGAATATCACATGTTTTACTCTTTGTAACCATTTGTGTCCTCTTTGCTGACTCTCCCTCGTACTTCATGACTTCTCGTAACTCTCGGTAGTATTGTTTTTATGTCAATGGGTGTTAGTACGTAGCAAAACACCTGACATAAGGGTTTTCTGTTGCGAAATCTGTACGTCAGGCTTCTCATTTCTTCTGCAAACCTAGGGTCTTGTTTCGCCTGGATTTTCTTTAGGATTTCTTCCACTAGACGAGCTTTCTCTCCTCTGTTACTATGAGATTCATTTGACTACTTATGTAAATTATATCCAGCATTAAATTTGAAGTCCTCTCTTTATCCATATTATCAATATATTTGTTTTAAACTCACACTCTGTAGGTACAAGTTTTTTCCTGAGCTGTTGGTTTTTAACAAACTTCTTGGAGAAGACTCCATTTTGAGAAGATGGATGTGATATTCCCGCGTTTTGAGCAATATGACGATTCCTTATCGCATCCATAATAGTTCGTCAGTGGTCAAAACTGATTCTGTAATGTATTCGTTTCTGCGACGCGGTGTTGAAACCCCATCGAATAACTCAAATGGAGGACCATTTCTGTCGGCTCTTCACTAGCCTGTATTAGCCATACTTAGTACTCTCAACTAATTTCTATATCCAGAGCATTTCTCCAACCATAACACAAAAGTTGGCCATAACGTGGAGGCAAGGGATTCAGTTACCTACTTCTGTTTTTAAACGCATAAAATTTTCTCCTCAAAGTCAGAGATCACGTTTTAGAACCATACAAAACAACGAGTATACTTATTTTTTGTGTACCTTGACTTGAGACCAGGGATAGCTCAGTCGGTATAGAGACGAGTTACAGGCTGGACTGCCGGGTTTCGATTCCCTACAGGGGAAAGATTTTTCTCTTCTCCACAGGGACTAGGTCGGCTCTGGGGCCCACCCACCTTCCAATCAAATGGTTACCGGTGGCAAATTCTCGAGGGGTAAAGAGGCCAGACCGTGAAGTTGATCATTCACCTCCATCTAGTGCTGATATGAAGAAAGATGGAGCTATACCTCCATTACCCCATATGTCTTCATAGCATAGTGCTTAATTGAGCACAGGGACAAATGTACCTTCCTTTTTTAAATTTATACCTTGACGTAATGTTTTGGAAACTATGTGTTTCTTAGAGCTCCGGTGGGTGTCTTGTCGATATATATGAACATTAAACAACTTAATACAATTAAGGTGGTCCAGGGTTCATTCATTATCCTTAATGTCGTTACCGATTTCGTACTAGACATAAAAAATTTATCTTATAGCACTTTTGAAAGGAAGCTCGAGGACCAGTGCATAGTAGGGATGGATTCTGTATCATAAAATGTCTAGCAAGCAAGTTTATTGCATCAAATGAAGATTGATGGTGGCTATAAGTTGGAATACGTGTAATAATAATGAAAGTCTGTAGCCCCGAAGAGAGACTGCTTATGAAGGGTGACACAAATTTTGAGCTTGTCCTTCATGCACAATTTTAATGTAAAATTTACGCTTAGCAGACGCTTTCTGCAGAAGGGATTACACATTTCATGTTAACATACATAATCTTCAGATTGCTTCAAAGAGAAGACGTGTAGCTAATTAAGGAAACAGAAGTAATACTCTTCGATTTTTGGGTGTCGTGTTTTAGTCAGATATTACTGAAACTTCCATGAACACTTGTGTTGTAATAAACACGAAGCAAATTCACATGCAAATGTTAAGTGTTAATTGATGCTAATTGAAATTGGCCAGAAGTGAAATAATCAATATGAAGGCCCCACAGTTCAGGCCACGCCATAGCTCAAGCGGTTAGTCGCTGGCTTCCCACCACGGCGGCCCGGGTTCGTTCCCGGGTATGGTCAAGTGGGATTTGTGGTGGACAAAGTGGCGCTGTGACGGGTTTTCTCCAAGTACTTCGGTTTCCCCTGCCAATCTTCATTCCACCAAATTCTCCATCATAATCACCCGGGGCAGACTACAATAGGCCAATCAGTGGCCACCGTGCCGAGTGGACCCAGTTGGACTCCACCCCCCACTAAGTGAATTAAAAAAAAAGGCCCCACAGTTCGCATTTATGTACGTACTAAAATATGTTTAATTACATGCAAATTGTGTATTATATGCCTGTACATCAACGTCACATTATCATAAGGAATTAAGAATAAATAGAATCTCATTTCAGCACAATCTAGATTCAATAAAGAGAGGGATTTCTATATTTCCTTAATTTTAATCCTCACTGGAAAAAAAATAATCATTTATTTTCGCGTAGATTGACTTATTATAACTGAGAATAAAAGGCCTCGGCAGTATGATGAATTATACTGTAGCGACATATGCGTGAATATAGACGGGGTATGGACTGGAAGTTGTATTTATTGATCATTTGTATACAGGTATATCACTCAGAACTGCACCAGATCACTGACAAACCCAGACTAGTATTCGAAGTATGGTATTGTCTCCACTAGCCGTTTCCTGGCAACGGATTCTACCAAGGGAGATTCTTCAGCTTCGCGCGTTCAGGTTCTCTTGTCACAGTCGCCCGTGCAGAATTCTTGTCAACTGACAACCAACTGGGTCTCAGGTATATGGTTATATCGCACCAACCTCCAAATATCCTCTTCACAGGGTCACTTTCAATTGAACTCTCTCATTCGTTAATCAGTTACTTTACGTCACTTCACTGAGTTGAACTGCTGACAACTGACCCAACAACTAACTCGTTATCAAGTCACATTGGGAATTACGGTCAATTAGTCTTGGAATCAAGCCCAATCCGGGTCTTATGACCAGATATTTATTTCTGACTGACAGTTGCGGTCTTGTAATTGTGGGGCTCCCTCTCTGACGAGAGGACGGGTCTGTCTTTTGTATATTCTGCTGGTTCTTGCCAGCGCAGTCTTTCTCGTGTCTAAGTCCCTTGGGACTCACGACCATATTTTGCTCTCTAAGATTTGAGACTTCCTTTTCGTCACCTCCTACGACTCGCAGGGTGACGGTGGAGGTATTCGGTTCCGCCTCCACACATGTTATCGACTAAATTCAAGACTTGTCCTGCTTAGAACACCTCGGCATAGACAGCGCAGAAAACACAGTTCTTCTGTTACTGTTTGCGGGCCGCTTCCTAGCAACTGTTGTATAGCTGGTTATTTCGTGGTCGTTGCCTAAGAACGGGTCTACATGCAAAAATACTTTGAAGCGAGCCTATCTCATTCTTCTATCATTGCAATTCGCTCTAATCTAGAATTATATCTATTGTATATACGGCATCATTACATAACCTGTAACTCAGGCAACCGTAATTAGCAGTCAGCTGATTCTGAAGTTCATCCTTCCTTTGTTTCAGGACGGTGAGTATTCAAGTAGGATCGACAAAAGGACGCGCCTTAAGATAATTGGAAACACGGTAAGTGTTCAGTAGGTAAAATGAATTACAAGAAATATTGTTATGTAATCCATTGGTGTAGGCCTATTCTTTGAAAGAACCTGTAAAAATTTAATTTAAAAAATTACAATTTAAATAAATAAAAATTACAAGCACCTGTTACAGCTGTACTGCCAATGTTCAGCAGTAAATAAGCTATTTCGACTACCAATCGGCGGCACTACAGGGCGTACAAAATATTACATTCTCTTAAGAGTAACTCGATTTTCTGCCGGAGAGAAATTGAGCTTCATGCTTATTTATTTCAAATGTTAGCTCATGGGTTACCTTACTACTTCTGTTTTCTTTATTTGGCAAGGTTTCAGTAGCAGAACTTATCTGGCATCAGGCTAAATGGGAAAATTGTTATGAACAGTGTGTGAATAAGGCCTTGGAAAGAGGTAGTTAATTTTCAGATTTCTAACCAGATGCTGGCCTGGAAAAATAGCCTTATCATAATATATTGTTTTGAATTTGACATTGAACTTTGTTTCATGTTCAGGAACGAACCCCAGCCCACCTTTCTCTTTTTACGTAGTTTTGCATAATATTCAAAATATGATACATAATTCTTTCCACATCTAGCATTAGTATCCTTTCATATACATCTTACTCCCTCCCAGTATTATACCATTTCAGCATACCTCTAAGCTGCATTTGTTTTCTCAACTTCTCGCTTATCTTTCCTCCCCTGCGTCACCTGAGACATCTCTTGTTGTGCAGGGAGCTGTCAGTCTTAGATAAAGCTCAAGACACCACTGGGAAAATAGTTCATCTCTCCCCCATCTTATAAACTTATCGCAACTGTACCTACATAATTTTTCTTTCTATCTTGGCTGGAATGTTAGTATCATTTTCATTGTTACGAATTGCAGAATTGTTTCTTCTATATCAGATTGTATTTCTAATGCAATTTGTATAGCCGACTACAAGAAACTCTTTTTAATGAATGAGGTAGTGAAAATATTTTTTGCAATATTATTTATATTATTATTTTTTTTCATTGGCGCTACAGCCCTCATTTGGGCCTAGGCCTACCTCCATGAAACTCTCCATTTCACTTCGGTTTACTAGATCTTAGACATACGGTAGGACTCCTTGGGCGGGTGATCAGCTCCTCGCAAGGCCTCTACCTGTACACAAACACAGAAAAACGCACACAAACATCCATGCCCTGCGTGGGATTCGAATCCACGATCCCGGCTTCCGAGCGAGCGAAGACAGTGCATGCCTTAGACCGCTCGGTTACCGTGACCGGCCATATTATTAATAATTATTCGTAATGTAAATTGATTACATTGTATTATAATATTAGTGGTTCATGTTATAGGTTTCACGGCAAACTGAACTGGGAACTGAAGTCCCAGTCTATAAACCTCTAAGATCCACTCTTTCATGTCAGTAATTCCATTATGAGTTAATTAATTGTTTCAGAATAAGAAATGGCTTTCTGTAGAATCGTATATAATATAAACATTTGACAAGGAAGATGAAATAGATGGGTCATATTTCACGAGTGGGAAGGTGAGATGTAAATGCATAAGTTTAGACAAAAACTCGAAAGAAAATATTTAGCATGTACAAGCGTGTATGGGAGGTTAATATTACAGTATATATAAAAGATAAATGAAATTCGAAAATATGCACTGAATCCGGATATAGTACAGTCGTGGACAATAATACAAGCTAATAAATATTCATATCGTTACATGACGCCTGAAAGCCAGAATGGTTCATTGTTAGGCAACGTCTCGGTAAATGCATTTCCGCGGAAACAAACACGCGCAACAATAGATGAGCGGAGTTTTCTGTGGTCCGCGCCGCGTGCGTTGCTAAGCAGTGGTGTAGTAAACACATCTTTGCAGCAGCGAATCAACACGCAACAGCAGAAGAATAAGTGTTTTCTGTGGGGGCCGCCCCAAGGCCATGTAACGAGAACCTCAGGCGGCTGAGAAACAGAATTGAGGGAGTCAGTCGACAGCTGAGTTCTGCGAAGATTATAGAGAAGAGAGGGTAATGAGATAGTTGGCAGCTGAAGTAGAGAATGAGAATTGAGAGAGTCTCCTAAGTTGGTATTTGGCAGAATAACCGAGAAGAGATGGCAAGAAAGGAATTAGACTGTGCAAAGAAGACTTCATGTATGATTTGAAGTTACAGTGAGACTGTGATAAATCCGTTGCGAGGAAACGACTGGTGGAAAGTGTAATAGACTGAAGACACTTGTGTGTGTAAGAGTGACCTGTAAAGTGTGGAAATAACGATAGCGCTGAATTTGCCTGTAGTCCCGAGTTGTGTGCATAAGGTGTCAATAAATACTGCCATCAAATCGAAAACCCGTATAATAAGCCAGTGACTCCCCACTACAGTAATCTGTAAAGTATTTCGAATTTCTGAAAAATCTCGGTGGTTGTTTGGTTCTCGAAAAGCACTCTGCTCCATGAATTATTTTGTTTGGTAGTTCGTTATTTGGTAATGGCTGTTCATTACAGGAGACTTGTATTATTCGGAATTTCATATTTTTGTCTTTACATATAACATGGAACATTTTTTTAGTGCATCGTATGGTTGTATCTTTCCGAAATTATAAGGGCCGAAGTGGCTAACGGAGTCAGAATTAGTGCTGCTTTTTATTTCTATATCTTCAACAATTTCAATGCTGTAAACGAGATAACGCGCTCAGGATTACAGCTATATTCTGCTTTTAATACTTTATTACTTAAATGTCAGAAAATATGCTTATGTCCGTTGTTTATTGTCGATTAAAATTAAGTTCAGTGTTTCGTGATTGTTTTCCTTCTCAGGTATTTTTAAAGAAATCTGAATTAATATCATCGCTCGTTTTTTACATTACACAAAACTTTATAAACGTTCACTTAATTATTATAATTACTTCTGTATTAAAATAATCATTTTCTAAGTAAAACAAGTTTCGTAAGCATGTGTTTTATCATTATATTTACGGAATTTAAGGCTATTACAGAATTGAACTGTGAGCATTAACACAATGCATCAACGCAGGTTACATAGGAGCAAGCTGTCTTTTGTTTCTGTGTATCATGTCCGTTCTGCGAGTATTGATAGTATTCTGACGTGGATGTATGAAGTGTGGTGTACTATATGAAGGAGAATACCTATAATTGACTGTTTGTCTGTTCTATTCATGGGAGATGGCGTTAAATATCAGCCTTGATACATCATTGAATAACAGGTAGGACTAGAATTGGATGCTAGAGGAAGCATGGGAAATTAATGGTACAAAACTTTTCATAATAAATTATATTATACGAGATCTATATATTCTTTTGAGTAAGTAAGTGTATGAACGCTTAGTGTAAAAATTCTGGCACGTTCTCACCCTTTTTGACCGTACGCCTTCTTCACTCTTATCTCTTGCTCTATTGTCCTCTGTTGGTCCTTGCAGCTTTTTCAATTTCTTAATCTTTTACGCAGTCAGTAGAACTCATTGGACGGGGAATCAGGAAGTCGCAAGGCCGCTACCTGCACACACAACAGCACAAACACAGAATAAATGCACACAGACATACATGACTCAAGTGGGATTCGAGCCCACGATCCCAGTGTTTGTGCTGGGGAAGACAGTTCATGTCTTAGACCGCGCGGCTTCTGTGATGGTCCCGTCGACCTTCTAGGAATAGTGTATTGGGCACAAAGATCATATTTCAACCTTGTATTTAAAGTATGTGCCTATATACTTTTTCCGATAGTGATGCAGCTGGTTATTTGTGAATTTCACTAGATATGTATGCCTAAACGCACTTAGGACTTCTTTCAAATTACTTAGTTAGTTAGTTATTAGAGAGGGTGGGTTTCCCCATGCACTTAGACCTGTAGTGGTCCATTGTGCTTCCCTCTATGATTTCTACCAGCCTCTATATCCTACCGGTATTGGTGCTTAATCAGTCCCGCCCAGCCAGCGAGACCGGCTCTACTGGCTGAGAAGTATCTATAATGCTTCCCCCATCTACCGGAGGTATTAGTGACTGCTGTTGGGCGGCAAACGTCCGCAATTTTGGCTCAGTGACCTCCTTTGGAGATATGAGGTTCTCTTACGTGCCGTAAAGCTACGACACGGAACCCACGGCTTAAAGTCCCTCCCGGAGGACTTGTTCCCTGAATTTTTCCGCCCTTAAAAATTCGACGACCTCCGCCGGGTATTTGAACCCGCGTACTACGAGTCATGAGGTGGGAACGTTACCTCTAGACTACGGAGGCCGCTTTCAAATTACTTGGTATTGATTCTCTTTGTGAATGTAAAAAAAAATTATGGCAAACTTGACAATTTCAAATCTCATGAATATATAAACAGCGGTTCTTGAGTTATTACATGCTGACTGACTGACGGACGGACACAAATTTAGCTAAGCTAATAGGCACATCACCTACTATTTTCGTTGTGGACGTGCAAAAACAAAGGGCTGTCACATCACATACGTCTCCTTATAACACAGTGACACCGAGTAGTTATAATTCTCTTAAATATAAAACATATTACTTTATATATTAAAAAGTATAAAGTTGGCATAGTGACTAGACAGCGGCGGAGGTAGTTCGCTTTATGAATTGTGCCTTATATGGTCATACATCAGAGAGGACGGACCAAATCAAGGAGGATCTTATATTACAGAAAATGAAATATAAATAGTTATAGCAGAACATAGTTTTTGTTCATATATACAACTCATCCGCATGGTACGTCAGTGTACAAATTACTATATTGGTTCATATATGTCTATGTGACTGTCATAGTTTTTGTTCGGGAAAGAGATTACCCAAAGAAAACCATGACATTATGTTTTGATTCCATATTTTATTTTATATATCACTACTTACAAGTGTCCTTCTTGTCCTGCAAGTTATAATTTCAGAGGCGTCATGCTTATAGAAGGATAGCAAAACGCCCGCCACTATATCAGAATTTGTGTTTTGGCCTGATGTTTTACAGTTATTTTAAATCAAAATGTTAAGTTTAAAAATAAGCGGAAAGAATTTTAGACTTAAAGAAATTGTTAATCTTCCCTTGTGTTAACTTAAGCAGCAAAGGAAAGAATGTTTAAACTCGTGTTTAGCTCCAGATGCTAAGGTGCAAAAATATGATTACAAGAGCCATTTCCGGTTCGGAGTACACGACACGTAAATAAAGACTTGAAACCACTAAGTTTATCCTCGTGTTCTTTTGGGAGACAGAAAATGAAAAAAGAAATTACAATTCATTATCTTACCTTCCTCATAAAAACTTACACGTATGCTTAATTTCTCGGGAATAAGTAAAACAGTGTTACAGGGACTGGCTACGGGCTGGACGGCCGAGGGGCCAGAGTTCGAGTCCCTGTAGTGGTAAGATTTCTCTCCTCTCCATGTCGTCGAGACCGGTTACGGGGCCCACCTAGCCTCCTACCCAATTTGTATCTGGGGCTTGTTCCCTGGGGATAAAGCTGCTGGGGCATGAATGTAATAATTCATTACTAACTACTGCCGACGTCAAGGATACGTGGGTCTATATATCCACTCCCCCATACGTCTTCATGACGCAGTGTTTAATCAGTTAAGCACAGGGTCTTCACTTTTTACCTTTATGTTACACGTTAGGGGATTACCAGTAACACTGGTGAAAATGTAGAAATGCTAATTTGTTGTGAAAACCACAAAAATGCAGCGTTCCAATCCTTATGGCTCTCTTGAACATATCGGATGCCTTATCTGTCTGATCGTAACATATGGTGCGTGTTATGCAATTGTAGCTTTGCACCTCCGAAGGCCCACATTTTAGTTCTATCAGTGCTATCTTCATACGCCCAAGCCTAACAAGAGACTAGACCTTCAAGGCGTAGTGCACATACCCGCGACACTTGTCTAGTAGAGGATTCTCCACCTGAAACTGTCGTTTGTTCACTCATTTGGGTCGTGTTCCATGCTTTTCATTGCATTTAGAAAAGTTTTTGTTTCGTGCATATGTTGCCCACTTCATAACTTCCTGCGATGTTGCTGAATGCTCCTCTGTTTCATTTCCGGCGCTGACATGGTGGCCGAAAATCGGGTACTTTTCTGCGAGTCTTATTATCTGTTTGCTGCGACTGAAAGTTTTCGTTTAAGGAAAAATGCGTAACAAACTAAATTAAGGTTTGAGAATTCTTTTTAATAATTAAAAACCATGTCTGATATTGTCATCACTAATTCAGAGTAAACAACACAATCCTAGAATATGTACTTACATTTAAAGGATTTCTTAACAATTGAAATAAAGATGAGACGATCTGTTTCTTGGCGCGTTTATCTCAACGCTATTGCGACTGCGCAGATTTTGCAGCCATCACTCTCAAACAAGTGGAATGGGCTGTTGAAAAATGCTGCATTCCTTAAGTAAAACAAAACCAGTTAGTAGAGTCTACACTGGTCTTTTATCTTGCTGGCTCTTATTTTTTTCCCCATAGGCACTACAGCCCCAGTGGGCCTAGGCCTGCCTCCATGAAATTCTCTCGCTTCGGTTTTTTTCTAGATCTTATACATTCGGTAGGACTCCTTGGGCGGGTGATCAGCTCGTCGCAAGGCCTCTACCTGTAGACAAACACAGAAAAACGCACACACACAAACTAAACATCCATGCCCTGAGTGGGATTCGAACCCACGATCCTGGTTTCCAAGTACAGTACATGCCTTAGACTGCTCGGCTACTATGACCGGCTGCTGGCTCTTATTACTCCTGAGTAATTCACGTTATTATTTATTCATTCGCCGGTCACGGTAGCCGAGCGGTCTAAGGCGTGCACTGTCTTCGCTCGCTCGGAAGCCGGGATAGCGGGTTCGAATCCCACTCAGGGCATGGATGTTTGTGTGCGTTTTTCTGTGTTTGTCTACAGCTAGAGGCCTTGCGAGCTGATCACTCGCCCAAGGAGTCCTGTGTGTAAGATCTAGTAAATCGAAGTGAAACGGAGAGTTTCATGGAGGTAGGCCTAGGCCCAAATTGGGGCTGTAGCGCCACAGAAAAAAAAATTATCCATTCATAAAATGTTTTATTTACATTTACTCAGGTTGTTCGTTAGCAATTGTTCTCTTATTTTAATAAGTACTTAACTATCTTTGTGTAGGTCACGCCATAGCTCAAGCGGTTAGTCGCTGGCTTCCCACCGCGGCGGCCCGGGTTCGATCCCGGGTCTGGTCAAGTGGAATTTGTGGTGGACAAAGTGGCGCTGGGGCAGGTTTTCTCCGAGTACTTCGGTTTCCCCTGCCAATTTTCATTCCACCAATTGCTCCACAATCACCCTCACTTATTATCTGGGGCTGGTACAATAGGCCAGAAGTGGCCGCAGTACAAGGGACTTAGTCTCACCCCACTAGCAATAAAAAAAGAACTATCTTTGTGAGGTAGATACTTATTTAATTAGATAGCTGTTAAGGTAGGTAGGCACGCTTATAGTTAGTTAACTAGGTGGATGGATGGATGGGTGGTTAGATGGATACAAGTAGATGGGTGGGTGGACAGATGGATGGATGGTTAGATAAATAGACGGCTACATACATAGAGAGGTACGAGTACATATTTAGGAATAATTGTCACGGGAATGCTTCATACCACGAAAATTAACCCATAGCAATTATCCACTTCATTTGTCATTATCATGCATGTATGACGCTGTCTCATTGTGCTCCCCTTTCCTAGAGCCTTTTCCCGGATTTCCCGGGATTCCTGAGTACTGAGAAACACCTTCTAAATTACTGAACCAAATTTGTGACGTGACGGTTTGCAGAACCACCCGACGAGGATAGCATTTGAGTTAAATAGTGGTGGACGGTTTTGAATAATTCACAAAACATTTGTTCCCTGGGCGAAATTTTAATCTATAATTCCCGCATATATTCAGTATTAGCATGTGCGTCTACAGGACGTGGCAGTTAAGTTACCGGAAATTTCGAAAATATAAAATAAAATAAAATAAACTTTATATAAATAATGGAAGTTCATTAATTTTGTGTTGAAAATTGATATACTGTAATTAATCACCTTATATAAGTTGACTTAAATACATTTTCTGTAACTGGACATTAAGTAGTGCTCATCTCTTGCCCTTGTATTAAGGACGTTCATATTCTAGTTTACCGTCATATTGCGTGTGTGAAACGTCTTTATTTTATCCCGTCACCACAATAGGTAGTACGGACATAACATAAGTTCGTCGTTTCTCACAAGACGTTTCGGCCCCCATCATCAGGTATTTGAGGCACTATTCTAAAAGATGGAATGTAGCGGGTTCGATTCCCGTTTAGGTCACTGAATTTTTCTCTTGACCTAATGGCTCTGGGGACGACTCAGCCTCTAATAGAAATGAGTATCAGGAATTTTCCTGGTGGTGAAGGGTGGCCAGCGCGTAAGGTTGACAACCTCACGGCCATCTTTGAGCCAGTTGTCTGGATGTGGGAGCCTCGACGTCCTCCACGGCCTGTTAAGGAATAAATTTACATTTACTTTATAGGGTCAGTTAGACGTTTACATATGCTTCGAGTCCTTCAGCAGATTTGATCTTAGTTGATGTACACGAATTTAACATGTTATACGAATATTATTGTAAGTGAATTATTCACTCATTCATTTTAATGCCGTCATTATTTAAAGGAATATTTTGGAGTATCTCAGTAGTGTTCTCCTCAAATATACTGCCACAGTCAATAAGTTCGTGGAATGGCCGCAAAGTTTCGTACGGGAATTTATTGCCAGTATGTTTCAGCAATGTTTTCGGCAGCTATATCAACGTTGGCAGACTTGCATAGCGGCCAACAGTAACTATTTTGAGGGCGGATGTGGATCTCCATAAGTGTATGTGAATACCTTGTAATATGATGCGATAAAACCACATTCCACGAACTTAATAACTGCACCTCGTATATCTTAGCGGATGTTATGGAATCCGTGAAAGCGTATTTTGTGCTCATGGTTTCCGATACCAGCGCACTAACTTTACTTATTGTCTACCATTTCCAGCCCCTTGTTATTAGGCTGCTATGTAGGCTTACGTCATAGCAGATTTACATTTCATTGCATGTAACTAGAGGGGTGAAGTCTAAATGAAACGCAAATATTTAATTACATATCAAAGAGTTCTTCTAAAAATTTCTTTTCTTTTTTTTTTTCTTCTTTAATTTTTATTGAATGAGGAGTTTAGGTTCTGACAGCTGAAACTGTAAAGAGTGGGCTTTTCGGGGTTGTGAAGATGTATTGACTGGGTATCTCGAAGATTTTTAATAATAAGTTTTATATGATTAATTAATATTTATTTAGCCGTTTATCCAAATCTAGTTACAATATTTTGATTTTATTAACACGATGATATAAAATAAAATGTCATATTGATTTGTTTCCTATGAATAGTACGGAGTTTTAACAGAAAAATTTTGATGATTTATTTAGACTTCGGAATTTTAGCAGGAAATAATTTCCGGCTTGGAGCAGAAAATATACGTTATCCCCAGAGTTAAATGGAACACAGCAGTTAAGATAACTAAATATTAAGAACCAATATAAATAATTTTGGAAGTATCATGGAGAATCCCACTATTTCTGTTCCGCGAGTAGCTTTTTCATTCATTCATCAGTAATCTGTCAGACGACAGGTCCACAATCTCTTCCAAAACAGTTCCTCCACTTAATGCGATCTTCTGTTTTTTGAAAGAGACTATCCAGGAAAAGTGATAATGTGGTAGTTTTTCCATTTGCTTTCCACATCGCAGTACAGCAGCCGTTCAAACCACTCTGGTCACGCCTGTTGCTATACGAACTTGAACCATCTCGAGCATCATTTGCTCTGTGCTTCAAGTCGCTGCTGATGACGCTGCTTCCGGCATCAGTTTTTGGTNTTTAGCAGGAAATAATTTCCGGCTTGGAGTAGAAAATATACGATATCCCCAGAGTTAAATGGAACACGGCAGTTAAGATAACTAAATATTAAGAACCAATATAAATTATTTTGGAAGTATCATGGAGAATCCCACTATTTCTGTTCCGCCAGTAGCTTTTTAACTGTCAAAAATTTGAAATTCCATATAAATAATACGAAAGATTATCAACTCCGTCCAGTGTGATTGATAAATGTTTTTCTCCTTTTTAATCTTTCATCCTTGATATGTTTCGGTCAGAGCGACCATCTTCGGAAGGATATTAGTACACGCGGAAACTCCTATTACAATGATTCGTCATTATCAAGCAGTATAAAAGACACGAACCAAATTGGTTCTAGATTTTAACAAAGTTTTTGAACTACACCTGTCAGCAGACTAATTATAAAAATTTATGAATACTTTAATAAATTCAGACATCTGTAATTGTTAAAGACTATGATTTTATATTCATGACATTGTAATATTATTGTATGTATGTATGTATGTATGTATGTATGTATGTATGTATGTATTGATAGTGTGACGGACCAGGGTGAACCCAATCATATCATACAAATAACTTTGAAACGGCCGTCTTAGACCAGTGTCATTAAGATAGTTTTCGTGTTACATTGTAAGACCACGTTTTTCTCTTGTAGTACAAAGACGCATCTTAAGAAGCCCCACATTTTAAACTCTGCTTACGAAACTTTATAAAAGCTTAATGAATTATTCGTGTCTAATAAATCTAGTTAATTTTTAAGTGAAATACAAATTTGAAAACAAAATTATTACTGAAGTTTTCCAGTTTAGAAAAACAAATTAATATTTACAGTTTTTCTGTTTCTTTCCAGTGGTTTTGTATGTCAGACTTGTACACTAAATCAGTGAGTTCTTTGATGATAAACACAAAGGAGTTCATTATCATTCAGTGAAACATTTGGCCATTACAACACTCAGGAGATCCTCATGCAAAACAGACCCCTGTATTACAATTACATGCTTTCCCGATTCCGTAAAACCTGATCGTGGACAAGAACCATGCTTTGTCCAATTAATCTATGTAGTCTTATCTAACCTGAATCCAAGCCATTACCGTAATAAGTAAATCAAGGAGAAGGAAAAGGTAGACTGTACGGTGGAACAGTGTCGGTACATTTCCATAGGAGTCATAGTCGTCTTAGCCCTAAGGCAAAAGGCAATGCATTCCTCCGAAACGTCGGTGGAATCTTATCGAACTACGTGGCGTTAGGGCCCAGAAGTCTCCAAACTCAAAGCTGCAGACTTTGTCTGTGTGATGTATCTCATTTTGTCTTCAAGTTGAGCTTCCACGGACGTACGCGTAGATTTCTCTTTTTGCTACGAGTTGTGAAGGCAAATCCAAAAGCGGAATAGTCATTTTGCAACAGGTTGCTTTAGCAGATCTGAATATTTGGCTCGGAACAGCAAAGTAATTGAATTAATTATGTAATAGGATTACTGAACCACTAACAAGAACACGATCCTTTACAAAGAAGCCTTCCCTTTTTTCCTCTTCTCTAGTGCCAGATACTGCTCATGTGTATTATCTTACATATAAGCTGACTGAAAGTGTAGCAGGAACGACTTTGGTTGCTTCGCTTTGTGGTTGTTTTGGTTAGTTGAATGATTCAAGATTATGTCTTATGGGACGTGACGCCATGTAGTCGCATAGATGTTTACCGACGTGTCGGAGATCTTGTAGAGTCCATCATCAGAGTAGAGTTATAATCTTCTACATTCACAGTAGATGCATCACGTGTAAGATTTGAGGTTTTTGCAGTTGTGACTGTGAAGGATGTCGTCTTCTGGGATGTGGCGCCGTGTAGATATTTTGTTAACCGACGTTTCGGTGGAACGTATCGCCTTCATCTTCAGTGTATAAGCAGGTGTCTACCTGCTCACGCTGGTTCATCGTTCGCGAATTTCTTATACCCTGAAGATGGAGGCGATACGTTCCTCCGAAATGTCTGTTAACAAAATATCTACGCGGCGCCACATCCCAGAAAACAGCATTCTTCATAGATGCATCACGTTCTTCCAAGTATCGCGGTTGAGCGTAATCTCCTTCTAGCCTGAAGGAGAAAGCACAGTCTCGAAAATTATGATAAAATATTTACCAGTCTGCAAGGCGACACATCATAGAAGACGGTAATCTTCATAGTCACAGATGAGAGAACCTCAAATCTCACCCGCGGTTGGTTGTTTTGTTCTCTGAATTATCGCATAGCCCACGGTTTGGTTGATTTGTTAGTTTTGTAGCAGTTGCTGGTTGCTAGTTTGTTTTGCTTTGATTTCCTAAGTCGCGGGACGTGTCTGCCGGGATAATGTGTTTCAAACAAATCACGATCCATTCATTCCAAAGATTTGCAGTGCATTTTGCACCTCGTCTGGAGCTGCATGTCGAAGGAATACGATATGACTCGCGTGAAGTGCAAAACGAGACGCTGGAACTACGTCAGAGATGCCTCGAATTTTTAGGAACATTTGGATCCTTGAAGTCCTTTTACTCTGCGAATTCTGATGAAATTCTTATATTAAAGAGAGTACAAAGATAGATGCAGAGAGAAATTGATTACATCTCTTGAAACAAATCTCATTTTGGCAGTCATCTCTTTATCAGATTTCGTTAAAGAACATTTTGTATAGAAGCCAACCGTAAAATTTATTAAATTAATTAAAGAAGTAATGACCTTGTTTGCTCTCCTTAGGATTCCTGCATGGCATACATTTATCTTCAGAACTAGAGGTTACATTAAAAAAATATTAAAATATAACTTTTATATAAGGAAACTTCAACATTAATATCTGTTCTTGGCGGGGACAAAAACATTTCTTTATCGTTCGTAATTACGGTCTGAGATATTTTTCTTAATCCATCGCCATCTGCATATGTCGAAATAGAAGAAATTATTAATATTTTTCGCTTTCAGCGATTTCAGGAGGACGAAGCATGTTTTAAGGCGTTATTTAATAAGCTACCTGTCTGTAATAAATAGAATATATGACCCGATTTCTTAGTACATTTTGTTGTATAGGCGTACACATAACTGAGGAAAACTCGGAAGAACCGTAGTACATACAGTGTTTGAACCTATAATGCAAACGTTTAGGGATTGCCAACCAACTTGCTGTATTTCGGTAGAAATTATATTTTTTTCCTTTGGCGCTACAGCCCCAATTTGGGCCTTGGCCTGCCTCCATGAAATTTCCGTTTCACTTCGGTGTACTAGATCTTTGACATTCAGTAGGACTCCTTGGGCGGGTGATCAGCTCGTCACAAAGCCTCTACCTGTACACAAACACAGAAATACCCACACACACCAAACATCCGTGCCCAGGGTGGGATTCGAAACCACGATCCCGGCTTCCGAGCAATCGAAGACAGAGCATGCCTTAGACAGCTCGGCTGCCGTGACCGTAAGAAATTAAGTAGTAGTATATTAATATACATATATCTCTAATCGTCAGTGTTAAAACCTGAAATCAGTTTTATCATCAGTTTCGTTAATACTCTCTCTAGGTTTTCATTTGTTCCATTCCGTATTTAATTGTGTTGTCTTTGTAGAAGTGCCTTCTTGGTAGAAGGATAGAACTATATCAGTAACGGATTAGTCTTGGCCGCGCCATAGCTTAAGTGGTTAGTCGCTGGCTTCCCACTGCGGCTGCCCGGGTTCGACTCCGGGTCTGGTCAAGTGGATTTGTGATGGACAAGGTGGCGCTTGGGAAGATTTTCTCTAAGTACTTCGGTTTCCCATGCCAATCATCATTCCACCAATTGCTCCACAATCACCCTCACCTACCATTTGAGGCTGGTACAATAGGCCCGAAGTGGCCGCAGTACAAGGGCCTTAGTCCCACCCCAATAACGATAAAAACGGGTTAGTCTCAGAGCCAAAATGCAACCAAGTATTAAGTAACTCATTTGTAAAACACGTGTAATCTAGTTTGAACTACTGTTTTCCATTTCACGAGATCTAGGAGCATATTGGAGGATAATTCTACATGAATTTTAAAGAAATAGGGTTTGAGGTGCAAAATTAATTCGCCTTAACCTGGATGGTTCGATTTTTTTCAGCGCTACAGTGAACTTTCTCTGAAATGATGGAAGTTTCCTGACAGACTGAATATCACTTAACTTTCACTCACTCACTCGTGTAGCTGAGCCCTTATTGAGAAGCCGCCAATTGTGCAGCAACTCAAGAATTTCCCAGAATTTTATGCAACCCGAAGGTTCATTACCACGTTCACAAGAGCAATCCACTGGTCTCTATCCTGAGCCAGATCAATTCAATCCATACCATCGCTTCCTATTCTAAGATAATTTTTATATTGGTCACCCATCTATGTCTTGGGCTGCCTAGTGGTCTCCTTGATTCTGGCGTTCCCATCACTGCCATATATGCATTATTTTCTCCCATTCGTGCTACATGCCTTGCCCATCTCATCCTCCTTGATCATTCTAATTATACTTGGAGAAGAGTACAAGTTATGAAGCATCTCATTATGCTGTTTTCTCCAAGCTCCCGGTACTTACCTCTCTTCGGTCCAAATATTCTCCTCAACACCCTGTTCTCAAACATTCAGCTTTCGAAGGAATAATTATTAAAGGTGTTTTTTGGGAGTAATTTCGCAGTGACTTTGTCTCGCAAGATGTTTAGTTTCGTATTATCGTAAATTCCTTATGTTATGTACGAATATTGAAGTAATAAAAGGAGTCGTAGTACAATATTAAAACTTGTATCTTTCTGTGACCTATATAGATATTGAAGCTAAAAACAAAATATCGTACGAGTGGATATTCTGTGCAAGGAATTCAACATGAGCGAATATTCAGCCCTTGCTATGAATTTTTACGAGCAAGTCAACCATGCCATGTTTCCTGCATATTCCAGCAAGAAAAAGGATCATGTCTTCTTTTACAGCCTCGTATGCAAGGGGGAAACGGGGTTACCCGGCTCCCTCAGCCATGCATCTGGCGGACCAACTCTGTGCCTGTGATGACTCACCCCTTGACGATTTCTTGTGGTTTCAAGAGACAAGCTCACCACTATAAAAACAATGGGCGGCTCAAATGTCCTAACCGAGGGGAAGAGATGAATAATTTTCAAGAAATGAGAAGCTGGGATTTGTATCAAGGAGAGGCGGAAAACATGTTCCAGACCTTACAAAATAATACATTTTCGTAACGTTGAGACATTTCACTATAATTACATTTGACATGTTTGATTTCATGAAGCCCATTTGACATACGAGTCTGACAAAAAAGGACCTAATTGTGAAGAATACCATCATTATCCGCAACAGCTTCGTCCGTTCTTCCCCACCTGTAATATCGTACCTCTCGTTTGTACTACGGGACCACTTTTCCTTCCATTGGTCGCTTCTGCCACTTTTCGCGCCCCCGCACCAACGCTCCAATTTGCAGGTACGGCCCATTTTAGGGCCACGTTCCTTTGTTTCTCACTCCTGTTGGCTATTTCTGGGCTGTTACCCAGGTCTGAATCTAACCACGTCTTAAACGCGCAGCTCATTATGTTCGGTGCTTGCTTCGTGCTCGTTGTGGCGTCACATATTTTTAGCCCTGAAGATGGAGACATTATGTTTCTCCGAAAAGTTTTCAAACAGGACTATACAGCGTCACGTACAAGAAAATAGTGCCCTTCACAGTCACCTCAGTGAGAAAGTCAATTTCATCAACCCAGGACGGATTCCGTTTAGAACAGTGTTTCCGATAACCATTAGTGAACGTTGTCGCTCCGGAGCAGTGGACTTCTTGCAGTCCACTGCCTTTGTCGTGTCTGGAAATAACTTTCCGGGCCTTGTTTCGGGGTTGCTATCACGTCGCTGCGATTCAAAATGAGACCCTAGCAAGAGACTCTTAGTCGCTGAAATGTTAAATATCCAGCGGGCCAAGATCATGTGCCTTTGCCACATAATCGCCTTACATGAAATTCTCCTAGAGAAGGCGTACTTTTGTGTTGAAAAATCCACACTCGCCGCAGGCACAAAGATTGAAAGCAAAATATTTTTTTTTTCGTTTTGGAGGAACAGATTGGTATCAGACAACCCCTCATTAGTCAGAAGGATAAAGTTGCCCTTGTGCTTAATAAATTAAGAAACACTCAATGAAGGCATATGGAGGAGCGGAGGGATGGTTCCACCATTCTTGACATCGGCATTGGAAGGACGTGAGTGGTTAGCTTCACATTCTGGCTGCTTTACCCTGGGAAATAGCCCCGGTACCAATTGAATTGGAGGTTGGGTGGGCTCCATAGCCGGTGTGGAAAATCTGGAGAAGAGAAAAGCCTCCTACCCCTGACGGGAATTGAATTCCGGCCGCCAGTCCCTTAGCCCGTCGTTCTATCAACGGGGCTATCACGGCTCGGTAAAATATGGCACACGCTTTTTCTTAATTCCATCAGTCACACTTCTGTCGGTCTCGCATAATGAAGACGTCCCGTTAATGACTTGCCGTATTGTGTCTACGTCGAGATATAATATACTCGTTCCATTAAACGTGCAGGTCGCTGTTTCCGCTCTTGACGGCCCTGTATACGTATATTCTGTGTTGTAACAATCCATTTGCCCAAGCTTTGACCCAAAACCGAACAACCTGTCAATAAATAGTTCATTTAAACTGCCGAACTAGTGAATCGTGTAGCCTGCTGATTTATTATCTGAAGACAGATGCAGATGAATGCTGCGAAACCTTATGCATATTAAACTGCCTCTATTAGGCAAGTACTGCAGTTGATAACATGGAATATTATAACTAAAGAAGTAGTTATAAATGGGAACTACATCTGAAAGACCGCCTCTCTAGTCTAGTGGTCAGAGTTCCTGGCCACAGATCCAGAAGTCCGGGTTCAAGTTCCAGCGCTACCAGATTTTCTGAGAAGTAGTTGCTCTGGAATGGGGTCCACTCAGCCTCGTGAGGATAACTGAGGAGCTATTTCAAGGAAATGGCGCCGTCGGTCTAGAAAACCTAGATTAACAGCCGTGGGGATCCGTTGCGCTGACCACGCAACACCCTCTATCCGCTAAAGTTGGCACTAACTTCGCCGACAAGCGGCGGTCGCTCGGTCGGTATAATTCGCTTGCGGACTCAAGTCACCGAGTCGATCTGTCACGAATTAGTAGAATGTGCTTTTCGTCCATCTTCTAATTTATTGCAAGTTTCAGTGAATCAGGATTTGTGAAACTTATAATGGCATAGAATGTAATGTTAGTGCACTACGTATTGAGCGTGTTATTTGTTATATTGTGTTGTGTGCTGGTCGGTTATAATTTCGTGTTACATAAATAACACAGCTGTAGATTTGGGGACTACACTCAACATATTCCACTGGATGGAGACTGATTTGCAGTAGAGGTCTATCTAGAAACTGACCTACAGATTACTGTTCACGTAAGGTATTCTTAAGCCCGGCGTAATTTCATGGCCACCCACAGTGAATTTAATTCCATTCTGATTTACAAGGCCAATAAACTTCACGTAAAGGTCACTTCTCTTCTGTGTTCCTCCTCAGGGTAACCCGTATACTCCTCTTCACCGTATCCCCTTTTCTTCTTATTCTTCTCCTTTTTGCGTTACTCTTTCTATTCCTTGCTGACTTCAAACGCCAGATTGCTTTCCTCAGCGGAGCCTGTTTTCCATTCAAAATACCCAAATTTCAGATGCCGAGGTCAGCAGTTTAAGGATTCAGAATTGTCTTTCTCGTGTTCAGTACTCGCCCTCTTGTCTTAATTGTGCATCCTTTATCCGTACGACTACTACCTACGCATCTTCTTTTCCTAAGTTTCCGATTTGTGAGCCAAAGTACAGGCTGCACCATAGCTCGAGCGGTTAGTCACTGGCTTCAAACCGCGGCGACCCGGGTTCTATCCCGGGTCTAGTTAAGTGGGATTTGTGGTGGACAAAGTGGCGCGGGGACGGGTTTTCTCCGAGTACTTCGGTTTCCCCTGCCACTCTTCATTGCACCAAATTCTCCATCATCATAATCACCCGGGGCAGGTACAATAGGCCAATCAGTGGCAGCCGTGCCGAGTGAACCCAGTTGGACTCCACCCCCATTACACGAATTAAAAAAAAATAAGCCAAAGTACAGTCCCAGTTGAGGTCCTGAAATTAAAGGTTTTGAATTAAAGGGCCTTTGTTAATTTCGTAACTCTCTTATGCAGATACGGGGCACGCGGTAGAGAGTTGATTGAGGCAGTATGCTACAAGCCGGAAGGTCGCGGGTTCAAGGCCCGATGATGTCATTGAATTTTTATTTTTCAATTGACCTAATCCTTCCAGCCGCACCATGGCCCTGGGGTCGACTCAGCCTCTAACAGAGATGAGTATCAGGAATATTCTTGGAATATTCTCGGGAGTAAAGAGTGGCCCGCGCGTAAGGCTGACAACCTTGCCGCCATCTATAAGTCGATTGTCTAGAAAATGTGAGAATCTCAACATCTCACAACCCTATGGGCCTCCACTGCCTGTTACAGGGGTAGATTTACTTTACTTTTTGTCCGTTACTTCACTTATGCAGATATTTGTAGTTTCTTTTTCTGACAGGAATTCTAATAATTTGTTAATTTAATTGAAATATGTTTCTTAAAAAAAAAGAAAATTATTAACCCGTTTCAAAGTAACACGTTTTAAATATTTTACAGAACATCGATAGGAGTTAGTTCACTCATGCATTACTGCATGTTATTAAACAATGCGCTTGCATTTCAGACATTTGAATTTTTATATATTTTTTGACTTAATATCCTGCAATTATTATTTAAGACCTACGATGTTCTCTCTCTTTTATCAATTTTAATGTATACTTTTCAGACTGCAACAGTAAGGTTTTAATTACTCAAGGACTACAGCGAAATTGCATTCGCATTTTATAAGAAACTTTTGCTTAGGTGTTTTGTTCGCTTCCGTATGCCAGTCCGTGAGTATAATTTTCCAGTAATATTTGACCGTGAGATTTAATATGAACGTCATATTATTATAGGTTACACAAGGTTTGCACTTCACACCCCGCTGCCATCAGGAATACTCTTAGGCGGCCGATACACGTACGTGTCTGGCTCAAGAGTCCGGCTCGGCGAAGAGCCGGGTTCGAATTAATTTCACCACACACGGACGAGTTTGGCTCATTGTAACCCGAGCCGAGTCGGACTCGCGAGCCAGACTCGTACGTGTATAGGCACCCGTATGTTTTAATAAGATTCGAAGCTTTGAGAGAGAATAAATGTGCTGAAATCTCTTAGGGCGATCGGTTATCGACCCTGATGGCGGCGGAGTAGGTCTCTGTAACTCTGGCTTTCAGCTCAGCATTGATACGGTTGATCGCCCGGGAACATTTTAGCATATGAATCTCTTGAAGAAGCCTCCATCATGGTGACTTTCACACTTGATGTATTCAAATGAATGTCAACAATTTAATTGAAGTTAGCCACTCTGAGTATCTGTGATAAAGGATAAGGCAGATCAGCACACCGAATTTTGTTACGTTCGAACCCCGAGAAATTCTGCCTCAGCTATTGATTAACCTCGTGCTTTCTACGCGGGTCTCTCAGTCTGTTTGATGACCATGTGAAGCACGTCAGTATCAGGCGTCCTGTTCCTTCCCGATCGTGTTTCATAGAACCCTGCATCACTACTCAGCCCCGTCAATAAAATCATGGTGACCGAGCGAATATTAGGGCTTGGAACAACAATAACACATTTCATTGTAGGACCTTGATTTGATATACGAATACATTCTTAAATGCAGTTTTCAATAAAGTCAAGTTTTAAAAATATGGGAACATACTTGACGATCGCTCGAAATGTTTTGACCCAATAATGATAGCTTATTGCCGGTCACGGTAGCCGAGCGGTCTAAGGCATGTACTGTCTTCTCTCGCTTGGAAACCGGGATCGTGGGTTCCAGTCCCACTCAGGGCATGGATGTTTAGTTTGTATGTGTGTGTTTTTCTGTGTTTGTGTACAGGTACAGACCTTGCGACGAGCTGATCACCCATCCAAGGAGTTCTACCGAATGTGTAAGATCTAGAAAAACCGAAGTGAACGGAGAAGTTCACGGAGGTAGGCCTAGGCCCACTGGGGCTGTAGTGCCAAGGAAAAAGAAATGATAGCTTATTAACCCTTTAAACGAAGTAGCTGCTGTAACGTTAGAGACGCCGTAATTTGCCCTCAGTGGTGTGCGTGTGTGTGCGTGTGCGTGGGGGGAGGGGTTCTTATGATTGCAAAGGTAAGTAGCGATTGTTTCGCTAAACTTCATTAATCGTTTGGTCTTTATGGAAAATCAGCGTATTTTCTGTGACATAAGAACTATATTTGTAAATACTGTTTGCACAAACTTCAGGCTTCAACTCTTCTGCTATGCCTTTTTCACACATTCGTGTTTCAAGAAGTTAGTTTTATAAGTTAATAATATATTAGAATTTTATTGTGACTCTTTATAAACAGGTTTTGTAGTACGTATCATGGTGTTGAGGGGGCACGCGTAGCGTAGTTGGTTGGGGCACTGTGCTACAAGCCGGAAAATCGAGGGTTCGAGTCCAAATGAGGTGATTTTTTTTTTCAGTTGACTTAATTCTTCCAGCCGCACTATGGCTCTAGGGTTGACTAAACCTCTAACAGAAATGAGTACCAGGAATCTTCTTTGGGGGGGGGGGGGNGGTAAAGGGCGGCCGGCGCGTAATGCTGACAATCTCACCGCCATCTATGAGCCGATTGTCTAGAAGATGTGGGACCCTTAACGTCTCACAACCCTATGGGCCTCCATGGCCTGTTACAAGGATAGCTTTGCCTTTATCATACTATTGAAATCACCGAGACATAATCTTTCGGAACTTTTACATGTATCACACCAGCGAGAATGCTGTCGAATATTATTACGTAGCTTGGAAATTCGTCACGGAAAGTGGATATGGGTACTGGAGATCTGTTCTCTATTCTGAGAATTACGTTACTGTCTCTGGTTTGAGTGGGATGTATGTGTTTTCCTCATCCTAAGCCATAGGTTACAAAACGGCTCCTACCTAATTCCCTGAGAGCATAACTCTGGCTCGTGCTGTATTGTGATCAGGCACTCCGGCCAAGTTCACCCAATAAGCAATCGAGCCAAGAACACTGTGAGTGGATATGGAGTGTAATTTTCTACGCCTTATGCCGTTTGGTGCCATAGACGACGGACTGCGCTTATGAGAAAGGGAGAAAGTGGTTCAGCGAAATTCAAGACATGCATAAAACGAATGCTGTATTCTTCTGCCTTATAACGCCATGTAGATTTTGAAAAACCCCGAAATTTCGGAGAAACATACGGCTGAACATAGGGTTTGAAGGGTTGGCCAAGCAGGAAAAGAACAAGAAACAGGCGGTAAAGGGCGCAGGAATTCCGACGTTTCAGAGGAATATATCCGCTTTCATTTTCATGGCTGAAGGATAAAGCAAGAATGAAATCGAGAAGAATTAGGCAACTAGCAGAACTCCGCTACGGGAACCTCTGACGTGTGTAAAACCTTACAAAAATGGTATGCATACGGGTATGATCCCTCATGTCTGGTGGGCAACCTGCTGGTCACTTGTCTATTTGTCCGATTTTTGTGAAGTTAAGAACAAGCCTCACAGTGAACAATCCTAAGAGTTAGGGCTCCTCTAGAGTTACAGGACAAGCTTCGAAAATGTATATGTCAAAAACAAGAGAACTATATAACAATGTTATTACGTAATAACATATTTAACAATTAGAATAAATAATCTTGATTTTGAATCTTACAAATTATGAAGCCCATTTTGCAAGAGAGCTAGACACACATAGTAGTTACTTTTAGATTCTTTAGGCCGTGCTAAAGCTCAAGTGATTAGTCACCTCAGTGGCCCTGATTTCGATCCCAGGTCAGGTCATGTGGGATTTGCGGTAGACAGAATTGTTGTAGGACAGGTTCTCTCTGAATACTTTAATTTTCCTTGCAAGTTCTCATTCCGTGGACTACTCCATATGCTTTAATCGTCCTATCAGCGACGCTACACGTAGTCTCGATACTTACAGCGTCGCTAAATTCAATTCGATATTCTTTAGTTTAAAAACATATAATGGATCTTGAACTTTGATAAAGAAGAAATGCAGTGAAGAGGAGAGCATGCTGAGGAGACTGGTCGGATCTTAGAGGAAATAGTAGGAGCTAGAAGCACTGTGATATGAAGATCTTCATAATTTATTTCCTTCATAAAACAGGCTTATTTATAAGTATACGAAACCAAGAATGGAAATCTGAGCGTGACAGTATGTTACTCCGAAACGTCGGTTAACTTACACCTATCTTCATGGCGGCATATTTCAGAAGTTAGTAGAAATTAATGGTACTTTTACTTTCTGAAATTTCATTATCTTTCCTAGTACCTTTTCCTTAAATTTTATGTTGCAAATTAAATAATCCGAGAAGATGGGAAAAGAAAACATGAGGGCAACAGTAGTCGCACTTTAACTATTATTCAGGAAAATGCAAAACAAACTGCTCCTTGTAACATCTGTAGGACGACAGGAGAGGAGACGGGCTTTTTAATTATACTCTGTACAGCACTCTGACGTCAGAGGAATAAGTGAGGTTAATGTGGAATGAAAATGTAATTTCTTACTTGCAACCAGACATACCGTCTTCTAATATTCGCTGCCATTACGTTTCAAGGAATTCTGGCGCATTTCGAGAGGATAAGAGCTGAGATTATAGTTTAATTTTATCGAAAGCCCTAAATCTCTTGTCACTTATAGTCAAGAGTGGCTTATGTCTTCAACAACAGTAGATAACCAAAGAATTCGATTTAACATGCAGTGAAGTTTAGAAGAATATAAAGTCAGAAATACATTTTGCCCATTTAGAAACATTCCATCACCTTGTCCTTTTAGGCAATATCGCACGAATATCTTTATCTCCCTATGCATGGACGAATTTTAGAACGGATAAACCGATATTTATTAAATTCGATATTGGAGAAATTCACGAGCATTTATCTGGACTTTTCAATTTTAAAGACAAATTTAAGTGAAAATCTGCATTCTTTCTCTAGTGTAACACGAAATATTTATCGAACGAGAAAGCCTTTTGAACACGTGTTGTACATGATGGAAGTTTTTAAACTACTTTCCTTATTTTGAAGAAATAAGACTAGGCTTTAGAGATAATATTTTTATCTGTGTGTCTGTATGTGTATCCATCTTAACAATTTTTGAACACTGAAAACTGAACTTCATGAAAACTGGTATGCGTATCATGCCGCTGGAGCCTTCTCAGTAGCATATTTTATAAATACGTAACCCCGATCAATAATGCGAACATTACTACCTCTCAAATTCTTGAGAAAATAATATTAATATCTGCATGCTTCAACCGATCGTCATGAAACTTGGTACGTATATCATGCCACTTGAGATATCTCAAAGGCTGATTCCATAAATTCCGGTAAATAATGCCAAAGCTGAAGTCTCTAAATTTTATGAGGTCATAACCTTAATATAACTTGAATGCCTCAACCGATCGCTATAGAACGTGGCATGTATATCATGCCACCTGAACCTACCTCAACAACATACTTCATGAATCCCTGCCATCAGTGATACCAACAATGTAGCCTTTCAAATTGTTGAAGCAATAATGTTACAAATGAAGAAAGCAGTCTTCTGGGATTTGGCACCGTGTGTATGTGGTGTTAACCGACGTTTCGGAGGAACGTATCGCCTCCATCTTCAGGGTAGAAGAAAAAATAAGAACTCTGCAAGCGAAGAGACCGTGAGAACCGGTAAAAGCAGACTGCTTTCTTCATAGTCACCGCCGTGAAAGCCTCAAATCTTACACAATGTTACAAATACTTGAATGCCTGCACCAACCGACATGAAAATTGATATGTGTATAATGCCATCCAAGGCATTGGTATTACCCTCACTTTATTTCTTTATTTGCTTCATTATGCATATATACTGAAATTTTGTTATGCTCTTCGTATTAAATACACGGAATGTGGTGATATGGAAATGGGATCCTAGTTCTTATCGGAACGTCTTACGTCTTCCAAATACAATCTAAGTCTTACTGTTTTCGAGATCTTTAATCAGATGCCCCTGAATTGTTACGTTATGCTCGCATTAATGAACTTGTAGTATATTCAGTAATTAACAGTAATCTTCCAAACACACGTGCGGATTTTACAAGTCTCATATTTACTTATTTATCGCTCCAGTTATTTTAGCCCTGATACGTATGAGCCGGGGTAGCACAGTCGGTATAGAGACTGCCTACGGGTTGGACGACCGAGAAGTCGGAGTTCGAGTCCCGGTAGGGTCAGTTTTCTTTCCTATATATCGTCCAGACCGGCTCTGGGGCCCGCCCAGTCTCACATCCAACGGATACCGAGTGCTCTTTCCTCGGAGGTGAAGAGGCCTGGGCGTGAAGCTGGCCACTCACCTCTAGCTAGTGCCGAGGTAAGGAAAATGTGGATCTATACATCCACTGTCCCAAACGCTTTTATGGTGTAGTGCTTAATTAGTTAAGCACAGGGACAAATTTGCCTTTACGTACATTAAGTGTAACTCAGAAATACACATTTCGATTACTTTGCTTAAAACAATCAGTTCTGCACTATTCACAACAAGACATCAATAATTTGCATTTACGAATTGCAGTAACAAAACGAAAGCGCCGGAATTGTGACACTATTATGACATTTCCCTTAATGTCTAAAACACATATATTGTATATCTGCTGCAAGTGAACATCTTTCTTTCGATGTAACCGCTTGGTCCTAACCCGAAGCTCCAAAGGATCTCTCCATAGGTCAAGCGGTTAATTGCTGCCTTCCCATCGCGGCGGCCCGGGTCTGGTCAAGTGAGATTTGTGGTGGAAAAAGTAGCGCTGGGGCGGGTTTTCTCCGAGTACTTCGGTTTCCCCAGCCAATCTTCTCTCCACCAAATTCTCCATCATCATAATCACCCGGGGCAGGCTACAGTAGGCTAATCAGTGGCCGCCGTGCCGAGTGGTTCCAGTTGAACTCCACCCCCCACAAAAAAAAATTAACGCGAAGCTTACATACGTTTCGATCTCAGAATTTATTGCAGCCAGAAATAAAAATTACATAAATTACTGCCAAGCATCTAACTTGAGCATTTCGTCTTTTTACGTTATCTGTTGAGTGGCCTAGAACAGTTAAATTTCAAATAAAATATTGTTAACTGGGGCTGTTTGAAAATTTGTATTGCACCCCTTATGTTAAAAATACCTAGTTGTTTACATTACTTTTAATGTCAAGATAGCTAGCAAGCAATTAAATTATCTGACAAAGGTCAAAATTACTGGAATTATGGTAACAGTGAAAATTACATTCACAAAATTTAAGAGCACATCGAATCCTAGGAGTGCTTTCTGACATTCAGTTTAGATGTTACCTGCTCATCTTATCTAGGAACGTAAAAATTAAAAAACGAAGTACGTGATATTGCTTTTGTGTGGGTGCGAACATTTTCTCGGCGTAAGAGAAGAACGTGAATGAAAATAGGATACTAGGAGAATATTTGGACCGAATAGGGAGTTCAGGTAATAGAACTGACAAAAAAAAATCTGTGATTTTAGTCCTCAAGGTAACTATACCGACCGAGCTACCGCCGTTTGTCGGCAGAATTTAGTGCCAACTTTTGCGGATAGAGGGTGTCGCGTGGTCAGCGCAACGAATCCCCACGGCCGTTAATTTCGGTTTTCCAGACTGGAGCCGCTATTTCCTTCAAAAAGCTCCTCAATTATCATCACGAGGCTAAGTGGAACCCTTTCCAATCCCACTACTTCTCAGACAAACCTGGTAGCGCCGGGAATCGAACCCAGGCTTCTGGATCTGTAGCCAGGGACGCTGACAACTGGACCATAGAGGCGGTCAAACTGAGATCATTTTATAATTAGGACCTTCATAAATTGTATTGTTGCCTAATATTTTTAGGGCGATTAAGCGAAGAAAGATGGAAATTGGAGGCACACCGCAGGTATTTTCTTACAGTGGCTCTTCCAGCCCATTCAGGCCCCAGGCCTCAGTTCCGTAATCATTTTTCGCAGACGGTAGGTCTCCTTGGACGAGTGATGAGACTGTCAGAAGGCCGCTACCTACACACAGGACAACACAAACACAGAATAAACACTTACACACACCAAACATCCATGCCTTGTGTGGGATTCGAAGATCCCAACATCTGAGAGAGTGGAGACAGTTGATGCCTTAGACCTCGCGGCTACTATGACGGACATATAGAGGGTATAGGGACAATAAAATATATGGACCACAGAATTTTAGTAATAAAACTTAACAAAGAAGCGACAACGTTGAATCCACACACGTATAAAGAGTATTAGTGTTAAAATATATATTAAAGAAACAGTTTTCTAGGAAATGGACTGGATTCAGTTGCCAGGTTAGCTTCATACAGCGGGCTCCTGTAACCACGGTAATAAACCTTCGAGTTCCATAAAGGCGAGGAATTTCTTGACCCATTGAAATACTTGATCTCTCCTGATATGGAATTAGTAATCAGTGGAGGAATTTCCATTTTGTGAGTTCTAGTTCCAGACGGAAGCCGGTCACGGTAGCCGAGCGGTCTAAGGCATGCACTGTCTTCGCTCGCTCGGAAGCCGGGATCGTGGGTTCGAATCCCACTCAGGGCATGGATGTTTGTGTGCGTTTTTCTGTGTTTGTCTACAGGTAGAGGCCTTGCGACGAGCTGATCACTCGCCCAAGGAGTCCTACCGAATGTGTAAGATCTAGAAAACCGAAGTGAAACGGAGAGTTTCATGGAGGTAGGCCTAGGTCCAAATTGGGGCTGTAGCGCCACAGAAAAACAAAAGTTACAGACGGAAGAGGATAGATTAGTCCTGTTCTTGGCCATGCGGATTCGATGCATTTAGCATACTCCATTAAAAACCGTATTAAGAAATATGGGTCCCATAAAAGACGGGGAATTTCCTGAGTTTTTGAGCGAATACCGCCCTCTCCAGGAGTCCGCCATTTGTATAAAGTAAAAGTAAATGTATCCCTGTAACAGGCCCTGAAGGCCCATAGGGTTGTGAGATGTTGAGGTTCCCACATTTACTAGACAATCGGCTCGTAGATGGCTGTAAAATTGTCAGCCTTACGCGCCGGCTTCCCTTTATCCCCAGGAAAATTCCTGGTATTAATTTCTGTTAGAGGCTGAGTCGACCCCAGGGCCATAGTGAGCCTGGAAGGATTACATAAACTGAAAAAATCCACCTCATCGCGACCTTCCGGCTTGTAGCATAGTGCCTCAACCAACCACACTACCGCGTGCCCGCTCTCTCTCTCTCTCACTCTCTCTCTCTCTATATATATNCTGGAAGTATTAGGTAAATTGAAAATTCCAGTGATGTCATCAGGAATCGAACCCGCCACATTCTGGCTTCTAGCATAGTGCCTGAACAAACTACGCTGCCGCATGCCCCAAATAATGACGAATAGAAGATATAAATTTTATTGCATTATCCGCTTCGGAGATTCAGCAAATCATTTTAAAATTGTAGGTCCAATAATTATATTATGACCGTTCTAAATTTCACTGTACCGAAATGTATACTAGTACGGCGGGCTTTATTGCAGCCACCAGTTGGCCTTGAGGAGTAAGATCTTGGGGGTTGTAAAATCATTCCACCAGCTGCTCCATATTCATTAATCATCGTATCGCCGACGCTGTACATTCTCGATACTGATGACATTGCTAAATAACAAACTTAACGTCACGAAGTCTGCTACTTCATCGTAATTTCGTAGGAATTGTCTTCATATCCGCTTTCGAAGAGTAAGCCAAACAAGAACACAACTATAAGCAGGCGAGAAGCGATTCGTTCCTCTGAAACGTCAGTGGGTCTCTATCGAAACACATGTTACATCCGAGAAAATCGTTCTCGTCGTATTCGCTGCTGTGGGAACATCAAATGCAACTTCAATTAGCTAAATTGAGAGTCATCATGGCGGCTTTTACTGAATGATGCTTTGTGATCCACTCAGAAAGTAAAGCATTGTAGTCGCTCCAACGCTCTGATGTACATCACTGCTCTAAGTACGAAGGATAAGGACTGGACTGTACTTTGACCTCAGGCTATAGGTTTCATGACTGCCGCTCGATTTCCAGCACGGACAGGGACTTTTGTTCTAGCCGTCAGATCGAGACTTACACTCGGGTGAGTTCGGACTCGTATTCAGCTGATACCGGAGGCTCATTTCTTGGGGGCAAGGGAACTGAAGCGTTAAAACTGGCCGCTCACATCAATCGAATGTGGAGATTGTGAATGTGAGGAACGTTGCCACTTTTATTTCATACGCCTTCACATTACAAGCATAGGCACAGAATTAAATTTACCTTCACATTTTACCTCAGTTTCTATCGGGGTTCATTTTGCGAAAATCGCGTCAAAATTTTAAAGATTTAAACTAAAATTCCATCAACAACTAAAAATTCGTCTGACTCGTCTTTAACATCACTGTTGACTCTCTGATTTCCCCCCCCCCAGTGGCTCTTCCAGCCCATTCAGGCGCCAGGCTTCTTATTCAGTTCCATAATTATTTTTCACAGACAGTAGGACTCCTTGGACGAGTGATCAGCCCGTCGCAAGGCCGCTATATAAACATAGAACAAACACATATACACACACCAAACTTCCATGTCTTGTGTGGGATCTGAACCAACGAACCCGGCTTCTGAGCGAGCAGCTACAGTTGATGCTTTATACCGCGTTGTTACTGTGGCCTGTCCTCTGATGTTTTTAGACATTGAAAATAGAAGGAATTAGTGAGAAGAATTACGGCAATTAAGAAAGGAAGTAGTGTTAAGAATACAGCAAGTCACCACCTATTCTTCTTCTCCCCCCCCCCTTGGCACTACAGCCCCAGTGGGCCTAGGCCTACCTCCATGAACTTCTCCGTTCACTTCGGTTTTTTTAGATCTTACACATTCGGTAGGACTCCTTGGGCGGGTGATCAGCTCGTCGCAAGGCCTCTACCTGTACACAAACACAGAACAACGCACACAAACATCCATGCCCTGAGTGGGATTCGAACCCACGATCCCGGTTTCCATGCGAGCGAAGACAGTACACGCCTTAGACCGCTCGGCTACCGTGACCGGCCCTATTCTTGTTCACACAGATTAAGGTCCTGTGGTCGAGGCTGTTTCTATTGTGGCGATCATTAGTAACCTCAGCACGCATCTCACAGTAACTACATAACGCCACGGTTCATAATTCTGAGTTGAATGTTTTGACCTACGAGGGCGGAAGTGGAATGCCTCATTCAGTAAAATTATTTGGCTTCCGGCTGGACAACGGATTTCACTTCCCGTCAAGCACCAGTGTTTTTCTTGTCTCCAAAGCTCCCAGACTGGGCCCACCCATCCTCCCATTTACTTGTACCTAGAGCTCTTTCTCCCAGAGCAGAGCGGTCTAGTCGTGAAGCCGATCGACCATTCACTTCCATCTAGGACCGCGGCAAATACACGTACGTGGAGTTCAGCTTGGACTTCTACTCCGCTCCGATGTTCATAACATGGTACTTAATTAAGCACAGGGGCAACTTTGCTTACTCTTATTGGGAGATAGGACATAAAAAGTTGATGGAGAACATTAGGAAGATTATATCAAGGAAGAGGGGCACGCGGTAGCGTAGTTGGTTGAGGCACTATGCTACAAGCCGGAAGGTCGCAGGTTGAAGTCCCGATGAGGTCATTGGATTCTTTTCAATTGACCTAATCCTTCCAGCTGCACTATGGCCCTGGGGTCAAATCAGCCTCTAACAAAAATGACTACCAGGAATATTCTCGGCGGTAAAGAGCGGCCGGCGCGTAGGGCTGACAACCTTACCGCCATCTATGAGCCGATTGTCTAGAAAATGTGGGAACTTCGACATTTCACAACCCTATGGGCCTCCACGGCCGGTTAAGGGAATACTTTTACTTTTTTTTTTACTTATATCAAGGAAGATTAAATTCACTGGTCATTTAACACGCATGGAGATTTCTGAAATGAATGAAATTTTATAGTCCGAAACTACTTTAGGGAGACACTACTTGGGATACATAGGAGTTAGTAGTGGGATCGGATTAAAATGGATGTTACAGAAACTGCTTAAATGTGCAGACTAGATGCAACGGACTCAGAATAGAATCCAGTTGCCGGATTCGGTTTGATCATGTTAATGAAATTTCGGGACCATTGAAACTGAGGAAATTCTTGGTAAGCTGAGCAGTTATTAAGATGTGAAATTATATCTTTCAGATAACAAGATATCTTGTTAACTGGTTAGTTAGTTCAGAGTGTGGACTGGAGACAAGACTTTTCTTTTAACAAGCTCGGCGGGCAAGATTACATAAACTGTCAAATTGACAATCGCAATATTTAGTTCCAGACAAAGGCTGGACTGAGTTTAGTTCCTCTTCAAGCACCATTCAGTAGTTCCGTTTAATTTTTTTTTCTTCCCTTGGCACTACAGCCCCAGTGGGCCTAGGCCTACCTAAATGAACTTCTCCGTTCACTCCGTTTAATTAGTAACTTCAATTAGTAGGTATTCAAGCTCACCCCAGCAAAATACAGATGAACAGACATAAAAGCGTAATAGGAACAATAGAAAACAGATTTGAAAGGAATGTTCATGAAAACGGGCTTAGATTATAAGTGCATTCAGCGAGAGTGTTCGGATTGTAACAAATTCACAACTTTAATTTTCTCTCAGCAAAATGGCAGATATTCTGCAAACCTGACAAGGAAGCAAGCTAACCTTTGAAGCGAAACGAATGAGGAAATTCGAAATATGTTCTTCACACCCAGTATGAATACGCGACTAAATCGAACAGTATTGAATGAGAAGGATATTTAGCGTGTGTGGAAAAGATGAGAAATGCATACAAAATTTTAGTCAGGAAACCTCGAAGGTAGATTTGACGTGGAAAATTCTCGTGTATATAAGACTATGCTATTGGGTGAACCGTAAGTAAGAGGTTGTGAGACTATGTATTAGGTTCATCTGGCTCAGGATACGGTCCAGTTGGTAATCTCTGTTACATAGAAAAGAAAAGAAGAAGGAATTTCTTGATGTACTGGGTGACTCAGCATTTTTAGGAAGTCATGCAATTGGTCTGTCATTTAGTCAATTGATCGCTTAATGTTAGTAAAATCATTTCAAGAAAAAGTTGCTGGTATCACGTAACAAACTATTATATTTTACATCAGTGTTAATTTCGCTTATTCGTAATTGCATTTAGGAATATGAAGCATATACCAGTCGGATAATTCTGCTTACTCTCTGCTTCATTCTAGTTTCTTGCTTGGTCTAATCTTCGTCCCGGAAGTTGCAAGTGACATGTTACTTCAAAACGTCCGTTGACTTTCAACAGACTATACGGCATTATGCCCCATTATTTATAGCTACTTTGGTAGTCAAATTGACCGCTTCTGTGGTCTAGTGGTCAGAGTTCCTGGCTAAAGATCCGGAGGTCCCGGGTTCGATTTCCGGCTCTATCAAATTTTCTGGGAAGTAGTGGGTCTGAAACGGGGTTCACTCAGCCTCGTGAGGATAATTGAGGAGTTATTTCAAGGAAATAGCTGCTCCGATCTAGAAAACCGAAATTAACGGCCGTGGGGATTCGTTGCGCTGACCACGCAACTTCCTCTATCCGCTAAATTTAGCACTAACTTCGCCGACAAGCGGCGGTCGCTCAGTCGATAGAATTCGTTTCGGACTAAAGCCACGGAATGTTTTTTTTTTTTTAGTTTTTTAGTTTTTGGCAGTCATATCGAGAATATTATGATGGGGCAGACATGTAGATCTGAAATAAATGGATATATTCTTCCTTTATTAAGAGACTTACATGTGGCTCTAGTGCAACACCCACCGTTAATTAACGCAATGATTATAATCATTGCGTTTATGAGTTAGTAAGAACCTGGAGGCATTTAGATGTAATACTCCTGGAAATAAGAACATACTAAAATCATGTATTTAAACTGACAGAGCTCTGATGTATATGCATGCCCACTCCAGGAGTCTGTAAAGTACGAGGACAAGGAATGTATGAAAGTGCGAAAACATTCCCATCTCTCCACCGTGTTATTAATCTGGCACGGAAGTTATTTCTTCGAGAACATCATTATACAGTACTTCTAGTCTTAGGTTGGAGCTAGTGTGTAGCTTCTCCTTCACAACTGGGGCCCGTCGAATATCAAGTGTTTTCAAACCCTTCGGCAACTTTTCAACTACCATTTTCAGGGTTAGTGACTTTGGGAGTGTGTTTGGCAGCATTTATATAGCTCTTCCATTAGGCATTGTGTCGGAGTTGAGGCGCGGGGTGCTGACCAATAGGAAGAGCCCATGTGATTAGTGAAAAGAAGCAACGAACAATGTTGCGACGCCAAATGGTTCTGACAAGAAGGGGCAGAATATGTCAGTGACAAATTGTTTAGACGAGAACTGGTTGAATTTTAATGTAGCCCTTTTTATTCATGATAAGACACTACACGGTATCACAACCCAGAAGACCACAATCTGAACAGCTACCGCCATGGGGACCTCAAAGCCATGAGGAGTGTGACGCCGTCGTCCCATGAACTGTTCAGTCCTGTGCTGATGCTTTCAGTAGCTCAGATAATGCAGCATCGAATGATGGAATAATTAGGGAGTGATATGCTACTAAGCAACTAACTAGCTCGATGGAGTTGAGTCTTCTTTGAGAAGCCACAAGTTGCTCACTACTTAAGAATTTCCCAGCTTTTTACGGGACACGAAGATTCAGTACCTTGTTCACAAGAGCCCTCCACTGGTTTTGTTTTGAGCTAGATCAGTCCGGTAAATATCAGGTCATCATATTTCCAAAAGATTAATTTTAATATCATCCTCTTTTATCTATCTATCTAACCTATCTATCTATCTGTATATCTCTATCTATCTGTCTGTCTCTCTGTCTGACCGTCTGTCTATCTGTACATCTATCTATCTATCTATCTATCTATCTATCTATCTATCTATCTATCTATCTGTCTGTCTGTCTACCTGCTTTCTGTCTATGTGTCTGTCTGTCTGCCTGCCTGTCTCTCTGTCTATATATATATATATATCTGCCTGCCTCTCTGTCTGTCTGTCTGCTGTGTCTGGCTCTAAAGCTCTTTGTTGGACCTTGACCGCGTTTTCAGTTTCTTGATCTTGTACACGGTCTGTAAGATTCCTTGGACGGACGGGGGTTCAGTCCTTTGCAAGGCCGCTGCCTATACACAGAAGAGCACAAACGCAGAAAAACGGACACAGACATACATACCTTGAGTTGGATTCGAACCAACGAACCCAGCGTTCGTGCGAGCGAAGACGGTTCATGCCTTGGACTGCGCGGCCACTGTGTTTGACACGTCCTCCTTTACATGATTATTCTTATTATACTTGGCTGAGAGAAGAAGTTAGTTATCTCCACCCTCCTACCACATTATCCATCTTCAGCTTTAATATTATCCTCAGAGCCCTATTCTCAGGTAACCTCTCCCTTAGGATAAGAAACCAAATTTAACACCCATACATTACTACCATATGCTACTAATTGTAAAAGTAATTGAAGTTGATGCGCAAGAAGGCGATGGTGGCTTAACTTAAGGTGGTATCCGGCCTTTAGTCTAGAGCAGTGATTCAGAATTTAATTTAGCCACGGAACCTTATCGTGCTGTGCAGACAGCCACTTCCTAGACACGCAGGTCCTGCACAATCCAGCGTCAACAGACGTAAAATAGGAGTACGCAGGAAGGCTATCAGAGAAACCAAAAAAACCAAAGAGTAGTGTCAACAAGAACTGATGTCAAGCGTTCCCAGGAAGAACAGGAGAACAAGAGAACACGTGAAGTCGTTGTGCTGAGCGTGCTATGTGCCGCAGAATCCAGTAACTTACAACTTCAGTAAAGTAACTAGAATGTCAACCCATAGACAAAACACCAATGTAATACAGCATGTAGTTTACATTAACGGGCCGCTGGATCCGCTTGGTTTGCATGGAAAATTTACGCTCAGTACATGATAGAATAGGAGCCGGGATAGCGTAGTTTGTATAACTACTGGCTACGGGCTGGATGACCTGAAGGGTCGGAGTTCGGGCCCCGGAAGGTCTAGGAATTTTCACTTTTTCATGGCCTCCAGACCGGCACTGGGGCCCACCCAGCCTCCTATCCAATGGGTACCGGGGAGCTCTTTCCCCGAGCTTAAAGTGGCAGGGCGTGTATCTGACCGCTCACCTCCAACTAGTACCGAGGTCAAGAAAATATGGATCTATACATCCACCCCCCCATACGTCTTAATTGCGTACTGTTTAATTAATTAAGCACAGGGACAAATTTATCTTTACCTTAACGATAGAATAATTGTAACGTAGAAACCGGACCTCAGGACATGACGCATGTGTCAGAACATGTTATCCTCAACAGCAAACCCTGCTGAAAATAGTGTTGTATTGACAGGAATATAATAATACTATCTATAACATAATAAAATTCATAAATATGAAGCTTGAGAACTAGACCACATATAAATATCATAATAAATAAATATTAAACAACGGATTTGAGATCAAAATATTATTTAATCGTATATATTTAGAAATGGAAATATGTATACGCGAAATGATGCTCAAAAATAACACGACACTTATTTGCAATTTATAATTTTTTATCTTCAAATGGAATTTTGTTGCGAAAACCCCGAATTCCGGGGAAAGGCATTTTGGAAATTTTGGTGTATAGAATCTGATGCAACTATGTAACTTCTCAGTCAGTAATGCCCGTACTTAGCATGCGACATCGCGAGAATGAAAGAAGCGTGGTTATCCCTCGGCCGAGATGTTCAGTGACGTATTAACTGAAATCTGATTAGAGAAATGTGCCAGCATGCTGCTGCTACTGTGGCCGACGAAACTCTCAAGTGGGGGTGTGCCCATGAAGGAGGGATAAGCGTGTTCTCTATGTAAATTGACGAATTACATTCTTACAAGTTAACATACACAATCACGTATTGGAATATTTTCGAAACAGTATTACGTTTTACCTTTTTCTGAGAAGTAGTGGGTCTGGAACGGACTCCACTTAGCCTCGTGATAATAACTGAGGAGCTATTTCAAGGAAATAGTGGCTCCGGTCTAGAAAACTGAGATTAACGGCCGTGGGGATCCGTTGCGCTGACCATGTGACACCCTCTATCCGCTAAATCTGGCACTAACTTCGTCGACAAGCGGCGGTCTCTCGGTCTGTATACACGTAGTATACTACAAAGATTTGTATTTTGTTTGTTTGTTTGTTTGTTTGATTACGCTTTATCTTTGTGTATATGTAAAAATAATATTTAAGGTAAAGTGAAAATTGTCACCGTGCTTAATTACTAAGCACTATGCCATGAAGGCGTATGGGGGAGTGGATGTATAGATTCACATTTTCTTGACCTCGGCACTAGTTTGAGGTGAGTGGTCAGCTTCACGGCCTAGCCGTTACTCCCGGGAAATACCTCCCTGTACCAATTTGAAATGATGCCGGCTGGCACCCACATCCGGTCTAAACGAAGTGGACAGAACACTCTAATTTCCGCGAACCCGATGCAAGTCTGGAAACACTTTATATTTTAGGATTATAATTGCTTCACTTCTTTGAGGATGGAAAACCAGACAAATTCTTTGTGTGCTTATTACGTAGCGGTACAGCAACAAAAATAAATTATATATGCATGAAAGAAGATTGATTAGCAAATTGTACATGGATCAGAAAGTTAGAGTACGACTGGACAGGGGGGAGACAGGAAGTGTGCAGATTGGAAGAGGAGTTCGACAAGGATGCTGTTTATCACCAATTCTGTTCAACTTGTACAGCGAATGCCTTACCAAGGAAGCTCTGGATGGGCTCGGTGACTTCAAAGTAGGAGGGCAAATTATTCAAACTGTGAAATATGCAGATGACCTTGTGTTAATGGCTAAGGAAGAAACTGTGCTACAGGGCATGATTGATAGACTAATTGAAATTGGAAGGTGCTATGGCATGGAAATGAATGTGGAGAAAACAAAAGTAATGAAAATTTCGAGACAACCAACCCCAGTCACAATAAAGATAGACCAAAAACAACTGGAGAATGTGAAATGTTTTAAATATTTGGGTAGCTTGTTAACAGATGATGGAAGGTGTACTTGTGAAATTAAATCCAGGATTGCCATGGCAAAAGCTGCATTTAGCAAGAAGAAGAATCTTTTTACCAGCAAATTGGACTTAAATTTGAGGAAGAAACTAGTGAAATGCTACATTTGGAGCATAGCTCTGTATGGGGCTGAAACATGGACACTTAGGGCAGTAGATCAGAAACATCTGGAAAGTTTCGAAATGTGGTGTTGGAGAAGAATGGAGAAGATCAGTTGGACCGATTATGTGAGAAATGAAGAAGTGTTAATTAGAGTCAGTGAGCAGAGGAATATCCTACATGAAATAAGAAAACGGAAGGCTAATTGGATTGGTCATGTTTTACGCAGAAACTGCCTTCTAAAAGAAGCTATCGAAGGAAAGATAGATGGGCGGATAGAAGTGACAAGAAGACGAGGAAGAAGACGTAAGAAGATGCTGGATGACCTTGGGGACAGAAGAGGATACTGTCATTTGAAGGAGAAAGCTCTAGATCGCATTAAGTGGAGGAATTGTTTTGAAAGAGACTGTGGACCTGTCGTCTTGACAGATTACTGATGATGATGATGATGATATGCTGAGAAGTTTCATATATCTTACATTTTAATGTGCAGTGTTCAACACTGCTTAACTGTAAAGAAGCACAACAACTTATGCTACCGCATAATTCATCCCCAAACGAAACAATATTAAATATGAATTATACCAATATTTCTCTCTCTTTCTTCCTGTAATTTGACCTCTCTGCCGTAATATCTTCCCCATGATACATTCTCCCCTTATATTCCAACGTCTCTCTTTACATGTGTTCATATATCAATTAATACAATTGCCAGTCAAGCACGTATCTCTCTCTTCATGCCGCATTGTTGCCAGTAAAAGGTAAAGAAGGCAAATCTCTCTCTGTAACAGGTCGTGGAGGCCCATAGTGTTCTGAGACGTCGAGGTTCTCACATTTTCTAAACTATCGGCTCACAGATGGAGGTGAGGTTGTCAGCCTTACGCGCCGGCCCCCTATTACCCCCAGGAAGATTCTTGGCACTCGTTTCTTTTAGAGGCTGAGTGGAATCCAGGGACATAGTGCTGCTGGAAGTATTAGGTCAATTTAAAAATCCAGTGATCTCATCGTGAATCGAACTCTCGACCTTCCAGCTCGTTCCATAGTGCCTCAACAAACAAAGCTACTGCGTGCTCCCCATTGTTGTCAGTAGGTGAAGGAATTTATGGACAAAGATGTGGCTAATGCAATGCAGCTTAATGGAGTTCCCTGACAGATAGATTGCTGCAGTTTTTGTTGAGGGTAAATTACTTACTTTTATTTTGAAGTAGGGATTGAAACGGGTATCAGAAATCCGTATTCCTATTATTTGAGGACCAACATCCTTTTCATCTCATTTGAGTATCGTGTCAGATTCTTGAGAAATATCTCATTATTCTTTGTGACACGATTGAAAGGAGCAGTAAATTTTGCTCCTTGGAGTAAGCGTAAATTTAACGATCAGTTATATAAGTTGGATCCGCACACCCATGCGACAGACGAGAATTACATTTTAGTGATAAAACTTGAAGAGAAGAGACCACTTTGAAGACCTAGACATAGATGGAAGGGTAGATTTAAACTGAGTCATAAAGAAGTAATATTTGGATTGGATTCAACTAATTCAGAATTTTGTCCGATTGCGAGATCTTGGAAGAAAGGTAATTACATAACCTTGCAGTTATTAAAGTTGGGAAATTTTGTAACCCGTCGAATAAATGTGACCCTTTCAATAAAGGCCATGCAAATGTAATTAGCGAAATATAAATATATAATTAGATGTGGTCATTTATTGAGTATTCAGTAGTTCTTTATCGTTGACATAATTATATATAAAATAAACCGTAATTATTTTTGAGAATCATTAATCGTCGTTTTCCAAGTATTCTTATAAGTGTCTAAAATACGAAAAAATTTAACGGCAAAAAATATGGGTAAACAAGGTAAGCCCTAAGTATTATGCACACTAAACCGAAAAGTCACTAAATTATACTTTTGTCAGATTTTCAACAAAGATTTCATTTGCGGATGGGAACAAATCCAGTCTCTTCTTTTTTAATAACACTCATAGTATAAAAAGTTGACTCCACGTAAAGTCTTCAGAAGAAAACATTGTATGAACGGCTTTTTGTGAATTCGAGTTCCATCAGAAGGTACACTTCCTTTACATCGCGCTTTCCAGACTGGCAATTACATCGGGTTCAGCTACAAAACAAGAAATTGGAACATATTTAATTTATTTTCTCTTTTCAGGTCTTTCGTTTCATCTCGTATTTTAATCGAAGTATATTACTCAACCAGTTTGAACTCTGCCTACATAGACACACATCCATCCTTACATCTGTCTACTTAGCCCTCCACAAAACAACCGTGTATTCGCCCAGACACACACCCCAAACTAACTGCACGGTCCACGTCAGAAACATACAGTTCTCCACGAAGATTTTGAAGAAAACGTAAAGGATTTATTTTTATTCCTCCCTACGAGCTGGGATATTGTAGTCGCTATAGCGACTGGTTACGTGTTGGTCCACCGATGGGTCGTAGTTCGAGACCCTGTAGGGTCAAGAATTTTCTCTTCTTCACGTCGTCCAGACAGGCTCTGGGGTCCACCGGCGCCCCGGAACACCGCACTAATATTGTCCGCGAATATTTGGATGAAATTTTGGCAACAGATAGATTGGACGTGGAGGCCTAATAACCTGGCCCCCTCGCTCCTCTGACTTGACTCCACTGGATTTCTTTCTGCGGGAGGTACATGCAAAGCCTGGTGTACGAGACTCAAGTGGAGACACAACATGACCTTGTGGCAAGAACTGTAGTAGCAGCTGGAACCATCCGGGAAATGCAGGGAATCTTTCGTTCCGCATAACATGGCCAGTCAGTGCAGAATATGCAATGAAATCGGCGGCCGCCATTTTGATCAACTTTTATTATGTAAAACAACGATAACATCCCTGAAACTTATGTCAAAAGGAAGCGTTTCCGGACATGGGTGTATTAACAAAATATGATCAGATTGAACCCATGTATCTACCACAGATCGTTGTAACATATATTTATTTACATTCTGTATAATGTAAACTATATCATAAACTACAATGTGTAGGCTTTTATTTGTCGGTTAATACTATAGTTACGTTGTTGATATTTCGTATATGATCAGACCATTTCTAAACCTGCTTCATCAGAGAACAACACAGACAAATATATTTATGTCAGGAGTCGAATCTTACTCCAGGAACCTAAATGTCAAATACCATGTATTCCTCATATTACACGACTATCAGTATCGGCTGTTGGTATTGCTAATAATGTACAGTATGTAATATAAAGCATACTCCTTAAGAATTCTTGGCGAATTATTTTAGCACTTTGAATGCCAAAGACGCGATATATCGCTACGAGACTGACGGTTCTTCCTCCTACGTATCCGACGTGTAGCCCTATCATTGAAAAATATCCTTCCATATCTTGACACTTTAAATTAATAATTTGTTTAATCAATGAAACTAAATTTATAAGTAATGGAATGCTAAAATATAAAACAAAAACTTGCAGGGCCTATGCTGAAATATCGGCGTTGACAGAATTCATCTCCTTGTTTGCTCTGTCTTCTTCCTCAATTACTCATAGGATTTAACGCAAAGAATTGTCAGATCTCTTCTTTTTAAATTTCGAGAAGACTTTCTTAGAAATGCGTGCGGTTACCGCTGCAAAGGCAATTTCATACCACCTGAGATTTTGATTACATTAAACTTACAGTTAATTAAATAATACCCAATCTCATTCATTCTATAGCTGTGTGTACTTTTGCAACAAGAGGAGAAGAACTTTGATTAAATCCAGCCAGTGATGTTGATTGATGAAGGTAAAAATGTAAAAAGAAACTCAAAAGGATGTTACATTCTTTAAATCAAAATTAACTTTTAACATTTTTCCTGCAAGAAATAGCGTTGAATATGCAAAAGACGAAAAAGGTCGAACCTTTCTATTCTTGGTGTTGTACGTTTACTCGCAGAATTTAATGAAAGAAGTGAAATGAGTAATGAAGTCTGCTTCTGTGGTTTTAATCTGCCTTGTAGATTAGAAAGGTGAACACAAGATTCATTTTATTATAAGTTTTTTCTCCTCTTATACCATCATCCGGGACAACTTTTGGAAAACAACTCAGTAAAATGAACTTTCAGACGCATGTTTGTAAGTGTGTGTGTGTGTGTTTAATATACAGCAAGATTAAGGAGAATTATATTATGGAGGAGTAAAGCAAAGTTGTAAATAGCCATCACCATCATAGATAAAATTAGCTTCAGGTCTTTCTATATGCTTTGTATATCTGCCGTTCTTCCTTCATATTAAATCTGTCATACACTAAAACCTTCCATTATGGCTTTACGCCTCTTTGAAGAACTCTTTTTCTGGTATTATATTTCTGGTATGTAACCTATAATTTATATTTCCTGAAAGCCCACTCGAAAATAATTTTATTTCATAATATATAGTGCGACACCTTTCTTTCTTCCATTTTGTGAAACACTATATAATTCGAGACCAAACGGTGAATTTTTCTGAGAGATATATGTCCCCCGTGCGATGAAAGTAGTGGGGTTTGGTACGACAGAAAGTGGATTCATTTTAAACATTTGTTTTGATCAGTTGTCTATACATTTCACGCAACCCGCAAGTACATTATTGTGTTCTCAAGAGCTTGTCTGTGGACCCTGCATTACAGGAGTTGAAGGCAGTCCAACTGATCAGACACTGTTTCCATAATAACGATTTTAATACTACCTTCTCACCTACATTTACTTACCTCAACTTGTTCCTGTCTTTCAGATTTTGTTCCCACTGAAATTGTGTACGCATATCTCAAATCCACGCCTCTTAAGTTTCATGCTACTTGGTTTAATTACCCGAATAATAACATTATATGAATATTAAAACTAATGAAGCTCTGCATAAAGTATTGTTCCTCACCGTTTTCTTGCTCCCTATCTCTTAACTACAAATATTCTCCTCAGCACGGTCTCCTAAAATATTTGAATCTGCATCCTTCTTCCAGGATTAGACAGCATAAATCATTTATCTCTTTCATAGATAATACACTACCCGAACAACGACAACGCTTTGGTTGGAAATCTCTCTTGGGAGACCCAGGCGAGAATTGGAGGACGAAAAATAAATTGGCCTTAAAATCGGATTTAAACACGTGAATTGCGTCAAGTTAAATAGGGACAGGAACAAATAGCGGATTTCTATGGAGACTTTGATGTAACTACGGCGGCGTCGGCGTCAGAAAGGAGCTTCCGGGCAAGTTGAATGTCTATCATCTTCTCAGAACGACCCTACGCCGTGAAAGCTGTTAGTTAGGTAATTAGCCACTTAACACTGCTATGGCTTAGTTTATGCAGTAACTCGTCTACTGACAGATTAAACCCGAACTCCCTGTCCGAGACGCACGCACTGCGTCTTGTCTGTCCGTCGCAGAACGTTACTAGGATAGCGAGCGTAATGGCTGTGGAGATGAGAGCAACTAATTTCGTTCAAGGTAATTGTGGGAGGTTGGGCCGCGCCATAGCTCAAGCGGTTAGTCGCTGGCTTCCCACCGCGGCGGCCCGTGTTCGATCTCGGGTCTGGTCAAGGGGGATTTGTGGTGGACAAAGTGGCGCTGGGGCAGGTTTTCTCCGAGTACTTCGGTTTCCCCTGCCAATCTTCATTCCACCAGTTGCTCCACAATCACCTTCACCTATCATCTGGGGCTGGTGCAATAGGCCACAAATGGCCGCAGTACAAGGGACTTAGTTAGTTAGTTAGTTAGTTAGTTAGTTAGTTAGTTATTGGAGAGGGTGGGTTTCCCCATGCACTTAGACCTGTATTGGTCCATTGTGCTTCCCTCTATGATTTCTACCAGTCTCTATATCCTACCGGTACTGGTGCTTACCATCAGTCCCGCCCAACCAACGTTACCTCTAGACTGCGGAGGCCGCTTACAAGGGACTTAGTCCCACCCCACTAGCAATAAAAGAAACTGTGGCACGTTTCAGTGTACTTCACGTGTTTAACGAATTGGCGACAAAATGTAATACTCTCTGAAGAGAAGTTTTACTTCCTTAGCATTAATGCGTATAGGTAACCGAGCAGGTTGCTTGATGGTAGTGGATCTGAATCATATTTCGGAAGTACAGGGTTCGAACTGGCGCTCCTGATTATTCATTATTTTCAGAGTAACTTTTTGTCTGTTCATTTTTTTTCTTTGTCGCTACAGCCCCAATTTGGGCCTTGGCCTGCCTCCAAGAAATTCTAAATTTCACTTCGGTATTGTTTCATTAGTTCTTAGATATTCGGTAGGGCTCCTTGGGCGGGTGATCAGCTCGTCGCAAGGCCTCTACCTGTACACAAACACCAAACATCCATGCCCTGAGTGGGGTTACAACCCATGATCCCAGCTTCCGAGCGAGCGAAGGTAGTGCATGCTCTAGACTGCTCGGCTACCGTGACCGGCGCGCCTGTTCTAGCTTTAGTGGAATTTCAAGAATTTCAAAATACCAAGTCTTTGAGACTCATATTTTCCTTCAGTTGTTTTTCCACGTAGTGTGGTTAGCGAGAATAGAGAACATAGATGTATGCTGTTATTGTAACTCTCAACTAATACAGATTCCGAAAATGCCCGATATAGCTTAAAATTCTAACACCGTTCTCGCAAAGAAAGTAATACTTGAGATTTCAGGTTCTCATAGCTGAGACCATGAAAACTACAGCTTTCTGGGGTGCATCGTGAAGACTGCCAGAAATATACCGTCAGTTAGAACAGCGTACTGCCTCTATTTTAATCGAAATGTGTCTTTGTCTTCGATCCTGAAAGCGGAGGCGTTGCATTCTACAGGATCGTCGATACAATTTACAAAACTGTTCGGTGTAAACTCTCAGAAGGTTTCACGCTAAATAATATTTCTTATACAATTCTTAATTATGTTTAGTATTTACGTCTGTACAAATTTGAGATACCTTTCTTCGATTATCAGAACTTCTTATGAATAAACCTAAGTACAAATATAATTTCCTCACGGCAGGCAGCCACTTCGAAATTTGAAATATCGAGACACGGATTATATGAGCTTAGCAAAAGCTGCAAATTTTTGGAGGTCTAGCAACACATCAGATTCAAGAACCCTACATTAGTAGTCCTTAATATTATTCCAGCTTTGAAAAAAACGCGCTGTCGTTATGTTGACATTACTGGTAAGGTAAAAAGAAAGGTAAAGCTATCCCTGTAAAAGTCCCTGGAGCCTATAGGGTTGTGAGATGTCGAGGCTCCGACTTTTTCTAGACAGTCGGCTCACAGATGGCGGTAAGGTTGTTAGCCCTACGCGTATTGTATCAGTGAATTTGATAAAGAACGCCTATGAATTTAAAAGAAAAAAGAAGGAGAACACACTTTTAAGTTCTGATTCCTGAAAGGTTTACCATTCATCAGAATGACCATTTGAGCGTATTTAATGTTAGTAAAATAAAATGTTTTATATATCTTCAAACCAGTAAATCATTCAATTCATTATCACTTGTCTTTCGAATGGGAGGTTCAGCAGTTAAAAACGTTATCTGAGATACTTGCAAGGTTATATGAAACGTTTTAGAAGATGAGTTTTACAGAAACCTACCAATTCAGTGGCATTAAACAGCAAGAAGCTGTTCGAAAAAAATGACACTTTCCTAACTGTATAGGAAGTTTAAATGTAAAACATATTGAAATTGAGTGCCCATCATGCAGAGGCTCACAATACTATAACTAAAGACAATATTTTTTGATATTATAAAAGGTTAATCATCTCCGCCCAGTGTGACTGATAAATAGTTTTTTTCTTTCCCTCCTTTTTCAATCTTTCATCTTTGACATTATTCGGTCTTAGAGACGGTCTTCAGAAGGATATACGTATCAATACAGGCTAGTGTGCTAGTCTGACGGAACAGAATGTACGAAATCTAATTTCTTTCGATATTACTTCAAGCTCAAATTGACACGGATTGCAAAACGATACCTGTATATATCGGGGAAGTAGGACGTCGAAGTAATGGAGGAAATTTCTAGATCGTCTTCATTATTTCAGTTTTTCGAAAGAGGCGAACTTAACGTCCCATCGGACACAGAACTACCTGGAACTGCGCTGGAAGTTTTATTTGTTATAGTAGCTGACGAAGCCTGTTCATTACTACTTTCTTTAACGAGACCATATCCTAAACTAATTCCGGGTAATCCGAGTCGTGTTTTCAACTGTCGTTTGTCCAGAACTCGAAGAAGTGCTTTTAGGATTATGTGTAGTAGGGTAAGGGTAAATTGTCCCCGTGCTTAACTAATTAAGCACTACGCCATGGAGGTGTATGGGGAGTGGATATATAGATCCACGTTCCCTTGACCTCGGCACTAGTTTGAGGTGTTTAGTTTGACGCTTCGACCGCTTTACGCCGGGGGAGAAAGCCCCCGGTACCCATTGTATAGGAGGTTGGGTGGACCCCAGAGCAGGTCTGGAGAAGAGAAAATTCTTGACCTTTCCAGGACTCGAAACCCTACCTCTCTGCGTTCCAGCTCGTAGCCAGTTGCTATCCCGACTACACTGTCTCGTCTCTTTATGTGTAGTGAATGACGTATATTACTGGAATTATAGAAATGCATTTTTCAAATGACATTTTTATCGTTAAACCAATATGCGTTCTGCACATATCCGTTCTCCAAGAAGAATCTCGCGAGCTAACGGAATTTACTGGAAAGGAGACGAAAGAACCTGGTGATAAAGATTGTGGACAGTCACAAAAACGCTTTAAAGAAATACCTAGAAGATTGGGTAGGAGTACATCAATCGGGCTCTTAAATTCAACATGGCAGTCGCCGAACTTATATGTCGAATGTGGCACTCTTGCCCGGATCGGTTATCTTAGCTGAAATTCTATGAAATTTTCTTCATTCCAACCGGGCAAATGAAGCGATGGAAGCCGAAAAGTTTGTGATGATGAAATATTAATAAAACTATTGACTTTTTCGACATTGTTCATCGTTCTTTTTTTTTTCTTTAAAAGCAACGTTTCGGAGCATGGATTTTGTCTCCATCCTCAGGCCTACTCTGTTAGGCCCAATCGATAGAGCTAGACCCAGGGCGATAGGTAATTATTTTTAAAGTTTGTACCATGTTGCATATATACAGTCGACATATACAGCAGCAACAACAGACACAAAGCTCATCACACCTCACGACATCTTTAAAAATGTTTTTAAGAATCAATTTTGGATATAGTTTTAACCTAACTGTTATTTTTACTGTTTAATCACATGTATGATTCTTGTTTGAATCAATGTCTAGTCTAGTTCAGTCTAATTGGTGAATTGAATTTCTATGGAAAGTAACCTATTATTATGGAGAGTTTTATGGAGGTAGGCCAAAGAACAAATAGGGGCTGTAGCGCCAAAGAAAAAATTATGAACCATACGTATGTATATATAAATTGGAATGCGAGAGTTGCAGTTCATTGGTTGAGTGTGTAAGACTTGCAACACCTGAGGATGGCCCGTTAGGGACGAAATATATAGTGCTATGTATGTCAATAAATAATTGTTGCGTTGACGGTAGAATTTATATATGTTGTCGACAGATAATATCCAGAAAGTCAATAATTACAGAGATAGACGCTTAAAAATGCGTAAAGATTTCTACTTGCCATATACACTTCGATATTCATCTCTAAGAGCAATCTCACATTCAACGCTATATAACAGTTTAGTTTGCTTTAATTTAATCTAATACAAATTTTATAACAACTTAAAAGAGTAAGATTATTTGCAAGACGTTTAATTTCCTGTCTCAGAGAAGACACACTGTATCACCTTTAAAAGTGTCAGTCTCTTCATGGAATTTAAAAAAATTTTGTTTCTATATTTTGAGAAGAATCCCTCATGGAATTATGTGAGGAAAGGTCGAATTATTGGAAATTGAAGCAAGTTTCACGCAGTTGGTTAGTACACACATAGTCATCCCTGAACTACAGAGAGTAAACATCTTCTTAAATTGTGAAATAAAACAGAATCTTGTTTTCTATGATTTGTGATTTATTTACAGGAACTCGAGAGAAGTAGCACCGAATTAGGTTCCCTCGTTGGCGATCATCTTTGTATGGCAGAAGGTAAAGTGAATTAAAGACACTTTATATATAGTAATATCATATTTATAACATTCAGTATCATAGTATACATGAATTATTTTCACATTTTGGAAATATGATTTAATTGCAACATTCTTGGTCTGTTGGAAAGCGCTTTCTATTTTTAATTACTTCATCCAGCCACCCTTGGGAATCTTTCAAATAATCACTTACTGAATGGTTAAACTTTGATGAACAACTAGTTTCAAACAAAATTCTTTCTTATATATGAAATACGACGAATAAGAATGATACAAATTCTGTACATGGACACCCGGTATGCGATGAAGCTTTATGTCGCTAGATCATTCTCCCGCTGGGTTCATGTGTTAGAACCCCACTTAGGGTATTTTTCTATGTTTTCCGCTGTGTCGATAGATGCCTTAAAATTAACGCGCCTAACATCGAAAGATTCTTGTTAATCGTGTTAATAATTTGATCTTGGTGAGACCTGAATTTCTCATAATTTACAGAAATTTGCGGAGTAACTTCGGTAAGCTTATTCCCGACTGCACGGAGCCACATCGACAAAAACTAGCAAACGTTCAGTTTGTATCTCATTAATTCTGAATCTCAAAAATGAAGCCAGATTAATCCCTGACACATGACGGGGGAAAATGGGAGTCTGCATTTGCATGGTTACTTTCATAGGCTAAATTTAATAGGCGTATATTACACATATTATACCGATCTAAAAAACCGAGATTAACTTCTGTGGGGATCCGTTGAACTGACGACGCGACACCCTCTATCCGCTGAAGTTGGCACTAACTTCGCCGACAAGCGGCGGTCGCTCAGTCAGTATCCTCGGAGTTTTTTAATATTGTATTATATTATATGCCTTGCGACGTGCTGATCCCCTCTTCAAAGGGTGTATGGACACCGAATTATCAGGGAACTATCGATTCGCTTCTGCTCGACCTTAGTGAAGAGGGAAGAAGATTTATTTTCTGTTAAATCATAGACGCCTCTCGTCAGCATACCAAAAGTTCACAAAGAAATGTAAAACAGCTAGGGATAGCAGTAACATTTGTCACAGTCATATTTTGGTGGCTAAACTTCTGACTATATCACGCGAATGACAAGCTGATTTAGGTGGGAGGGCAGAGGACCACAGTTAAGCTTTCGCCGCACTAATCAATCAGATTACCCGATTTTCTTTATATTTAAACCAAACCATATATAGCCCAAGAAAGTCTGTCTTATCCCTATTTAATCACATAACTTCTTTCCTACAATTTCGGCTCAACTCAAGGAGGCAACAAGTTTCCCCCGAAACGACGGAGAATTACATTGCTTCGACAGGATGCGATACCAAGAAGGTTCCACACTGAATATTATTAGGAGTATTTGGCTCCATTGCGCTGCAGCAGTTCAAATCACGATCAACTTTATGCATCCCTGTGTATAGCGTCACGTTATAGCCCCCCACTGTAGAGTGAGTATGGAGGCAAGCTCCGAACTCAGTCCCAGCAGACACCTGTTGGCAGGCTGCAGCCATTTGCATGGCCGTTAATAATTTATACAGTGTTAGTGCTTGTGTGGTACTATGCATACTACGTTGCTTTGTATCGAAATGAGAAACTACTTTGTAGTTACTTAACCAAGCGTATCTTGTGACTTTTACTCAACATTTTAAACACTAAAATTATTCTGAATAATATATAAAAAAAATTAGATCGTACCTCACAGTAAACAAATTACGTTCCAGCTACAAAAACCAACCGGTTAATGCTGTTTAGGTAAATAGTCGCTGTTCACTGTGAGATCCATGCGAATTATAAATACACTGTAGGAAGAATGTAGAGATTTTGTATATTAAAGCTGCTGATATATATAGTAACCGCCGGTCACGGTAGCCGAGCGGTCTAAGGCGTGCACTGTCTTCGCTCGCTCGGAAGCCGGGATCGTGGGTTCGAATCCCACTCAAGGCATGGATGTTTGTGTGCGTTTTCTATGTTTGTGTACAGGTAGAGGCCTTGCGACGAGCTGATCACCCGCCCAAGGAGTCCTACCGAATGTGTAAGATCTAGAAAAACCGAAGTGAACGGAGAAGTTCATGGAGGTAGGCCTAGGCCCACTGGGGCTGTAGTGTCAAAGAAAAAAAAAATATATATAGTAACCAACAGTTTTAATTGTTACTATTATTAATTAAGCCTATGAAGGTGCATAAATCAAGGAGTTCGGCTGATATCAGAAAGCCGCTCCTGTTGTAAAAAGTGGTTATTTTTATGTGATGATTGAAAGTGGCGAAATGCTCACATCTGTAAAAATGACAGCGCTCCTGTCCCTCTCAAAAATAATAATAACTTTAGGATTTGTAGAAATCTTCAATAAGCATTGTACCAACAGTAACCAGAGACATGTCCTCATCTCACAAGTTTGTTCATTTACCATTATGTAATTATTTATTGAAGGAAATGAAAAATTAAGTGGTTGAAATTATTTATGTTGACACATCTTTCTTGGCTATTTGGCCGTTGTTTCAATAGTCGATACAAGATGCACCACACACATGCAGTCACACTGACACACTCACTCACATTCATACACAGAAACACGGCATGTATATCTCGTAGATCTACATTTTTTCTTAGGGAAGAAAATTAGGCGAGAACAAAGACTGTTAGAACACTAAAACTCATAAGGAAGTGGGTACACATGTCTCTGTTTGACTTTCTTATATACCGGTACCTGCTATATGTGAGCAAGTGTTGTGATCGTGAAAAGATCGACGTTGAAGATGTTGACAGACTTGCACGCTTTTACCCTCCCCCTGTTACGAGAACATTGTTTGGCATGTTCTTTTGGCTTATTTTGGACTTCACCCATCGTCCGGTATATAAAAAGACAAAAAACCACAACGTTTCGGAGACTGGATCTGTCTCCGTCTTCAGGTGTATAGGGAA
>NW_019744106.1:2109535-2119123 GCF_002891405.2 Cryptotermes secundus
ATTGTTTGGCATGTTATCTGTTTGCATGTGTGTGTATGTACATATTGTGACAAATGAGCCGTTTCTATAACAATACAGGAATGTTCGTAAACATTCTCACGGCAACGAATGCAGGCAACAACAGAAAAACTGCCGTTTCTATGCGACGGCCGGTATACCGCTCACTTAAAAACGTGAGAGCATTATTGGGGAAACCTTGTTTTGTACGCGGTCTGCGCCAAGCAAACGCACAGAACAATAGGACGTATTTTGATAGGCAACGAAGCTGTAAACACGCATCCTTAACAAAAGAACACGGTGTTTTCCGTGGGGTCCGTGCAGAGGAGTTATCTTGAAGACTATCGGCTCTACGAGTCAGTCAGTTCTCGGGAAGAGATAGCCACAGGAAGTTCGCAGTTGAATAAGAATTAGAAGTCGGCCTGTGTAGACTTAATGTGTGCTGTAGTGCAGTGATTCTGCAGTGTGACAATTATAGTTTGTGTTAAAATCCATTGTCAGGAAACAGATAGGGAAAATTTTGCAGAAGAATAGCCATTGTTTAGATCTGTTACCTAACAACGACTAATATAAGGAAATATAAAATATTTTTATTTATGTGTTATAATTACAGTAATCTTGGAAGTTTTATAATTAATTGTAGTTACGGTCTGTAATTGGTGGTCAGTAAATCAAATTACAAATTCGAACCCCGTCTCTAGTCACTAGTACACGTGACAATATATGTGAATGAATGAAGCCAAAGTCTCTTGCCTTCTCACTGCATGTGTTTTTGTATTATTAGTATCCTCGGCTTTATATTGAGAAATGAAGGGACCAGTAAAGCCATTGCCACACTATCATTGTTCTCTGCAGTATAATGGCCACGTATTAATCAACTGTTTCTAGATACTGGCAGCTGATAAGAGATGGCATTCTTTTGTATTTATACATTCGCTATATCTCTCTAGTCAGTTTTCCATGGGATTAGTATAAGGTTTAACTTTATCATCATCATAGCACAGAATTGTGAAACACTGAATTAAAAGGTTTAATATTCTAAAATGATGGCCTTTGTTTTCTTTGATGTAAAGTAGTTCTCGTTGAATTAATTTGTGTCGAGCAGGTGGTATCCATGTTTGTGTTAGATTTGAACGGAACACCACTCTAAAGAAGTACAAAATAATTTATTACTATAGGATTCTGACGATGCTGTATAACACACTGATATATTGGGTTTTTGGACTTTATCCATCGTCCTGGTTTTTAAGATAACTAATAAAAACACGACGTTACGGAAACTGGATCTGTTTCCGTCCTCAGGTGAAGGAAAACACCTATTCTGTTGGGTCCGTTAGGTCCGTTTGGTCCAGTAATTGAGGCTAGCTCTTTCTAACGGACCCAACAGAATAGGTGTTTTCCTTCACCTGAGGACGGAAACAGATCCAGTTTCCGAAACGTCGTGTTTTTATTAGTTATCTTAAAAACCAGGACGATGGATAAAGTCCAAAAACCCAATATATCAAAATAATTTATACTTTGAAATTTTCTGTGCGTTTTACACATATTTACTCTCATTATTTTTGATCTGAGTATTTCAAAACTCTGTAACGAATGTTGTTGGAGTTAAAAAATCAACTAATATAAGACAGGAAATAAATGTAGAATGCAAGGTGGAGGCGAAAAGTAAAAAAAAAAAAAAAATTCTCTCATAAATCTTGAACAGAAGTGGCCACTTTGGAGATCCAAACCTGGATGGTGGTACAGTGTTGAAATTTATATTAAAAGAAAATAGGGCTTGGGAGTGTGCACTGCGGTAAGCTGGCTTAGAATAGGGTACACTTACGGGTTCTTTCGGATGTAATATGAATCTTCAGTTTTTCTAAAAGGTGGAAACTTTTTGATTAGCTGAGCGATTATAGATTTTTCAAGAAAGACTCTGTTCCTTGAAATCATTCGCTCCTTGAAAACCGTAGCCTTCTGCTTGGTGCCATTTAGGGTTCCAAGTACTACTCCTTTATAGTTTCGCTTATGTGGTTCGTTCTGCACTTAGATGTCACCATAGAGCCTATATTAAAAATGTCATTTTACAGTGATTCATCATCTGTTTTTAAAATGACCAAAATGTTTATATGAGGTTAATTTTCGAGAAGAACAAAAACTGGAAGAAATACTATATTTCATAATTCTCAGAAAGGTGACTTTGAATAATGCGGTCTTCTGGGTTTTAATGCCATATAGTCGGTTGAAAATGTACCGACATTTCTGAGGAACATCTTATCTTGCCTTCTTATCCAGGGTGGAAAAATAATCCGTGCGAGAAGCCAGCAGAAGAAGGCAGCAAGCAGATCTGTGTTTGTCTCTTACTTCTGCTGACTTAGACACACAGTTGTGTGTCCATTCGCATTTAAAGATTAAAGTTGTGTCAAGTATGTTTCGAGTTCGAAATGAATTCCAGTATTCTACGTCGAAACAAGGCTACTGAAGAGTTAATGGAGCTGCGCAGCAATATCATTGCGTCCTTCACTTGTTTTGTTTTGCCGCTGTATTTCAATATTCAGCCGGAACGATGCAGCACTGTCGCTGCCATTACAATACAATTACGGCCTGTCCGTGCTTTCTGGAACAAAGGAACTGCAGTGCTCGGGAGACAAGGAAAACTTTAGGAGTTAAAAGGGGTTCCAGGCTAACAATTCACAGCCTGTCTACATTTTGACGTCTTCGCAAGTTTAATGAAAATTTAGGCCCACTTTCTAATTACATGCAAGGCCATTATCTAAGTTAGCTCACTTTAGATACACTTCATTCCATTAATTCTTCATCTGATAGTAAAAGAAGGAAGAGAAAGCTTATAGTAGAATGGGAGGGAACGAGAGTTTATTCACTACTTTGTTCCATTGTTAAACGAATCAGGAAACTTGCCAAGCTTAATATACCGAGACAATTTGAAAATGTGGACCAGTGGAGGCATTTAAGGATTCGAATACTTGGTAGAGTACGATAAAAAATTGAGACCAGTGCCTTTGTAACGGGATTTGAAGGCGGAATGGTTAAGACCAAAATGATCTCCCTGTGTTCATGAGTAGGGATCGTTCTTAAATGTACTTTTATCGAATTTTCTCGAGAGACTGGGGGTTGCCGTATTACTCTTTAATAACACAGCAATGCATGTGCTACCTAATTTATCAGTGAAGGTGGGATTGGACAGTATCCAAATAAGAAGTAACAGGTACCAAAATAACTGTGCATTTTATTTTTCCATGGCACTACAGCCCCAGTGGGCCTAGGCCTACCTCCATGAACTTCTACGTTCACTTCGGGTTTTCTCGATCTTACACATTCGGTAGGACTCCTTGGGCGGGTGAACAGCTCGTCGCAAGGCCTCTACCTTTAGACAAACACAGAAAAACGCACACACACAAGCTAAACATCCATGCCCTGGGTGGGATTCGAACCCACGATCCTGGTTTCCGAGCGAGCGAAGACAGTACATGCCTTAGACCGCTCGGCTACCGTGACCGGAAACTGTGCATTTTACTAATGGAAAAACTTTTATCTTTAATTTGCTTCTGAGAAATAATTGTAGTTATTTCTCCGCGCATCATGTAAGAAATTATATTTTTAACAGAGGTGCATTATATTTTCATGCTGTAGGAAGCGATTTTTGTGTACTACTATGTGACTTTTGAACTGTGTGTAATACACATAGTATTTGTTTATTTAGAACTGTATTCCTAAGAGAGAAGTAATAGGGCAAGGGGGTTCGTTTCCAGAGAATTACTTGCGAAGTAAGGCTAATTTTTCTTCCCCTGCTTCCCTTCCTGCCTCATTTTCTGTATGTCTCTGTCTGCCCGTCTGTCCATTCAACAATTTGTCTATCAGTCTGCCAGTCTGTCCATCTGTATGCATACATTTGCATATATAGATACGTGCCTGTATCTCTGCTTCCCTCTCTGTTCGTCTGCAGATATCCATGATTGTTCTTTTTTTGAGTGCACATTAGGTTTTCTGCTTGTGTACACGTTTTTCAGTTCCCAACGAGAGAGCCCTCATTACTCACAACGAAGAAAGGAAAAACCTACCCCAGGGTCTGACACTGTTCGCTGGTGCAGGAAAGAATCCCAAGCATATTGCCGTAAATCGAATTCCACGCATCATTTTCCTCACTGAGCTATTGGAGCCCTTTCACATAAGTAATAATTGCATGTATAATAAGGTGTATATAATATACTCGGGCTATTTTGTCTGTCGTTTTTAACGTATGTTGTTTTGGCGTGATTACACAACACAGTATTTTCTGCCGTAATTACTTCAATCTTAGGCCCAAGCTCTGTGGTCTAGTGCTCAGAGTTTCTGGCTACAGATCCATAGGTCCAGGGTTCAATTCCCGGCGCTACCAGATTTTCTGAGGAGTATTGGGTCGGGAACGGGGTCCACTCAGATTCATGAGGAGCTAGCTGTATCTATTGGACCCAACTGAGTAGGTTTTACCTGAGGATGGCGACAGAATCCAGTCTCCGAAACGTTGTATTTTGAGAAATAAACAAGACTTTTTAAGAAACGGACAAGATGATGGATAATATCCAAAACCATAATACTTGTTACCATTAGTTTAATTACCAAATTCACAATGTTGTATCGCATGATGGACAAACATAGACGGGTAGGTAGCAGACATACAGACAGCAGAGTGAACTCATAAGCTTCATTTTATGTTTTCAAATTAGGAAAGTAGGCTTGAAAAAAGAGAATGAGAGAAATTACGAAAAGGAAACAAATGAAAGTTTAGGAAGAGGTAAAGAATGCAGAGATAACATGATGCAATGAATATAAAAATAAAATGACCAGGATGATAAAAGGTATGAATGGGGAGAAAAGTAGAGGAAAATTGGCAAGAAAACAAAGAATGCGAAGAATTAAAAAAGAATGAAGGAAGCTTATTAGTATACAGAGAGAATATAAGAAAGGGGAGCAAGATAAGGATAGGAAGCAGAAGAACCGGAAGCTTAAGAAAGCGAAGAAGAAATTAAACGACGAAAGAGTAAGCAGATGAGAAAGGGAAACCAGAAGCATAGGCACAAATATAATGTAGAAGAATAAGAAGATGGGAGAAGCAGTTATTTTATTTTTAATCATCTGCGTGCTCTACTGTTCAGAAATCACTGCCTTCCTGAACAGATTGCCCGCTGAGATTGGTCTGCAATCGAGCCGCAATTCCGAGGATATGCATAAACAGAGTCGGTTCTTTCGTTTACTTGCTCACATAACACTGCATTCCTGTTACAGTTAAGGAAAGCGTGTGTGTGTACATAACAGAGTGTTCTTTAGGACCGGCTTCATCCTAGTGGGTTTTCATATTTCTCTGAGCGACTGTAGAATAGTAATTGTCTTCTCTTGGGTGTCATGTATGTTGCCTTGGTCTCGCAAATTCCACTGGGAAATTTCCAATACGAAATAATATCCTGTATATTCTCCACATTAATGCAAGAACACACTTATCATCTGGCAGCAGGATACACATAAGCATGCTGGTAGGCATGCAAAAGAAGACCTCCGTTGCTTCATATATAAATACTCATTTTCACAGCACTTCTAAGTCCAGTATGTAGAAAAGAAATGCAAATTTTGGAATTTACTTTCGATTCCAAAATATTCACATTTTGGAACCCATAATATTATAGACTTTAAAGGATGCTGACGATGGTGTATGCTGTATAGAATTATAAGATTTATTTTGGACTCTATCCATCGTTTGGTATATACAGGGTGTTTCACGACTTTAAGGCATAACTGCAGGAGGTGATTTCCTGGGTCTTTGTGATCAAAAATTCATATGTCCGATTTTGGACGGTTACGGAGTTATGACCGTTTTTTCATTCCCGTACACGCCTTCGTGTGAACCGCGTCTATCATCTGGCAGTTCGCTATTTTTAGCCAGCTACAGACAGAACGTTCTCATTACCTCGACACTTGAGAGGTACCTAGGGCGTGGTGGGTTGGTATGTCCGGCCACGGCTAGTGTGGCGGCTACTGGTGTTCAGAACAGTTCTCATCTCGGTGCGTCTGTTACGTTCACATGCCATTTACATTTTCATTTGAGGAGTATGCAGATAAGATTTATATGTGTGGGTTTTGTGACGGTAACTTAGTTCTTGCCGTAGCTGATCATCAGCAACGGTTTCCGAATCGTAGAATACCGAACCGGAGAGTGTTTACTGGAGTTTACCAGGCATTGCGAGATACCGATAGACTTCCCGGGGTCCGTATTGCAGCCGAGCGTGGTGTTAATGAAGGCGTCAATGAAGAAGGCATTGTTCGTGTGGTACACCGCGAGATGCTTTGCTCGGTCGCATTCTGGACGCCGCTGACCACATAAGAAACAGCCAGTTGAAGCTGCTACGTGCTACCCGCGCGGTTCACAACCGAGCGGCAGCCTGTGTTGCGGCCGGCGGTGGCATTTTCGAAAATCAGCTTTAAGCACCAATCAATTCAAATTAAAGGTAATTTCACGAAGTTAACTTTACATTCACACTTTAAATGTATCATGTATTATGCTGGTTTATTATTTTTTTCCCTTTATTGTCAGTAATCGTTACCTTCTATTCTGAGTTTAAAACGGTCATAACTCTGTAACGGTCCAAAATCGGACACATGCTTATATGAACTTTTTTTTATCACAAAGACCTAGGAAATCACCTCCTGCAGTTATGCCCTAAAGTTCTGAGACACTCTGTATTAGACAAAAAACCACAACGTTTCGGAGACTGTATATGTCTCCGTCCTCAGGTGGATAGGGCAAGATAGACCTACTCCATTGGGCCCGTTAGAAAGAGCTAGTCTCAATCACTGAAGAAACCCCAGCCAGTAGAGAACAGCCTCTAAACACTTGACAACAGGTTAAATCATTGGGAGATAATAAAATCAAAATAGAAGACAAGCTACACTCGTTTTTAACTTAATTCCTGGAACTTAATCCATACCACTGTTTTATCGCATTTTTGTCATGTGCATGCTTGGCACAAAAGTTTTAGCTTGTCATTTATTTGATTCTATTCTTATCTCCCACTGATGGAAACTGTTGTCAAGCGTTTATGGGCTGTTCTCTACTGACCGTGGTTTGTTCAGTGATTGAGACTAGCTCTTTCTAACGGGCCAAATTGAGTAGGTCTATCTTACCCTATCCACCTGAGGACGGAGACAGATCCTATATCCGAAACGTTTCTTTTTTAATTTCAGTACAGTCTGCTTTCACCTGTTCTCACTGTCTTTTCGCTAGCTGATTTCATTATTTTTCCTTCTACCCTGAAGATGGAGGCGATACGTTCCTCCGAAACGTCGGTTAATACCACATCTACACAGTGCCACATCCCAGAAGGCTTCTTTCTTCAAATAATATTTTGTAAAATTAACCTAATTCAGTTCTACTTAGCACAGTACGATTTATTGATTTTCTTTTGGATTTTTTTCGGCATTATTAATGCCTAACGTACAAAGCTTTAAATGAGAAGGCTGATAGAAGAATGAAAAATTGGAAAAGATTTGGAAGGAAGTGACTGGCCAAAATCGATGTATTATCGAAGTACTTGCCTAGATGGACTAAAGGGAACAACGAAAAATATCAGGCAGGATAGCCCATGTCTCTGCCGAGATTCGAACCACTCGTTTCCCGAATGAGGCGAGAGCGTTCCTGAGAATCCAACCCGTTAGGCACTGATGTGAAGACTGATTGAGATCGTAAAAACCTTCCTGTCGATAATTCAGCTTATAGTTGAAATGCAATTAAAGTGGTCACGTGCTACTTTGTATTAATGGGAGGTCCTGCCTCATGAGATAGATATGATAATTGGACTACTGCATTGCCGAGGTCCCCAGCTTAAATTGACATTTTTAATTACTTCCCCTCACAGTTCGCTGGTTCTTTGTGATATGAAGATAAGTTATATTTCCCGAGTTTCGCCCGTCTGACCTCATATTTCATCTAGTTCCTGTACTACTTGGAGGCCAGAGGACGAACCATTTGGATGTGATTAATTGCTAAGCTATAACGCATGTGTTCAGGAGATAGAAATGTACTTCTATGTAAGTCACTTTAATTTCCGGAACACCGGCACCCCCAACCCCCGGAAATGTTGGAAGTAACATACTAAAGAGAGTAGTACAACCTGTCTGGGGTTTCTCTATATACGTATTACCCCGCGTTGCTCGCTGATTTTACGATGTCCACGGGTTCTTGCTTACGTGTGCACATGCGCGTCCAGTTGTAGGTGGGCGCCAGTGGTCTACGTGCACTAAGGGCAAGTACACTTCAGTTGCTCTCTTCACTGTAAATGCTCACTCACTCAGCGGTATCCTTGCACTAGGTCTTAGGTTCATAACCTGACGGGACTTGTAATAGGATTGCGTAGCGTGTAACGGAGGAGTGGTGGTTCACGCATGGGCGAAATATTTGTGTATGCGTGTGTATAGGCTGATGCAGCATGGTATGGTACTTGGGCTTGGCCAAAGTATTTTGCCCTTTCCCTTCTTATGTTGATGCAAGGAACGCGCACTACTGTACGTACATTTAATACAAACACATTAAACACTATTAACTGTACACGTATATGTCGGGCCGCGCCATAGCTCAAGCGGTTAGTCGCTGGCTACCCACCGCGTGGGTCCGGGTTCGATCCCGGTTCTGGTCAAGTGGGATTTGTGGTGGACAAAGTGGCGCTGGGCAGGTTTTCTCCGAGTACTTCTGTTTCCCCTGCCAATCTTCATTCCACCAGTTGTTCCACAATCACCCTCACCTATCATCTTTGGCTGGTACAATAGGCCAGAAGTGGCCGCAGTACAAGGGACTTAGTCCCACCCTACTAGTAATTACAAAAAAACGGTATATGCCGTTTTACATGCTGAGCATTTAATATGTATAGTATGTAATCTGAAGATTGCTTGAATCGGATTTTGTAGCAGGATTCCCTTTGTTTTGGGCCCGCTCACTGCTTTCGTTCTTACAACTGTGAAGTTCACAACACCACTGAAACTGCCGCTCAAGAGATGTCGGTATATTAACCTCGGCAGTGGCCTTGCCGACCCGCGGTGGGGTGAGAAGCCCCAGCCGACATGGCAATATGTCTTGTCTGGACAGAGGGAGAGGTTTGGGCACGTGTCCTTCACGTGTTAACTCTTCGAACTGCAGTGCCCTGACTCCCGCATCTGGCGAACAAATTCCAACATGTTTCCAGATGTAGACAGGCATGCTGCTAAACGTACAATGATGTAGCGGCGTCCGAGATTCGAAATCGGGCCCTTCAAAGAGACACGCACTAGACCTGTTACAGGAAATTAAGAGGGAGAAAGTAGGAGGTAATACCTAGAAAGAAACCCGTAGACGTGACTTTCATCAAAGCTACTATATAGAAATAGTGGCGAGTGAGCAACAGTACGTCCCTTCACTAGAAAGAGGGCTGCAACGTCAGTGTTCCGAGGATTACCCTTGTACATAACCGTCAGCAGAATGTTCTTGTAATAACTTAGTCACTCCCCACTATTTTCTGAACCTCGCTTGAAATATGATTTTAAATCCAATTCCTTACGTATCACTTTTGTGCAAAATACTGGGGGGGGGGG